>NC_091998.1:51779452-52120472 GCF_044704955.1 Pristiophorus japonicus
AGACTGATTCCAGGGATGGAAGGACTGACATATGAGGAGAGACTGGATCGACTGGGCCTCTATTCACTGGAGTTTAGAAGGATGAGAGGGGATCTCATAGAAACATATAAAATTCTGACGGGACTGGACAGGTTAGATGCAGGAAGAATGTTCCTGATGTTGGGGAAGTCCAGAACCAGGGGACATAGTCTAAGGATAAGGGGTAAGTCATTTAGGACTGAGATGAGGAGAAACTTCTTCACTCAGAGCGTTGTTAACCTGTGGAATTCCCTCCCGCAGAGATGTTGATGCCAGTTCATTGGATATATTCAAGGGGGAGTTAGATATGGCCCTTACAGCTAAAGGGATCAAGGGGTATGGAGAGAAAGCAGGAAAGGGGTACTGAGGTGAATGATCAGCCATGATCTTATTGAATGGTGGTGCAGGCTCGAAGGGCCGAATGGCCTACTCCTGCACATATTTTGCATGTTTTCTATGTTTTCTCTAAGTATTTATCCAATTCTCTTTTGAAGGCTACTATTGAATCTGTTTCCACCACCACATCAGGCAACGCATTCCAAATCCTAGCTACTCGTTGCATTAACAAAAGTTTTCCCTCATAATGCCTCTGGTTCTTTTGCCAATCACCTGAAATCTGTGCCCTCTGCTTATCCACCCTTCAGCCATTGGAAACAGTTACTCTTAATTTCCTCTATCCAAACCCTGTCATTTGCATTAAAGATTTACCACATCGGATGAATCAGTAATCATTCCCATTTTAAACTGAAATTTGAATCCAACTTGTAGAATTTTTTTAAATTTCATTCACGGGATGTGGGCATCGCTGCAAGGCCAGCATTTATTGCCCATCCCAAATCGCTCTCGAGAAGGTGGTGGTAAGCCGCCTTCTTGAATGGCTATTTCAGAGGGCAGTTAAGAGTCAACCACATTACTGTGGGTCTGGAGTTACATATAAGCCAGACCGGGTAAAGAAGCCAATTTCCTTCCCTGAAGGATATTAATGAACCAGATGGGTTTTTACAACAATCCAGTAGTTTCATGGTCACCATTACTATTACTCGCTTTTTTATTCCAGATTTATTTAATTAACTGAATTTAAGTTACCCAGTTGCTATGATGGGATTTGAACTCATGTCTCTAGATCATTAGTCCAGGCCTCTGGATTACTAGTCCATTGGCATAACCACTGTGCTACCATCCCCCGAATTGTATAATAAGTGGTACATGCGGAGGAAACCATGGGAAATCCTATCTGGAGACCCAGACCAGATCAGCCCATTCCTGGCAAAAGAGTCGCATCATATCCTCTGCCTGTTATATCCTTATCTGCTTGGTTGGCCATGTGCTCTCTCAGAGAAAGTCCATGAGGAGATATTGATTCCATACTCTGATTGGGAAAGTCCATCCTTTCTCCAATCTTGCAAGTTCATATCCAGAGTCTTCACCAATTAGTTCATCTCTTGCGGCCAGACCAATATCCTTCTATTCCCAGCCCCAAATCTCTCCATTCCCAATCTCACATTCCTCTACGCCCAATCCCATGTCCCTCTACTCCCAATCCTATGTCCTTCTATTCCCAATCCCAAGTTCCTCCATTCCCAATCCCACATTCCTCTACTCCCAATCCCATATCCCTCTATTCCCAATCCCACATTCCTCTACACCCAATCCCATATCCCTCTATTCCCAATCCCATATCCCTCTATTCCCAATCCCTTATCCCTCTATTCCCAACCCCATATCCCTCTATTTGCTACCTCATATCCCTCCAGTCCCATAGCCCTCGGTCGAGAGTCGACATTCTGATTTTCCAACACCAGGTGAAGCAAAGGCCGAAGTATGCAACAATCGAAGGGAGTGTGCGTGTCGAGCGCCTCGGGTGTGACCACCCTACCTGCAGATGTAGCTGAGCAGGTTGTAGTTTGCCTGAGGTAACAATGACACCTGTTTCATCACCTCCTGCTGCCCCTGTCGAGAGAAAAGTTAACAATTCTTAGCATCAGTCGGGTGTCCGAACAGGTCGGCACAAAGTACATTTTGCCTCTTTTACCCGCAAACTGCTGGTACCAGAAGAAAGGATTCAAAGGGTTAATTTGCGTTAGATTCTGGCCCACCTTCCTGGGGAACTACGCGACAGAACCTCTCCCAGTGATGCACAAAATGTCTCCTTGAAAAGGAGACTGAACATCACAGGCAACAACCTGTTCTTGATCATTGCATCACCCCCATAAAATTCAAAGTGACATTTTAAAAAGATCCACAGGATATTTCAGTTTCTAATCATAATTTTAAGGATCAGGGGCCATTTCCCAATACAGGTGCTGAGAGTATAGTCGTATTTGTGCAGCTTATGATCGCGCCGCACCGCAAGGTGAGGGCTTAAACATTGCAAAGTGCCGCAGTACAGCGGGACCTGGGGTACTTGTGCATGAAACACAAAAGGCTAGTATGCAGGTACAGCAAGTGATCAGGAAGGCCAATGGAATCATGGCCTTTATTGCAAAGAGGATGGAGTATAAAAGCAGGGAAGTCTTGCTGCAGTTATGCAGGGTATTGGTGAGGCCACACCTGGAATACTGCATACAGTTTTGGTTTCCATATTTTCAAAAGGATATACTTGCTTTGAAGGCAGTTCAGAGAAGGTTCACTAGGTTGATTCCGGAGATGAGGGGGTTGACATGAGGAAAGGTTGAGGAAGTTGGGCCTCTACTCATTGCAATTCAGAAGAATGAGAGGTGATCTTATCGAAACGTATAAGATTATGAGATTGACAAGGTGGATGCAGAGAGGATGTTTCCACTGATAGGGGAGACTAAACTAGGGGGCATAATCTTAGACTAAGGGGCTGCCCATTTAAGACTGAGATGAGGAGGAATTTCTTCTCTCAGAGGGTTGTTAATCTGTGGAGCTCGCTGCCTCAGAGAGCTGCGGAAGCTGGGACATTGAATAAATTTAAGACAGAGATAGACTGTTTCTAACCAATAAGGGTTTAAGGGGTTACGGAGAGCGGGCACGGAAATGGAGCTGAGTCCATGATCGGATCAGCCACGATCGTAATAAATGGCGGAGCAGGCTCAAGAGGCCATGTGGCCTACTCATGCTCCTATTTCTTATATTCTTATGTTCTTAAAATAACTCTGTGTTGGCACTGAATCCATTCAGCCCCTGGGACGTAGCTGGTTGCCGCAGAATTGGCTGTACCCATTGAACCTGTAGCAACATGTCACACACATATCTCTGCTTTTGTGCAGCAGCAACTATCATTATTGGGAGGGGATTACTTCTGTCTTCCCACCTGCTTTAATTCTGAACCACAACCAACATTCTCACTTAACTCTCTGTTGCTGATTCTCCAGTGTGACTTCCTGAAGTGTGGCACCGTATCTACCATGTTTTATCAGAGATGGCTTGGCTGTTCAACAACAATTTGTATCTTTACAGCGCCTATAACGTAGTGAAACATCCCAAGCCGCTTCGCAGGAGGCCATAAAATTTGACCCAGAGCCGCATAAGGAGAAATTAGGGCAGGTAACCAAAAGCTTGGTCAAAGAGATAGGTTTTAAGGAGTGTCTTGAAGGAGGAGAGAGAGGCGGAGAGTTTTATGCAGGGATTTCCAGAGATCAGGGCCTTGGCAACAGAAGGCAACTCTAACTAGGTTTGTATTTACTATCTTGAGCCAACTGAACGGAATCTATTCCTTCAATCTATCAACGTACAGCTTCATCCATCTCTTATTTCAGATTTCACCGGAACAATACGATGAGGCACTCGCCCTAAAGGCTCGGTGTGGAAGGTGCAAGGTCCAATTTGGGGCTGAGCCATTTCGAAGAAATGGGCAGGATCCTGAGCTGGGGAAATCCCACCATGAATGTTAGGTGTTGGCTCATCAATGAGCTTGGCTGTGGAACCCCTCACAATCCCATTGCCTGACGACAAGTACTGCCGGAACTCGACTGATGAAGAATGATGAGGAACAGGAGGGGTGTGCACACTTTCTTCCTCTCTCCATCAACAGTCCTTGTGGATCACCAACTCCAAATCCTGCTTTACTCGGTCTCTGAACCACAGAACTCCTCCGACCCCCTTTTCTCCTATAATCTAAGCTTGTCAGCACCCAACAACCATTTATTTGTTTACCATGTCCTCTCGCCTACTGTTTTCAAGCATTAATTAGTATCCTGCACTGAGTTTTGTCCGTTTTTCAAAACACACAAGGGAGACCTATAATTCTGCCCTCTTGAGCATCCCCGATTATAATCGCTCAACCATTGGTGGCCGTGCCTTCTGTTGCCTAGGCCCCAAGCTCTGGAATTTACTGCCCAAACCTCTCTACCACTCTTTCCTGCTTCAAAACGCTCCTTAAAACTAATCTCTTTGACCAAGCTTTTGGTCACCTGTGCTAATATCTCCTTATGTGGCTCGGTGCCAAATTTTAAAATCTCATAACAATCCTGTGAAGCGCCTTGAGACGTTTCACGATGTTAAAGGCGCTATAAAAGTACAAGTTGTTGTTGTATATCATCAAGGCTATGCTTTGGAAGGCAGAGATAGAGAACCACAGGTAGAATGACAACACACCCCCTCTTCATCGCTGCTCATTATCTGGCTGCAGGCGAGGAAATCTTCGTACTGGGACCATGGGATCACTGGTTCCGGGAGTTCCCTGAGGTAAAGCTTGAACAAGGAGGCCACGGTGTGCACATCTGTATCCCTGGAAGAAAAGGGAAGTTTCAATATAGGAACTCTGAATCACGATACTACAAACTCCACAGGAAAGGAAGGGTTTCAAAGAACTTACTCACAGATAAACCTACAGATTTAAGCTCATTTACCATGAGATAAAGGCATCTCTGGACCTAGCCACTTGTAATTTATTACAAAGTTTTCATTGCCGGGAATGAATTTTACACACTACAGGTTAAAGTCAGTCACTGGATGAAATTGCATAGGTTAAATGGGGATCACATGGCAATTTCCCTTCTAAATTTCCCTTAACCCAGTCTGGGATGTATATCTTCTCTCAGTGACGAGCACTGATGTCTGGCACATCTTATTTTCCCCAATTGATTTACACCTTAAATTGAGTTCAGTTCTGTACACAACAAGCAATTAAGAAAGCAAATGATATGTTGGCCTTTATTACAAGAGGATCTGAACACAAGAGTAAAGACATCTTACTGCAGTTATATAGGGCCCTGGTGAGACCACACCTGGAGCATTGTGCACAGTTTGGTCTCCTTATCTCAGGAAGGATATACTTACTATAGAGGGAGTACAACAAAGGTTCACCAGACTAATTCCTGGGAATGGGAGAATTGTCCTATGAGGAGAGATTGAGTAGTCTAAGCCTGTAATCTCTAGAGTTTAGGTGATCTCATTGAAACATACAAAATTCTTACAGGGTCGATGCAGGGAGGATGTTTCCCCTGGGCTGGGGTGTCTAGAACCAGGGATCTCAGTCTCAGAATAAGGGGTCGGCCATTTAGGACTGAGATGAGGAGAAATTTCTTCACTCAGAGGGTGGTGAATCTTTGGAATTCACTGCCCCAGAGGGCTGTGGAGGCTCAGTCGTTGAGTATATTCAAGACAGAGATCAATAGATTTCTGTATATTAAGGGAATCAAGGGATATGCAGATAATGCAGGAAAGTGGAGTTGAGGTAGAAGATCAGCCATGATATTGAAAGGCTCGAGGGGTCGAAAGGCCTACTCCAGCTCCTGGTTCTTATGTCCATATGTCCTTATGGGATTAGAAGGGAGACTATTCATGAACATAGTTTCGGGTGGGGTGGAGAGTGCATATAGTGTGATGCACAAGGTATCACAATTGTGTGGGATAGGCTGGATGGACCACAGAGTCGTTACCTGTATGTTTGTATGTAATGTCAGTGCTGAATACCTGGTCACTCTGGGCACCCAATGCTACCGTGAATCACTCCTAGGCCATATATACCATGAGTTAGATGCAGCTGAAGCTCCCTCTATTCTTCCCCAACCGCATTCCTCCACCCCAAACACTGAAGAGCTGTACAGGATCAAGTTCCTGGTTGTGAAGCGAATATAAGACTTTGAATCAAAGCCATGGTTCCCTACATAAGAACATAAGAATTAGGAGCAGGAGTTGGCCATTCAGCCCCCCAAGCCTACTCCGCCATTCAATTAGATCATGGCTGATCTTCTACCTCAACTCCAATTTCCCACACTATCCCATTATCCTTTGATTCCCTTTGTTCCCCCAAATTTATCAACCTCTGTCTTGAATATTCTCAACAACTGAGCCTCCACAGCCCTCTGGGGTAGAGAATTCCAAAGATTCACAGCCCTTTGAGTGTAGAAATTTCTCCTCATCTCAGTCCTAAATGGCCGACCCCTTATTCTGAGACTGTGACCCCTGGTTCTAGACTCCCCAGCCAGAGGAAACATCCTCCCTGCATCTACCCTGTCAAGCACTGTAAGAATTTTACATGTTTCAATTAAATCACCTTCTTAAACTCAAGCGAATATAGGCCAAGTCTGCTCAATCTCTCCTCATAGGGCAATCTTGTCATCCCAGAAACCTTCAGTGCACTTCCTCTAAGGCAAGTATGTCTTTCCTTGGGTAAGGAATACCATAACACTGTAGGTAATTTTGAGTTTGTGTGATAGTGTAAAACGTGTGATTGTGAAGAGCCATCAGATTTCGCACCCCATCCGGTTTTTATTGCCGTTGATGTTTTTAATATTACCCGATGACCTCAATGGAAAGTAAGATCGGGAGAGGTGTATGGCGGACGATGGATGACGGATCTGGCCCATTTTACTCCACCGCCTAACGTTAAGATGAACCCTAGTGTCGTGTGTCATATCGCCAATTGGTAATGGGCTTGAGCAGTGCAGTGCTGTAAGACGAGCTCGCTCATTGTTTAAAAGTGGCTATTTGCCTACCGATCAAAAGACGGCCTCTCTCCAGAGTCGAAGGCATCCCTCAGTTCTTTCACAAGGTTGTCTTGCCCGGGTAACCGAAAGATTCCTTCCTCGTTCAGTCCGTGCTCCCTCATGAAGTCTGCGCATTGCTCCACTATAATGGGTACCAGGTGAGGCCCAAACTTCTGCTCATACGCTACCGTGTCAGCCAAACGTTGGCCAAAGACAGCTGAGGACAGAGTAAGGCTTAAAGTGAAGAAGATATTCTGATCTCTGACACTTTACATTTCTTGCAGCTTGATGGATTTGCGCGAAACAGAACCTGGTGATACTATCAACTTTGGGCCTGATACACTTCATAGAATCGTAGACACTTGCAGCTCAGAAGGAGGCCATTCGGCTCATCGTGCCTGTGCCGCCTTTTTTAAAGAGCATATAAACATAAGAAACAAGAGCAGGAGTCGGCCATTTGGCCCCTCGATCCTGCTCCGCCATTCAATAAGATCATGGCGATCTGATCATGGACTCAACTCCACTTCCCCGCCCGCTCCCCATAACCCTTGACTCCCTTATCGTTCAAAAACCTGTCTATCTCCACCTTAAATATATTCACTGACCCAGCCTCCGCAGCTCTCTGGGGCAGAGAATTCCAAAAATTCACCACCCGCTGGGAGAAGAAATTCCACCTCATTTCCGTTTTAAATGGGTGACCCCCTTATTCTGAAACTATGCAGTTTGTCGCACAGCCCCCGCTTTGTGTCCGCAACCCTGGAAGTTCCACATTCTCCAGTACCTGTCCAAATCCCTTTGAAAATTATTGATACAATCAGCTTCCACCACCTTTTCAGCTCGAGCGTACCAGATCCCCAAAACTCTCTGAGTGAAAAACAATTCTTCTCATCTCCCCTCTGGACCTTTTGCCAAATGATTTTAAATCTGTGACCTCTGGTTTTGTATTAACAGTTTTGGAAGGTCTGAAGTGAAGGGTGTGCGTTCTTGCATACTGAATACAGAGGCTCCAATCAGCCAATCTTCACTTTACCAGCGTTATCCCCTGCTTATATATAAAATCCTAGCTTGATACAAGAGTCTGTTCATGTTATGCATACATTTCAAGCAATTCATCAGCTGTCCAGATTCACTGTTGGATTTAGACACCAGTATATACTGTTAAAATCATAAAAGTTGGCTCAGTTTTGGACACCATGGTCATGTCCTTGAAGCTGTTCCCTCCCCACCGCCATAACTTTACCGGAAGAGCAGTGGAGACTCTTACTTACTCCTGGGAACAGCTCCAAGGAAATTCACAGACACATGCCAATGCAGGCAAATGCTGTATTTTCTCTTTCCAAAGGACACTGAAGATATCTAGCCATGGCTTAGTGTCTCCACTCTCGCCCACAAGTCAGAAGATTGTGGGTTCAAGTCCCGACACCAGAGACTTGGGTGCATAATCTGGGCTAGCACTTCAGTGAGTGCTGCACTGTCGGAGGTGCCGTCTTTCAGATGAGACGCCAAACCTGACCCCTGTCTGCCCTCTCGGGTGAATTTGCAAGATCCCACGGCATTATTCAGAGAAGTGTAGGGGAATGGTCCCGTTGTCATGGCCAATATTGATCTCTCACCCAACACCTATAAAACAAATGATATGATCATTTATTTCATTGCTGTTTGTGGGAGCTTGTTGTGTGTAAATTGGCTGCTGTGTTTCTCTATATTAGAACAGTGACGACACTTAAATAAAAGTACCTCATTGGCTGCAAAGCGCTTTGGGACATCCCGAGGTCATGAAAGGCGCTATATAAATGCAAGTTCTTTCTTTCTATCTAGAGACAAAATACAACCGGCAGGAATTTCCTGGGCTGTTCCGCCAATCTGCTGCTGAATCTTTGATGAAAGATCAATGAAAATGCCAACCAGATGTGTACACGGGATTTCCACCAAGGTTTTGGCTGCGGATCAGAGGAAGCCCAAGTGGAATTCCTGGTGCTTGTACAAAGATACTGAGCTAAACTGTCGACAACTGTATCCGTATCAGAAAGAGGAGACACCGTGTAGTGCTGTGAGTGCAGCAGTAATAGTCATCATCATCATAGGCAGTCCCTCGGAATCGAGGAAGACTTGCTTACACTCCTGAAGTGAGTTCTTTGGTGGCTCAACAGTCCAATACGAGAACCACAGTTTCTGTCACAGGTGGGACAGATAGTCGTTGAGGGAAAGGGAGGGTGGGACAGGTTTGCTGCATGCTCTTTCTGCTGCCTGCGCTTGACCTTTTCATGCTCTCGGTGTTGAGATTCGAAGAGCTCAGTGCCCTCCCGGATGCACTTTCTCCACTTAGGGTGGTCTTTGGCTAGGGACTCCCAGGTGTCAGTGGGGATGTTGCACTTATCAGGGAGGCTTTGAGGGTGTCCTTGTAACGTTTCCGCTGTCCACTTTTGGCTCATTTGCCGTGGAGGAGCTCCACATAGAGCACTTGCTTTGGGAGTCTCGAATCTGGCATGCGAACTATGTGGCCTGCCCAGCGAAGCTGAGCGAGTGTGGTCAGTGCTTCAATGCTGGCGATGTTAGCCTGGATGACGATGTTGGTGCGCCTGTCCTCCCAGGGAATTTGTAGGATCTTGCGGAGACATCATTGGTGATATATCTCCAGCGACTTAAGGTGTTTTCCGTACATCATCCATGCCTCTCAGCCATACAGGAGGGCGGGTATTACTACAGCCCTGTAGATCATGAGCTTGATGGTAGATTTGAGGATCTGGTCTTCGAACACTCTTGTCCTCAGACGGCCGAAGGCTGCACTGGCGCACTGGAGGCGGTGTTGAATCGCCACATCAATGTCTGCTTTTGTTGATAAGAAGTTCCCAAGATATGGGAAATGGTCCATGTTGTCGAGGGCCATGCCATGGTTCTTGATGTCTGGGGGCAGTGCTGTGTGGTGAGGACAGGCTGGTAGAGGACCTTTGTCTTATGGATGTTTAGCGTAAGGCCCATGCGTTCAGCCTCAGAATGTGCACAGACGCAGGCGTCGTTCGCGTACTGTAGCTCAACAACAGAGGTTGGGGTGATCTTGGACCTGACCTGGAGGATGCGCAGGTTAAACAGCTTCCCACTGGTTCTGTAGTTTAGTTCCACTCCAGCTGGGAGGTTGCTGACTATGAGGTGGAGCATGGTAGCGAGGAAGATTGAGAAGAGGGTTGGAGAGATGATGCAGCCCTGTTTGACCCCGGTCCGGACGTGGATTGGGT
The DNA here is from genome assembly GCF_044704955.1 of Pristiophorus japonicus. Taxonomy (NCBI): domain Eukaryota; kingdom Metazoa; phylum Chordata; class Chondrichthyes; family Pristiophoridae; genus Pristiophorus; species Pristiophorus japonicus. The sequence continues at coordinate 51,789,600 of NC_091998.1, forward strand.
CTGTAATGGATCCGTTGGTAAGGATCTCGGCCTGCATGTTGTTGTGAAGCAGGCGAAGGATGTTGACAAACGTTTGGGGGCATCTGAAACGGAGGAGGATGCTCCATAGACCCTCACGGTTGACAGTGTCAAAGGCCTTTGTAAGGTTGAAAAAAGCCATATAGAAGGGCTGGCGCTGCTCCCTGCATTTTTCCTGCAGTTGCCATGCTGCAAAGATCATGTCCATTGTGCCCCGTAGAGAACAAACTCTGCACTGCGACTCTGGGAGGAGCTCCTCAGCCACAGGGAGAAGACGTTTGAGGAGAACTCTAGTGACAACTTTCCCAGTGGTTGATAGCAGGGAGATTCCCCTGTAATTGCCGCAGTTGGACTTGTCCCCTTTTTTAAAGATGGTCATGATCACTACATCTCTGAGATCTCCAGACATGCTCTACTCCCTCCATATGAGAGAGATGAGGTCATGTATCCACGGCAACAGCACCTCTCCGCCATACTTTAGTGCCTCAGCAGGGACTCTATCCGCTCCCGTAGCCTTGTTGTTCTTGAGCTGTATTATGGCTTTTCCTACCTCATGCAATGTTGGGGTTTCACTGAGATGGTGGCAGGTTGCATGCTGCAGGATGGAGTCAAAAACACTCGAGTCAAAGGCAGAGTCTCGATTGAGGAGATCTTCAAAGTGCTCCTTCCAGTGGGCCCTGACTGCCTCGGTGTCCTTGATGAGTGTTTCCCCATTCTTGGCCGGCTGTGGAGTGGGGCCTTGGGAGTTTGGATCGTCAGTGGCCTTGACTGCGATGAAGAATCCTCACATATCATGGCTGTCGGCCAGTTGTTATATCTCCTGTGCTTTCTCCATCCACCACCTGTTCTTTAGGTCCTGGGTTTTTTGTTGGACCTCAGCCTTGAGCCGTCTGTAATGTTGAATTGCTGCTCCCGTGTTGGGTTGTTGCTTGAGGCTCAGAAATGCTCTGCGCTTGCGATCTATTAGTTCTTGGATCCCCTGATCATTCTCATCAAACCAGTCCTGATGTTTTCTGGTTGAGTGACCAAGTGTCTCTTCACAGGCACTGGTTATGGAGGCCTGGAGGACAGATCAAGCGCTGTGGGCATTCAGCATCTCAGGGTCATCAAGGCGCGCCAGGTTAGCTGTGAGAAGCTGGCTGTATAGGTCTTCCTTAGCTGGGTCTTTAAGTGCCCCGGCATTGACTTTTTTGCAGCACTGCTTCTGCTGCCCCCTCCGCTTTAGGGCTATATTAATGTTGATGATGTATCGGATTAGGCGGTGGTCCGTCCAGCAGTCGTCAGCTGCTGTCATGGCGCGGGTGATGCGCACATCCTTGCGATCCCTGGCTCAGACGATGACATAGTCGAGCAGGTGCCAGTGTTTGGAGCGAGGGTGTTGCCATGATGCCTTGTATTTGTCCCTCTGGCGGAACAGGGTGTTGGTGATGAGGAGTTTGTGTTCCAGACATTTTGTCAGGAGTAGGGTAGCGCTGGAGTTGGCTTTCCCTACCCCCTCTCTGCCAATCTCGCCTCCCCAGAGGGTTGTGTCTTTGCCGACCCTGGCGTTGAAATCACCCAGGAGGATCAATTTGTCACCCATGGGGACACGGGACAGGGGTTTTTTGAGATTGGAATAAAAACCCAATTTGGTGTCACCCATTGCATCGAGTGTTGGGGCGTACGCACTGATGACTGTGGCGCATTGGTTCCGGGATAGGGTGAGTCGAAGAGTCATGAGGCATTCATTAACCCCGCAGGAGGAGTCTTTGAGGCGGTCGACCAGCTCATTTTTGATGGCGAAGCTGACTCCGTGAAGGCGGCGTTCTTCCTCTGATTTTCCTTTCCAGTAAAAAGGTGTAACCTCCACCTTGTTCCTTGAGCTGGCTTTCCCCTGCCCCCGCTGGGTCTCGCTTATGGCGGCGATGTCGATGTCAAAGCGTCTAAGTTCCCGGGCAACTATGGCGGTGCGGCGTTCCGGCCTGTCGCTGTTGGAGTTGTCCATGAGGGTCCTGACATTCCAGGTCCCGAATTTCATTTTAACGGAGTGGAAGATGCCTGTGCGTGAGTTCTTTTAACATGCAGTGGCCGTTGCACACCAGCCACCACACGGGCTTAGCTGAGCAAGGTCTTGGTCCAGTGGCAAGGGGGTCCAAGACGACTGGAGACCAGGCACTGCTGTATGGGCATAGTTGCCTACGGCGAGATGTTGGCCGCAAGCTTGGCTCCGAGTAGCGCCCTTGATGGTAGGTGGCCCAAGGCTTGGTTGGAGGCAGGCATTAAGAAGGTCAGTTGCCCGCTGGAGCTCCGAGGGATGTTTTAAAAGTTTCTGCCAAAGTTTAAAAAAATAAGAGTTTTCCAAAGTTATTTAAAGTTTCCCCAGAGGATTTTTAAAAAAATTCTCCAAGTTGTTTAAAAGTTTAAAAGTTTTCCCAAATTGTTTAAAAAGTTTCTCAAGTTGATTAAAAGTTTAAAAGTTGATTAAAAATTTAAAATGTAAGTCAGTAGTAGGTTACTCCCTTGGCACTGCTCCATGGGCACTGCCAGCCCTCTGCAGCTGCACAAAGCCCTGGCCAGGCCACACCCGGAGCACCGCGGGGAAGTAGAGGCCCAATAATCCCCGAAGGGGGACCGAATGCTCGGACGCCGCTGGGGAGAGGCCTGGACACCGTGGGGGAGAGGCCTGGATGCCGCCGGGGGCCTGAGTGCAAGCTGGGTGTGTTGAGCAGTAGTTGCGGGTAGTTTCCTGTGTTGTCCTGGGCTGGCCCCGGAGTCTCTTCAGCCGGTTAAACGCCGGCCACGGAGTCCCTCCGGCCGGTTAAATGCCAACCACGGAGTCCCTTCGGCTGGTTAAAGTCATTGGAAACCAAACTCACTTTGACAAAAGCAAAATACTGCAGATGCTGGAATCTGGAATGAAAACAGAAAATGCTGGAACTCTCAGTGGGTCAGGCGGCATCTGTGGCGAGGAAGCAGAGTTAACGTTTCGGGTCGATGACCCTTCATCAGAACTGAAGAGATTTCGTAACACGCACTGAAAGGGGGAGGGGAAGAAAGAACAAAAGGGAAGGTCCGTGATAGGGTGGAAGACAGGAGAGATCAGAGGGACAAAGGGGATGATGGGCCAAATTTAACTCGTAATAGTACAAGTTAGAAAAACATTAGTCTAGATAGGGTGTGAATGGCGGGATAATGACCAACTGCCATTGGAGACAAGGAGAAAAAAAGAAAGAAACAGGTTCTGAGGGGGAGGTGGAGGGGGGGGGGGGGGGGGCAAAGATTGGCAGCGGTTACGTTCTGAAATTGTTGAACTCGATGTTGAGTCCAGAAGGCTGTAAAGTGCCTAAATGAAAGATGAGGTGCTGTTCCTCGAGCAGACTAACTTTGACCTGTTCATGATTTTAGTCCCATGCGCATCCACTCCAGTTGGTTGCAGTCATACCTGTGACAGGTAAATTCCAAAGCTGCTGTAAAGTCTGACGCACAGACATATGCCAGGCAATTGACTGGCCACAGGGCTTAGTTACAGGGCTTCAACACCAGTGTTCATCCACAGTGTCTCTGTTGAGTTCAGTCCATTATTCAGAATACCACTATGCAAGGGGCTGAAGAATAACAAATCGCAGGGAGTCGACTCTCCCGTCTCACCTGTTTAACACACACCCAACTATTGTGGTGCTAATCACAGTCCACTGCCTTCAAAAGAAAGAAAGACTTGCATTGATATAGCGCCTTCCACGACTACCGGACACCTCAAAGTACTTTACAGCCAATTAAGTATTTATTGGATTGCAGTCACTGTTAAATGTGGGAAACACGGCATCCAATTTGCGAACAGCAAACTGCCACCAACAGCAATGTGATTATGACCGGATAATCTGTTTTAGTGATGTTGATTGAGGGATAAATATTGGCCCAGGACAGCAGGGATAACTCCCCTGCTCTTCTTCGATGAGATCTTTTATGTCCACCTGAGAGAGCAGACGGGGCCTCGGGTTTAACGTCTCCTCAAAAAGACGGCACCTCTGACAGTGCGGCGCTCCCTCAGCACTGCACTGGGTGTGTCAGCCTAGAGTTATGTGCTCAAGTCCCTGGAGTGGGACTCGAACCCACAACCTGCTGACTCGGAGGTGCTACCCACTGAGCCACAGCTGACACTGTTCAACAAAGCAACAACTACTTGCATTTATATAGCACCTTTAACATAGAGAAATGTACCAAGGAGCTTCACGGGAGCGTTATCAAGGAGAATTTGATACCGAGCCGTGTAAGGAGATATTGGGACAGGTGACCAAAAATTTTGGTCAAAGAGGTAGTTTTTAAGGAAGGGAAAGAGCTAGTGAGGCAGCGAGGATTAGGGAGAAAATTCCAGAGCTGAGGGGGTCCCAGCAGTCGGCGGAGCGATTAAAATCGGGAATATGCACATGCTCGACAAAAACCAGCGGCGACTTGCGTTTATACCGTGTCTTTAATGCCAACATGGCTGCATGGCGAGTAGACAAGGAGCAAGGTCAGGAGGGTTTAGAAAGAGTGACGGAGAGTTTGGTGCAGGGCTGAGTTTTGGAGAGTTGGTTAAAGGAGGTGTCGAGGTTAAGGAGAGAGGGAATTCCAGAGAGTAGGGCCCAGGTGGCTGAAGGCTTTGCAACCAACGGAGGGACAATGGGTGGGGAGAATATAGGGCTGAAGGAGGTTGCAGGGAGGTAAGTGTGGAGCAAGGCCATGGAAGGATTTGAAGATGATGAGACGGATTTAAAATTTAATGTAGCGGGGGGAAATGTGGGGCCAATATAGTCAGTGGCAGCAAGAGTGTTGGGTGAGCGGGACTTAGTGTGGGACAAGTTATGTGCGACACATTGGAATTTATATAGTACTGGAGCCATCAAGGAGAGCGTTGAAGTGATCATTGGGGAATTGAAAATTCCTGAGTGTATGTTTTTATCAGAGAGTAAAATAATCCACAATGTGATTTTGTTACTGAAGTTCTGAAATACACCTAAAGCAGGCCAGGTGAACAGGTCTCTTCAATAGCCGTTAATGGTGTCATTGTTTGGGAGGGAATATTTTTTGTCTCAAAGTGACTTGTTCATGTAGAGGGCTGTCTCACACCTTTCATGAACTGATAGACATAGGTCGGAACACATGAGTCTATATTTCATTTGGCAGCCAACAAGGTCCCTGTGGTGAAAGTAACAGAGGCCTCATTGTCTTACCTTTGATCATAAACTCTTTGTGCCACAAGAATAGTTTCCAAAAAAGGATCAGTCAGACCCACGGTAACTACAAACACGCACTGTTACTGTCAGTCTGGTAAAAGTTCAGAAAGCCTGTAGCAATCAGCATGTTCCAGCAACATCTCAGTTGCAAATAGTCGTCTGGCCAAAAATTTGGTCAGTGACCACTTTGGCTTCCCTTCTTAACTTGCTAGTTTTTCATTTGTTCTTGAGTCCTTTTCCATAAGATTGGGATCGTCACTATCTTAGTTTCTCACCGTATCTTAACGTTTTTGGAGCTTTTCAAAGGAAAAAAAAACAGCTTGAAGTTTTAATTTTGTAGTGCAAGTCAATATGTACCAAATGGCACAGATCGTATCCTGGGGCTAATATGTATCCCTCAATCAACACAACAAAAACAGATGATCTGGTCATTATCACATTGCTGTTTGTGGGAGCTTGCTGTGCGCAAATTGGCAGCTGCGTTTCTAACATCATCATCATCATAGGCAGCTCATCGAAATCGAGGAAGACTTGCTTCCACTCCAAAAGTGAGTTCTCAGGTGACTGTACAGTCTAATGCGAGAATTACAGTCTCTGTCACAGGTGGGCCAGGCAGTGGTTGAAGGAAAGGGTGGGTGGGGAGTCTGGTTTGCCGCACGCTCTTTCCGCTGCCTGCGCTTGGTTTCTGCATACTCTCGGCGACGAGCCTCGAGGTGCTCAGCGCCCTCCCTGATGCTCTTCCTCCACTTAGGGCGGTCTTTGGCCAGAGACTCCCAGGTGTCGGTGGGGATGTTGCACTTTATCAAGGTGCAGCCTGTAAAGCGCTTTGAGACGTCCAGTAGTCATGAAAGGCGCTGTATAAATCCAAGTATTTCTTTCTTTGGCAAGCTTGTGACGCCCAACCTTATGGTCAGAAAAATGAAGGGATTCTCGTGACCTCCAGTGCCAATGTAGTGGATTTTGTTTTGGAAAAGGCACAGCATCCTATCCTCATTGAGAGACTGACCTTTGGCGGCAGCAGTTATGAGTTATTCAGCTGACTACATGACTTCCTCTGATGACCTGAAGCATCAGAGCATGATAAATGGTTGTCTGTCTAATTGCACGGCACGGAAACAGGGCTCGCTCGGGGGAAGTTTGCTTGGCCTCGCTCGGTGTTTCTCTTCTTCAATCCTGCTGCAATCAGCATTATCAAAAGGGATGTGAGTCTTTTTGCTGTTGACACCGACAGTCCCTCCACAGAGGGGAGCACCCCGTGTCCTTATTTACATAATCGGGTTGGGCAATAAATGCCAGCCTTGCCAATGACGCCCATATCCTGAGAATACATTTTTTTTTTAAACGGAATCAAATCTGAGATAAACTTGTTCCAAAGTTCTTCTCTAGGTATGTGAAACAAATCTTATCTGATGACCGATAGGAAGGGTGTGAAGGCTTTGGATAAGGTATGGAAGAGATTTACCAGAATGGTTCCAGGGATGAGCGACTACATTTACGTGGAGAGACTGGAGAAGCTGGGGTTGTTCTCCTTGGAGCAGAGAAGGCCGAGAGGAGATTTGATCGAGGCGTTCAAAATCATGAAGTGTTTGGATAGAGTAAATAAGGAGAAATTGTTTCCAGTGTCTGAAGGGTGGATAACCAGAGGACACAGATTAAGATGATTGGCAAAAGAACCTGAGGTGACATGAGGGAAAAACTATTTTACACAAGTGGTGAAGATTTGGAATGCACTGCCTTGTAGGGTGGTGCAGCGTGGAGACCCCGACCTGCGTGAGAACACCAGCTCAGGGCCATAAAAGGAGCAGTGTGGAGGCCCAGGAGCAGTGTGGAGGCCTCGGAGAGCAGCGTGGAGGCATACTACTTCAGGGAGCGGTGCGAGCTGGTGCAGGAGGGCAACGGCAGCGAAGAGTGACGTCATCAAGGTCCAGGTCGGTGAATGGGACATGGGCAGATACGGCAGGAGCAGCAAAGGAGCGGCGAGAGACTGTAGAGGGACATGATCGGGAACCAGGAGAGGTGTGAGTTCGGGGCCCAGGGGCAGCACGGGCCCAGCCCACACTGCGATATGTGTGTGCACTAGGTCTGTGCAGCGGAGCAGGTCTCCAGTCGCCCTGCCACTGGACCAAGACCTAGCTCTGTCAAGCCCGTGTGGTGGCTGGTGTGCAACGGCCATCCCAAATTAACAAAATCCACGCACATACATCTTCCACCCTTGAGGATGCAGTTCAGGTCCTTCATTGAAACACCTGTGAGCTCATCCTTTTTTGGCATGGAAGCAGGTCATCCTCGCTTCGAGGGACTGCCTGTGATGATGTTGATGATGGGTGGAGGCCTTCAAAAGGGAACTGGATATTCAAGGAAATTCAAAAGAGCAGAGGGAGTGGGACTAACTGGATTGCTCTTCGAAAGAGCCGGCGCAGACTTGATGGGCCGAATGGCCTCCTTCTGTGTTGTACTATTCTATGATTGAATGCGGGTGAAAATCAATTAAAGGGGAGGGCCGCTGCGCGCTCTGCAGTGCCGTTAGCGGCCGCTAATGGGCCACCGGGGACGCCCTCGACTGGGCCAACAGCCCGGCACCCAAAACGGAGGGCCTGGCCGCAGGACGGCGGCCTGGTCGAGGTGCGGACCACTTTGGTCGGCCGACAGAAAAAGTTGGCTTCGATTACCCCCGAAGCTGACGGTGACATCGGCGAGCGACATCCTCGCCGCCCTTGGGGGCACAAATGGGTCGGGGCGGCGAGGGTTCGGCGCGCACAGCCATGACGTTATCGACGTGCATGCGCTTGTCCGGGGCTCAAATCGTGGGGCCCCCCCAAACCTCCGGTGTAATTTCTCCGGAGGCGCTATCGACCTCCTCCTCTGGGTGGTAACCTCGTTGCACCCCATTAGCGCCCCCTGGAGGTGTTAATGGGGCTATAAAAAAGGGCAATTTCGCCCCCTATGATTTTATCCTTAAGATCTGCAACTGTAACAATAGAGAATTGACCTCACTTGCCATCAGCTATTTTAAACACACGAGATTTCAAGAGTCTTTCGAATGTAAGTGGGCATTCCCCGCCAGTCTAGGAAACCAGAGCAACGGAAGTGGGAAGAGAGCGGAGGGTAGTGTCTGCACCAGTCGTCCTATGGATTACAGCTTTTGCAGAAACCTGTTACTCTGTCTGGTATACTAACCATCCCTTCAGGAAGTCGCACCTGTAAATCTGCACAGATTTCTAGTTGTCTTCCTGAGGTTAAAGAGGCAACGACTTTCATCCAAGCTCAGCACAAGGCCAGCTTCAGCGGAAATCGGCACGCTAGGATTGACAGGCCCCATTTGATAAGTAAGCTCGATGGGAACGAAGGTTCAAATGTGAAAACTCTCAAACCTTAATGAGATCAAATGTTTCAAAAGGCTTGCAGTTCAGCACAGAGATTGAGAACAATTGGACCAAACGATTGAAAAGGTTTTTGCAAACACACCTGTACCTGGGGCAAAACTGCTAACAAAAGGGTTCCAAATTCTCAGGGTCGTGCTAACTATTGGCGGGCACGATGTTAATCAGGCTTCAGGGTGTTGGAGGCCCAGTCACCTCCCTGTTGTTCATGATGAGATGCTCAGTGTCATGGCAACGGTGACATCCAGCTGTGGAGATGCTGGCAGACACCGTGGGCTGAACGCGATTCAGGTTCTCAATAAAAGCAAAATAAGTGCATTTGCAGCGTGCAGGCGAGTGGGAGGGAGGGGCGTGGAGCGGGCGGTGGGGAGTTTGGCTCTCCTGTGGCCTGGCTGGAATCGCTGGGAGACGTCGCATTTTGTGAAGAGCGATGGACTGCTTTCTTGCTCTTTTTCGTTTCGTTGCATGAAACGTCAGATTTACAAACACACTCAGTTGTGATAATGGCAGGCTCATGTCTTCATTTAACCTTCATACTGCACAAAAAGCAGTATGAACGTTATTGAGACACACACACACCCCAAATCTCATGTATGCTCCCTGCCCTTGAGACACACACGTTCTGTTTCCAGTGTCTGCTCTTGAGAGACACACACCCCAATTCTAGCGTCTGCTCAAACAGTAAACACTCGCGTCTCTTATACGAAATTAGGTTTTTGAACTCTATAGTTCATACATACCATCAATAAATCATGGTATATCAAAAGTACATACAAATACCGACAGACGGACAATGTAAGCTCAACAACCAACCACTCAACGTCCTGAAATTGGTTTATTGCCGCAAGTGACTCTTGCCATGAATTCTATCACTGTAAGTGTGCCGAAAATTGCGGCCTCGCTGGTTGCGTACAATGTGCCACACGTCCGAAGAGTCCTCGCAAATGCTGGTTCTCGGCACGCGATGTCCATGCGATCTGTCTTTTGACAAATCCAATGCATCCTCGCAGGAAGGACATCCACGGGGCAGAGACTGGGCCTATTTGCCAGGCGAATGTCCTTCAAACTCTTATGCCTGGTATTAGAAAAATTTAATTTTAATCAATAATTTTTCTGTTAAAAACCCTGGCCATTAAGGTAAGTTTATTGTTAACCCTATTAAAACACATTAAAAAAAATTCAAAAAATATATTTTTTCTGAAACATTTCATTTCAAATCATTTTAAGTAAGTAAGGTGTTTTTTTTTAATTTATTGTGTTGTGTCCTGTGTTTTGAGGGGGTATTCTCATTGATAGTAATGGGATCTCATATAAACGGAGTTCCTTTTATTATCAATCAGGAGACTAGATGTTCATTGGTGGTCCAGGCCCACGTGATCCCAGGATACGAACACGTACCTGGAAGACATGTTCCCGTATGCTGGACTGCAAAACTAGGCCTCCGACACAATCCTCCGCTCCTCCAGGGCCATCGGTATTTTCGTAAAAACATTTCTGGTCAGAGGTGTTTGCCCGAAGAAAACCTCCGACTGCAATTTTCCCCCATTATAACACACAGGTGACCAAATAGACACATTCAAAAGTGGCTGAATGACTCTCATACCTTTTAGCCTTTAATTTCCTCGGCTTTGATCTAAACTTCAAATTTACAATCCGTGCTGATCAGGAAAGCTGCTTGCACTTTTAACCCAGCGCGTGTCATCTCAGACTGCGCTGAAAGCGACGTATTCGGGTAATACGGGCTATCGTTCCCACAAAGTGTTGCAGGGAAGAACTCGGATTCCTACCACTCCATGGGGCAGCACACTGGCACAGAGTTAAGCTATACCAACAGCTGGCCAAATTTGAAGAGTAAGTTGTGCATCAGACATCCAGCAAAACATGTCTATCGCTGCAAACGCAACATCTATTTCAAGCTGACTATTTCTCACTGTATTTCTCACAGAGCGCTCTCGCCTCTGAGTCAGAAGGTTGTGGGTTCAAGCCCCAATCCAGGAACTTGAGCACAAAAATCTAGGCTGACACTCCCAGTGCAGTGCTGAGGGAGAGCTGCACTATCGGAGGTGCCGTCTTTCAGATGAGACGTTAAACCGAGGCCCCATCTGCCCTCACAGGCGGCTGTACAAGAACCCACAGCACTATTTCGAAGAAGAGCAGGGGAGTTATCATCGGTGTCCTGGAGCCAAAATTTATCCCTCAATCAGCAGAACAAAACATTAGATTATCTGGTCACTATCACATTGCTGTGTGTGGGAGATTGCAGCACACAAATTGGCTGCCGCGTTTCCCAAGTTACAACAGTGACTACACTCCAAAAGTACTTCATTGGCTGTAAGCGCATTGAGACATCCGGTGGTTGTGAAAGGCGCTATATAAATCCAAGTCTTAATCTCTTTTATTTCTCACTGTTGACTCCCGATTAAAGTTAATGAATTTGTTCACGTTCTGCCAAAAGTGTCTTGTTATAAGCTTGATAAATGAACTGTCAAAACTCTGGCCAAAAACGTTCCATTTTCCTCTGACATTAAGTGGCCCGCTCTTTGCTGTCAGTGCGACAAACCTCACTGGACCATTTCTAAATCCCCGGTGCAACTCCAGCGGAAAGCTCGACCGATAAAGGAAAGAGTGGGGGGGGGTGGGGATGCAGGTGGATGGGGTGGGGGAAGTGGGTGGAGGTGGGTGGAAGGGGTGGGGGGAAGGGGTGGGGGGGATGGGAGGAAGGGGTGGGGTGGAGGGCAGGGGTGGGGGGATGGGAGGAAGGGGTGGGGGGAAGGGGTGGGGTGGGGGGATGGGAGGAAGGGGTGGGGGGATGGGAGGAAGGGGTGGGGGGATGGGTGGGGGAAGGGATAGGGGGTGAGGTGAGGTTGGGGGTAGGGATGGGTAGGGGGGGTGGGGGGGAGAGGGGCGGGGGTGGGAGCATACCTTTAGTGCCTGAGAAGCAGCTTCTCAGCCCATTGCAGCCCAGCTTCAAACAGGACGCGGGGATGGGAAAGCAGAGCACGCTCCATTGGAAGAAGGCTTTGGCTTCAGGCATGAGAGTCGGCAAAACCAAGCGACCGGCGGGAGGCAGGCGGTTCAGGACAGGCTCCTTGCACCAAATAAATCAGCAGCACGGCAGCTCCTCGCCAAGCTCCATGCCAACCGCTCAACAACTGTTCCTTCAGTGACGTTGGAGCATTCTTTGAACAATGCCACATTCCTTTCTCTGGCTTCCCATTTTGATTGAAAGCCACAATTCCTTTCCCGGAGCCACAGAGCGGGCCTGTGCTTGCCTGGCTCTTTGAGGCTCGGTGAATCAGCAGCAATGTGTTGCACAAACTTGCTCATTGATAGCTCCTCTAATCTCCCTCTCTCTCTGCTCCCTCTCTCTCTCTCGCTCTCCATCAGATTTTAAAGTGTAAAATAAGCGGGATAGGGGGGAAAGTGTGCAGTTTAGAGGGGGTGTAAATGCTTTTACAATTGACCTCGCAAATCGATTTCTCTGGAAATATTTGTTATGTTTGTTCATTGAGTTTTTACTGGGAATGCTAGTGCCACTGACTTTTTGAAGAATGCAGTTTGGATTATAGGAGCAGGAGTCGGCCATTCAGCCCCTCGAGCCTGCTCCGCCATTCAATAAGATCATGGCTGAACTTTGATCCCCAACTCCACTTTCCCGCCCAATCCTCACATCCTTTGATTCCCTCGTGGATTCTATTTCTATTTCTTACAAACAAATTAATTTTCTCTCTCCAGTTCTACCACGAAGGTAGCGATGCTTGCTACGGTTCCACAAATACAACACGGACTGCAGCGGTTCAAGAAGGCGGCTCATCACTGTGGTGTCCCTGCACCTTACTACAAAATCACACGAGGCATGTACTGCAGACACTGCCACTACGCGACCTTAACCTTTATTCCCAGGACCAAGGAGTGCTGACCCTGTATGGGACCTCCCCTTTTATACCTGGAAGCCCAGGTGAGGAGTGTCTCCCACAAGTTCACCCCCTGTGGTCAGGGTGTGCATTTCTAGGGAATAAGTACAGTGTACAGGAGTTACATGAAGGTTACAGTTACATGAAGGTTACCGTTGCATGATGGTTACATACATGACATCACCTCCCCCCTTACATCTTTTTGTGTCAAAGGTTAAGTCTTTCAGGTGGTCGACGCTCTCTCGTGGAGCGCCGCAGTTGGAGCTCTGGTGGCTGAGCCTTGGCATGCGTCTCTGTCACCTGAGGTGATTCCGGCCTGTCCGGGCTGGCCGCAGGGACTGTGCATGCTGTGGATTGTCCTCGTTGCTCGTCCACTGGCAGTGGTGTGGGTGACATCTCATGCTCTTCTTCAGGTTCCTCCGTGTCTAAGCTGAACCTTTTCTTTACTTGGTCCAAGTGTTTGCGGCATATCTGCCCATTGTTTAGTCTGACCACTATGACCCTATTCCCTTCTTTGCCAATTACTGTGCCCTCAAGCCACTTGGGTCCCAAAGCATGGTTAAGAACAAATACCGGGTCATCCATTTCTATACACCTCCCCCTTGAGTTTCGATCATGGAACTCGGTTTGGGACTGGCGCTTGCCCTCAACAATGTCTGCCAGGGCTGGGTGAATGAGGGACAGCCGCGTTTTAAGCGTGCGTCTCATGAGGAGTTCCACTGGCGGGCCTCCCGTGAGTGAGTGCGGGCGGGACCTGTAAGCCAGCAGGAGGGGCGATAGGCGGTACTGAAGGTAGGGTCCTACGATGCGTAGCATGCCCTGTTTTATGACTTGGACCGCCCGTTCCGCCTGGCCATTGGAAGCCGGCTTGAACGCCGCTGTCCGGACGTGTTTGATACCATTGCCCGACATAAACTCCTGGAATTCATGGCTGGTGAAACACGAGCCATTGTCGCTGACCAGGATGTCCGGCAAGCCGTGGGTCGCGAAAACCGTACGCAGACTCTCCACGGTGATGGACGTCATGCATGAATTTAATATGATGCACTCGATCCATTTCGAGTACGCATCGACACCGATCAGTAACATTTTCCCCATGTACGGGCCCACATAGTCTACGTGAATACGTGACCATGGCCTGGTAGGCCAGGGCCACGGGCTGAGTGGGGACTCCCTGGGGGCATTGCCCAGCTGGGCACACATCGTGCAACTGCGAACCCAGTGTTCCAGGTATGAGTCAATCCCCGGCCACCATACATGTGACTGGGCAATGGCCTTCACGATGCCCGGGTGTTCGCTGTGGAGTTCCCTGATGAATGCTTCCCTTCCTTTCTGGGGCATAACTACGCGGCTGCCCCATAGCAGGCAGTCGGCTTGAATGGAAAGCTCATCCATCCGTCTCTGAAACGGTCTGACTTCCTCGGGGCACGCCCCGTGTGCAGGCGCCCGATCCCCAGTCAGAACACATTTCTTTATCATGAATAGGAGGGGGTCTCGGTTGGTCCAGAGTTTGATCTGGCGGGCTGTGATGGGGGAGCCTGCGGTGTCAAAAGCCTCGACGGCCATGACCATCTCAGTGCTTTGCTCCGACGCCCCCTCAGTGGTGGCCAGTGGGAGCCTGCTGAGCGCGTCAGCGCAATTTTCGGTGCCTGGCCGGTGCCATATGGTGTAGTCATACGCAGCCAGCGTGAGAGCCCATCGCTGTATGCGAGCTGACGCATTGGCATTGACGGCCTTGCTGTCGGACAACAGGGATGTTAACGGCTTGTGGTCCGTTTCTAGCTCGAACCGTCTACCGAAAAGGTACTGGTGCATCTTTTTCACACCGTACACACAAGTGAGTGCCTCCTTCTCGACCATGCCGTATCCACGCTCTGCCTGGGAGAGTGACCTGGAGGCATAAGCCACTGGCTGGAGTCGGCCGTCATCATTACCCTGCTGCAATACACACCCAACCCCGTAGAATGATGCATCGCACGTTAAAACCAGTTTTTTACAGGGGTCATACAAAGTCAACAGTTTGTTAGAACACAGCAGGTTCCTCGCCTTATTGAAAGCCCGTTTTTGACAGTCCCCCCAAAACCATTCACAACCTTTACGCAGGGGCATGTGTAACGGCTCCAACAAAGTGCTTAAGTTCGGCAGAAAGTTTCCGAAATAGTTCAAAAGTCCCAGGAATGATCGCAATTCCGACGTGTTGCCGGGCCTGGGCACCCGGCGGATCGCCTCCGTTTTTGAGTCAGTGGGCCGGATCCCGTCTGCGGCAACGCTCCTGCCCAAAAGCTCGACCTCTGGGGCCAAAAACACGCACTTGGCCTTTTTCAGCCGCAAGCCTACCCGGTCCAATCGGCGTAGCACCTCCTCCAGGTTGTGGAGGTGTTCCTGGGTGTCTCGACCCATTATAAGGATGTCGTCTTGGAATACGATTGTTCCAGGAATGGATTTGAGCAAGCTTTCCATGTTTTTCTGAAAGACAGCTGCCGCCGAACGAATGCCAAACGGACACCTGTTGTAGATAAATAATCCCTTGTGCGTCGTGATGGTGGTCAGAAGCTTGGATTCTTCCGCCAGTTCCTGAGTCATGTAGGCCGAAGTGAGATCCAGCTTCGTAAACAGCTTGCCACCTGCCAGCGTGGTAAAAAGATCCTCCACTCTCGGGAGCGGGTATTGGTCTTGCAGCGACACTCGGTTGATGCTGGCTTTGTAGTCACCACAAATCCTGACCGAGCCATCTGCTTTAAGGACAGGAACGATGAGACTTGCCCAGTCGCTGAATTTAACGGCCAAAATTATGCCCTCTCTGAGCAGCCTGTCCAATTCACTTTCTATTTTCTCACGCATCACATATGGCACTGCTCTGGCTTTGTGGTGCACTGGTCTGGCGTCCGGAGTGATGCGTATCACTACTTTGGTGCCCTTGAACGTTCCGACACCAGGTTGAAACAGCGACCCTAATTTTTGTAGAAACTGTGAGCATGAACTTCGCTCCACAGATGAAATGGCGTGCACATTCCCCCATTTCCAATTCATCTCGGCTAGCCAACTCCTCCCTAAAAGCGCGGGGCCATTTCCCGGGACGATCCAGAGTGGCAGTCGGTTCTGTGATCCATTATGTGTTACCACCAAGTTTGCACTGCCCAGCACTGGGATGATCTCTTTGGTGTACGCCCGTAGCTGCATGTCAATGCGTTCCAGTTTGGGCCTGCTAGCTCTGTGCGGCCATAGTCTCTCAAATTGTTGGGCGCTCATAAGTGACTGGCTAGCTCCCGTATCCAGCTCCATGCGCACCGGGTTGCCATTCAATAACACTTTCATCATCATGGGTGGCGTTTTAGTGTATGAGCTGTGGACATCAGCCACATTGACCCGCTGAACTTCAGCATCTATGGCTTTTCCCCAGGCATCATCCTGCATTGCAGACCCCTCGTCTGGTTCCTCCGTCTCGCAGATTAGCCTCGCTACAGCCTTTTTGCACATCCTGGCCAAGTGTCCACTGACGTTACAAATCCGACAGGTATATTGCTGAAACCTGCAGCTTTTCGCAGTATGTCTACCCCCGCACCTCCAGCATGAGCTGAGATTGTTGTTAACAAAAGGACTGTTACCAGGCATTCCTCTCTGATTGCCCATTTGATTGTTTCTAGGCACTCTGATGGTGGGTGTTAATGGTCCCATCGCGGGACGCATTGTTCCTCGTGATGGCGTGAATTGCCGATTCCCTTTCCATTGTCCCTGTTGCAGGCCCACCCTAGAGTCTGTTGCTGCTTGGGCAGTTTCGAAATGCCCTTGCCTGCCTGTGGGGTCCTGAGCCGCATTCACCATGTTAACTCCCTGGTCCATCGCCACGTTGGCACCAGGGCTGTATGCGTAAATTAGCTTGGTCTCCTCTTCCCCTGCCATGAAGGTCTGAGCTATCGACGCCGCCCCTTCTAAAGTCAAGTCCTTGGTCTCTATGAGCTTCCTGAAAATCCCGGCATGATTATTGCCCTCAATGAAAAAGTCCCTTAACATCTCCCCCCTGCAGGCGTCTGTGAACTTACAGAGACTGGCCAAGCGCCGCAGGTCCGCAACAAAGTCCGAGATGTTTTGTGTAGAACCGGTGCCGGGCCATGCGTACGCTACTCGCCGGCTTGAGATGCTCACTGATCAGCTGGCTGAGCTCTTCAAAGGACTTGTCCGCTGGCTTTTGGGGTGCGAGCAGGTCTTTCATCAGCGCATACGTCTGTGGTCCGCAGCTGGTCAGTAGATGCGCCCTCCGCTTGTCAGCAGCTGTCGCTCCCAGCCAATCCTTCGTGATAAAGCTCTGCTGGAGTCTCTCCATGAAGTCGTCCCAGTCCTCACCCACACAGTAACGTTTCTCTGTGCTACCGGTGGCCATCCTCGTAGTTCGGTGATTCCCGTTTCTCGTCGCCAAATGTGGTGTCTCTGCACCTTACTACAAAATTACACAAGGCATGTACTGCAGGCACAGTCACTACGTGACCTTAACCTTTATTCCCAGGACCAAGGAGTGCTGACCTTGGGTGGGACCTCCCCTTTTATATCTGGAAGCCCAGGTGAGGAGTGTCTCCCACAAGTTCACCCCCTGTGGTCAGGGTGTGCATCTCTCGGTACAGTGTATAGGAGTTACATGAAGGTTACAGTTACATGATGGTTACATACATGACAACCACCACCTTCTCCAGGGGCAATTAGGGATGGGCAATAAATGACGTTCTTGTCAGCGATGCCCACATCCTGTGAATGAATTTTTTAAAAAAATACTGCCCCCTCATCCAAGTGACTGTCTCCAGTGACAGCTGTGGTTCAGTGGTCAGCACTCGCGCCTCGGAGTCAGAAGGTTGTGGGTTCAAGTTCCACCCCAGAGACATGAGCACAAATTTATAGGCTGACGCTCTGGTGCAGTACTGAGGGATTGCAGCACTGTTGCTTCTTCATGTATCGTTGGTATCAAAGCACCTTCATCAAAGCGGAGCTTGCAGACAAAAGAGTTGCCAAAACGATTGTATAGTTACATTGAGTCTATAGCACAGAAACAGGCCATTCGGCCCAACTGGTCTGCGCTGGTGTTAATGCTCCACACAAGCCTCCTCCCACCCCTCTTCATCTCACCCCATCAACATATCCTTCTATTCCTATATCTTGCTTCTGCGGCAGAAGGTTGTGGGTTCAAGTCCCACTCCAGAGACATGAGCACAAATTTATCGGTTAACACTCCAGTGTAGTGCTGAGGGAGCGCTGCACTGCTGGAGGTGCCATCTTGCAGATGAGGCGTTAAACCAAGCCCCCGTCTACTCTCTCGGTGGATGTGAAAGATCCCATGGCAATATTTTGAAGAAGAGCAGGTGCCCTGGCCAATATTTATCCCTCAATCAACATCACTAAAACAGATTATCCGGTCATTATCACATTGCTGTTTGTGGGAGCTTGCTGTGCGCAAATTGACTGCCGCGTTTCCTACATTACAACAGCGACTACACTCCAAAAAGTACCTCATTGGCTGCGAAGCACTTTTGAGACGTCCGGTGGCCAACTGTAATGTATGCACCTGTGAGTATGCTCACAGGTTGGTGGAGCTGTTGAGTTGGGAGTGGCTTAGCCAGTCACGTGATGTTCACAAGAATCAATAAAACCCCAGCCAGTTGGGTTCGGGGGAATCCACGATGAGGCAGGTGGTTGTGAGCCTGGTGGATGAACTGGTAATGTGTGGAGCGATTGTTAACCCTTTTATTAATAAACCAACTAGTTCTTAATAGCAATGCGTTGCTATGAATTCTTCAGCAAAGAACCCATGAAGCAAATACTTTACACCGACAGCACTGCACTGGGAGTGTCAGGCTAGATGTTCGTTATAAGATTTAGTTGGCACTTCAACCATTTATGGAATAGGTCTGCCCCAGCCAGCGTTTGTTTTATACACATCAGTTAAAGATTGCCTGAATGTAAGATAGTACCTCCACTGGACAGAGCCCCCACCGTTCTGCGGATTGCTTTGACCCAGTCTTCCATCTCATTCTGCGAATTGGCCATCAGCATGTGCGAGTCCTGAACGCCTATCCGGTCTCGTTCTCCACAGCCGGCTGAAAAACACCAGGCAGCAAACGATTCAGCAAGCATTCGGTTCAGATCCACATGGCTTAAACCTTCAACCAACCTGGGCTTATGCACACACCGAGGGATCGTCCCCTGATGCCTTACCATTCAGCAGCAACAGTTTGCGTTGATACGGCGCCTTCACAGCGGTAAAAGCCGTATAGCTCGTCGCAGAAGGTGCTGAACAAGAATGGAACTATAATTGGCGGAGGTGACTGAGGGTGATATAAGGAGGCTTTTGAAGGTGGGTGGAGAATGATATGCCGGAGAGGTTTAGGAAAGAGCTTCTGGAGTTTCCTACATTACAACAGTGACTACACTCCAACAATACTTCATTGGCTGTAAAGCGCTTTGAGAGATCCGGCGGCCGTGAAAGGCGCTATATAAATGCGAGACTTTCGTTAAGTGTGTTCGGGCTAAGGTGGCTGAAAGCTGTGCCACTGATGGTAGAGGGAAGAGTTGGAGGAGCAAAGATCATGGTCTGGACATACTGCTGGAGGAGGTGCTCGGGTAGGGTGTGGAAGGGCTGTGGAGAGATCTACACAGGAGTTTGCGAATTTTCAATCGTGCTGGAGGATGGTGAAGTAACGGAGGGTGGGGGCTGGGGAAGAAAGAGGTGATGGAAGATTGGCACTTAAATGTTTGGAAAACTGGCTGGAAGTTATTTTCAATCACAAAATGCATAAATTGACTCAAAAACATAAGGTAACGTGAGCATTATGGTGAAAATTACTTGTCCCTCCCCTCAAATTTCAGATGGGCAAGTTCAGACATTTCTTGTAGCCGGGTAGTTGGAGATCTCCTGCAGTGGCCTTCACCCAACCAACCTGTGATTTCAAACTCTGTGATAATGACTGACCAGCGACATATGTAAAGCACCAAGTTTAACCCTGTTCTGTAGTTAAATCCATAAGAACATAAAAAATAGGGGCATGAGTAGGTCATTCAGGCCCTCGAGCCTGCTCCGCCATTCAATAAGATCATGGTTGATTTTCTACCTCAACTCCACTTTCCTGCACTGACTCCATATCCCTTGATTCCCTTAATATCCAAAAATCTATTGATCACTGTCTTGAGTATACTCAACGACTGAGCCTCCACAGCCCTCTAGGGCAGAGAATTCCAAAGATTCACCACCCTCTCAGTGAAGAAGTTTCTCCTCATCTCAATCCTAAATGGCCAACCCCTTATTCTGAGACTGTGGCCCCTAGTTCTAGACTCCTCAGCCAGGGGAAACATCTTCTCTGCATCTACCCTGTCGAGCCCTGTAAGAATTTTTCATGTTTCAATAAGATCATGGCTGATCTTCTACCTCAACTCCACCTTCCTGCCCTATCCCCACATCCCTTGATTCTCTTCATTGATAAAATTCTATCGATCTCAGTCTTGAACGAGGGTGGATAAAGGGGAACCAGTGGATGTGGTGCATTTGGACATCCAGAAGGCATTTGACAAAGTGCCACATAAAAGATTACTGCGCAAGATAAAAGTTCACGGAGTTGGAGGTAATATATTAGCATCGATAGAGGATTGGCTAACTAACAGAAAACAGAGAGTCAGGATAAATGGTTCATTCACGGATTGGCAATCAGTAACTAGTGGGGTGCCGCAGGGATCAGTGCTGGGACCCCAACTATTTACAATCTATATTAATGACTTGGAAGAAAGGACCGAGTGTAATGTAACCAAGTTTGCTGACGATACACAGATGGGAGGAAAAGCAATGTGTGAGAGGGACACAAAAAATCTTCAAAAGGACACAGACAGACTAAGTGAGTGGGCCAAAATTTGGCAGATGGTGTATAATGTTGGAAAGTGTGAGGTTATGCACTATAGCAGAAAAAAATCAAAGAGCAAGTTATTATTTAAATGGAGAAAGATTGCAAGTGTTGCAGTACAGAGGGACCTGGAGGTACTTGTGCATGAAACACAAAAGGTTAATATGCAGGTACAGCAAATGATCAAGAAGGCCAATGCAATCTTGGCCTTTACTGCAAAGGGGATGGAGTATAAAAGCAGGGAAGTCTTGCTACAGTTATACAGGGAATTGGTGAGGCCACACCTGGAATACTGCGTGCAGTTTTGGTTTCCATATTTACGAAAGGATATCTTGCTTTAGAGGCAGTTCAGAGAAGGTTCCGGGGATGAGGGGGTTGACTTATGAGGAAAGGTTGAGTAGGTTGGGCCTCTACTCATTGGAATTCAGAAAAGTGAGAGGTGATCTTATCGAAACTTAGAATATTATGAGGGGGTTTGACAAGGTGGATGCAGAGAGAATGTTTCCAATGATGGGGGAGACTAGAACTAGGGAGCATAATCTTAGAATAAGGGGCCACCTAGTTAAAACTTAGATGAGGAGAAATTTATTTTCTCAGAGGGTTGTAAACCTGTGGAATTCACTGCCCCAAAGAGCTGTGGAAGTTGGGACATTGAATAAATTTAAGACAGAGATAGACAGTTTCTTAACCAATAAATGAATAAGGGGTAAGGGAGAGTGGGCAGGAAAGTGGATCTGAGTCCATGATCGGATCAACCAAGATCATATTAAATGGCGGAGCAGGCTCGAGGGGTTGTATGGCCTGCTCCTATTTCTTATGTTCTTATGTTCTTATGAATATACTCAACGACTGAGAATCCACAGCTCTCTGGAGCAGAGAATTCCAAAGATTCACCACCCTCTAAGTGAAGAAATTCCTCCTCATCTCAGTCCTAAATGGCTGACCCCTTATCCTGAGACAGTTCTCGATTCCCCAGCCTGGGGAAACATCTTCTCAGCATTAACCCTGCCAAGCACCTTAAGAATTTTATATGTTTCAATTAGATCACCTCTCATCCTTGGCCGCCATGGTTATGCAGATAGTAGATCACAGCCATGACAAACTGAACTTTCTAAAAGTAGATTCAAAGCTTTAATACAACACGCTCACCTTCAAACAGAGGAAGCATGCTCAATATTTAATCAAGTTTAAGCGATGGGTTTATAAAAGATCTAACAAATAAAAACTAAAGTCACAGTGACTTAGAAAACGTAATCTAGCTTTGAGTGAGAAAACACTCCGGTTATACTGTCTTTCTCAGCATCAAATAGTAGAGAGGGTACCGGGTTGCTGCACCGTGTGTTGTTGAATCGAACCCGCCCTCACTTCACGCTAACTTCTCTCACAGAGACCACATCCTTTGCAATTTCGGAAACCAGTCTCGAGCTAGCAGTGCGTGTACATTTGGGTGAAAATTGTTTGCCGACTGCCTTTCATGTGTCAGTAGGGGTTACACAGGATGATAGTCTGACAAACCGCCCCACCCACACATTGGTGGGTGCACGGTGGAGGCAGAGAGGATATTTCCACTCATAGGGGAAACTAAAACTAGGGGACATAGTCTCAGAATAAGGGACCGCCCATTTAAAACTGAGATGAGGAGGAATTTCTTCTCTCAGAGGGTTGTAAATCTGGGGAATTCTCTGCTCCAGAGAGCTGTGGAAGCTGGGACATTGAATATATTTAAGGCGGAGATAGACAGATTTTTGAACGATAAGGGAGTCAAGGGTTATGGGGAGCGGGCAGGGAAGTGGAGCTGAGGCCAAGATCAGATCAGCCATGGTCTTATTGAATGGTGGAGCAGGCTCGAGGAGCCAAATAGCCGACTCCTGCTCCTAGTTCTTATGTCCTTATGTCCTTATTGCAAAAAGGTCATGCAAAGACACCGAGGATCGAAATGAGTGTACACCCGTGTGACAATCCATACCTCATTCTCACCCCTAAATTAAAGATGGAGGTGGTTAATCGCAGATGTTCTCATCTGTGACTGATTCAATAAATCGAAGAATATATAGGTCACCAAAAAACAGAAAAATTATCAAACGTGATGCCTCCCCCCCGCACCACCCCACCCCCCCACCTGAAAATGAAAGGAGATAAAGCTGGCATTCACTTTAGTGGGGTTCAAATCGGACCCCTTTTCGGCCATTTTTTGGGGTGTGAAACAGGGGCAGAAATGACCAATTTTGGGGTACTATGACCTGCATTCAAAGAGCACCTGATGTTCACGAGACTCAATAAAACCCCAGTCAGTTGGATCTAGGTCATCCACGATGAGGTATGCAGATGTGAGTCTAGTGGATGAACTGGTAACGTGCAGTGTGATTGTTAAACTGTTGTTAATAAACCTACTAGTTCTCAATAGCAATGTGTTGCTCTGAATTCTTAAGCAAAGAACCCACGAAGCAAATACATTACACCAGATCAATATTTTTATTTTATAACAATTTTTGTCATAACATTTTAATACTCTTAGAATTGAAAGGTAACCAACAGTATCCCATTACATGGGTAATTCACAGGTGTGACCTTACAAACAGAATCTCTGTTTGAGGGAGTTGAGACACAACGTTGAGATGAAGCTGCAACAGCTGCTGTGCTCCTGGCTTCCTCTAGGGGGAGTTTCTTAAGTATTTTCATCTCTGAGTGATAGTCAAGCTGGTGCCTTGATCATAGCATCACAGCTGAAGAGGAGGACATTCGTCCCATTGTGCCTGTGCTGGCTCTTTGAAAGAGATCCAATTAGTTGCACTCCCTTGCTCTTCCCCAATAGCTCTGTAAGTTTTTTTTCCCTTCAAGTATTTATTCAATTGGAGCAGAGAAGGCTAAAGGGAGATTTGATAGAAGTGTTTAAAATTATGAAGGGCTTAGATCGAGTAAATACACAGAAACTGCTTCCAGTGGTTGAAGGGTCAATAACCAGAGGGCAGATTTAAGATTATTGGCAACAGAACCAGACGAGACATGAGGAGAATCTTTTTTTACACGAGTGGCTACGAAATGGAATGTACTACCTGACAGGGTGATGGAAACAGCTCCAGTAATAGCTTTCAAGAGGAAATTGGATAAATACTTGGGAGAAACAATTGCAGGGACATGGTGAAAAAGCCAGCGAGTGGGACTAACTAGTTTGCTCTTCGAAAGAGCAGACAGAATGGCCTCCTTCTATACTGTACTATTCTATAATTCTGTAATTCCATTTTGAAAGTTATTGCATCTGCTTCCTCCATCCCTGCATGCAGTGCATTCCAAATCATACCAACATGCTGCGTATAAAACTGTTTCCGCATGTCGCCTCTTTTCGTCTCTCTTCTGCACCCTCTCCAAGGCCTTGACATCCTTCCTAAAAACTGGTGCCCTGAATCGAACATAATACTGCAGCTGTGGCCGAACCAGTGTTTTATAAAGGTTTAGCATAACTTTCTTGTTTTTGTTATCTATGCCTCCATTAATAAGAACATAAGAACATAAGAAATAGGAGCTGGAGTAGGTCATATGGCCCCTCTAGCCTGCTCCGCAATTTAATAAGATCACTACTGATCTGATCCTGGACTCAGCTTCACTTCCCCGCCCACTCCCATAACCCCTTATCCCCTTATCGTTTAAGAAATTGTCTATTTCTGTCTTAAATTTATTTTATGTCCCAGCTGCCACAGCTCTCTGAGGCAGCGAATTTCAAAGATTTACAACCCTCTGAGAGAAGAAATTTCTCCTCATCTCAGTTTTAAATGGGCGGCCCCTTATTCTAAGATTATGCCCCCTAGTTCTAGTCTCCCCCATCAGTGGAAACATCCTCTCTGCATCCACCTTGTCAAGCCCCCTCATAACCATATATGTTTCGATAAGATCACCTCTCATTCATCTGAATTCCAATGAGTAGAGGCCCAACATACTCAACCTTTCCTCGTGTCAACCCCTTCATCCCCGGAATCAACCCAGTGAACCTTCTCTGAACTGCCTCCAAAGCAAGTATATTCTTTCGTAAATATGGAAACCAAAACTGCACGCAGTACTCCAGGTGTGGCCTCACCAATACCTTATATAGCTGTAGCAAGACATCCCTGCTTTTATACTCCATCTCCTTTGCAATAAAGGCCAAGATTCCATTGGCCTTCCTGATCACTTGCTGTACCTGCATACTATCCTTTTGTGTTTCATGCACAAGTACCCCCAGGTCCTGCTGTACTGCAGCACTTTGCAATCTTTCTCCATTTAAATAATAACGTGCTCTTTGATTTTTTTTCTGCCAAAGTGCATGACCTCATACTTTCCAACATTATACTCCATCTGCCAAATTTTGCCCACTCACTTAGCCTGTCTATGTCCTTTTGCAGATTTTTTTTGTGTCCTCCTGACACATTGCTTCTCCTCCCATCTATGTATCGTCAGCAACTTGGCTACATTACAATCAGTCCCCTCTTCTAAGTCGTTAATATGGATTCTAAATAGTTGGGGTCCCAGCAATGATCCCTGTGGCACCCCACTAGTTACTGATTGCCAACCAGAGAATGAACCATTTATCCCGACTCTCTGTTTTCTGTTAGTTAGCCAATCCTCTATCCATGTTAATATATTACCTCCAACCCCGTGAACTTTTATCTTGTGCACCTTGTCAAATGCCCTCTGGAAGTCCAAATACACTACATCCACTGGTTCCTCTTTATCCACCCTAATAAAGCCAAGGATCCCATATACTTTTTTTTTTAAACTGTCTTCTCAACTTGCCCTGCCACCTTCAACAATTTGTGTACATACACTCACAGGTGTCTCTGTTCCTGCACCCCCTTTAAAATTGTACCATTTAGTTTCTGTTGCTTCTTCTCATTCTTCCTTCCAAAACATGGCGAGAAAGCAGGAATGGGGTACTGAAGTTGCATGTTCAGCCATGAACTCATTGAATGGCGGTGCAGGCTCGAAGGGCCGAATGGCCTACTCCTGCACCTATTTTCTATGTTTCTATGTTTCTATATTACTTCCCAGCATTAAATTTCATCGGTAATGTGTCTGCGCATTTCACCAGTCTGTCTATCTCCTCCTGAAGTCTGTTGCTATCCTCTCTCTGTTTACTACATTTCTGAGTTTTGTTTCATGTGAAAACTTTGAAATTATAACCCATGAACCAGGTCATTAATATATATCAAAAAGAGAAGTGATGCTAATCATCATCATCATCATAGGCAGTCCCTCGAAATGAGGATGACCCACTTCCACACCAAAAAGGTCACAGGTGTTTTAATGAAGGATCTAGTCGGGATAAACGGGTCCTTTTCAGAATGGCAGGCAGTGACTAGTGGGATGCCGCAGGGCTCAGTGCTGGGACCCCAGCTATTTACAATATACATCAATGATTTAGATGAAGGAATTGAGTGTAGTATCTCCAAGTTTGCAGATGACACTAAGCTGGGTGGCGGTGTGAGCTGTGAGGAGGATGCTAAGAGGCTGCAGGATGACTTGGAAAGGTTAAGTGAATGGGCAAATGCATGGCAGATGCAGTATAATGTGGATAAATGTGAGGTTATCCACTTTAGTGGCAAAAACACGAAGGCAGAATATTATCTGAATGGCGACAGTTTAGTAAAAGGGGAGGTGCAACGAGACCTGGGTGTCATGGTACATCAGTCATTGAAAGTTGGCATGCAGGTACAGCAGGCGGTGAAGAAGGCAAATGGCATGTTGGCCTTCATAGTTAGGGGATTTGAGTACAGGAGCAGGGATGTCTTACTGCAGATGTACAGGGCTTTGGTGAGGCCTCACCTGGAATATTGTGTTCAGTTTTGGTCTCCTAATCTGAGGAAGGACGTTCTTGTTATTGAGGGAGTGCAGCGAAGGTTCACCAGACTGATTCCCGGGATGGCAGGATTGACATATGAGGAGAGACTGGATCAACTAGGCCTGTAATCACTGGAGTTCAGAAGGATGAGAGGGGATCTCATAGAAACATATAAAATTCTGACGGGACTGGACAGATTAGATGCAGGAAGAATGTTCCCGATGTTGGGGAAGTCCAGAACCAGGGGACACAGTCTAAGGATAAGGGGTAAGCCATTTAGGACCGAGATGAGGAGAAACTTCTTCACTCAGAGAGTTGTTAACCTGTGGAATTCTTTACTGCAGAGATTTATTGATTCCAGTTCGTTAGATATATTCAAGGGGGAGTTAGATATGGCCCTTACGGCTAAAGTGATATCCTTACGGATAAAGGGGTATGGAGAGAAAACGGGAAAGGGTACTGAGGTGAATGATCAGACATGATCTTATTGAATGGTGGTGCAGGCTTGAAGGGCTGAATGGCCTACTCCTGCACCTATTTTCTATGTTTCTAATATTCCAGGTCCCGAACTAAATTTTGAAGGGTGGAAGATGCCTGTGCGTGGATTTTTTTAACGTGTGGTGGCCGTTGCACACCAGCCACCACACGTGCTTGACAGAGCTAGGTCTTGGTCCAGTGGCAAGGATTAACCAGGACGACTGGAGACCAGCTCTGCTGCGCGGACTTGGTGCAAACATATCACAGTGTGGGCTGGCCCGTGCTGCCCCTGGGCCCACGCCTCTTCTGGACCCCGATCATGTCGCTAAAATGCTGAGAACTGTAGCTGGATGCATGTCCTTCCTGCCTGTTCAGAAGAGCATGTTAAAATTGCAGATGCTGCGATCATGGCAGCTTTCAGACAGATAAGTCCCAGGGTGATGTTCACTGCCCGCCCAGCAGGTTTCTGCTGAGCGAGTAGGGTTAAAATCGCTCCTATCTCTCCAGATGCTGCCTGATCTGCTGAGTGTTTCCAGCAGTTTCTGTTTTTAAGTCAGAAATGTTGGACCAATAGTTGGAAGTCCTAATACCACTCCAGGGGAACACCACCAGGGGAACACCACTTGAAACTACCCTCCAGTCTGAAGAAGCATCATTCACCTGCATTCTGTTTTCCGTCCCTTAGCCAATGTTGTATCTGCCACTGTCCCTTTACTCCCACGGGTTCCCTTTTATGTCAGCTGCTAATCTATTCTCATACTCTCTCTTTGTTCCTCGTATTCTCTTTTAAAAATGTTTCTGTACTTTCTGTATTCAGCTTGGTTCTCGACTGTATTCTGAACCTTACATTTGTCATAAGCCTCCTTTTCCTGTTTCATTTTAATCTGTATATCTTTAGTCATCGAGGGAGCTCTAGGTTTGGATACCTTTCTTTTCCACCTCGAGGGAATGTGTCTATCCTGTGCCCAAACCACCTCCACCTTGAAGGCCACCCATTGTTCAATTACTATTTTGCCGACCAACTTTTGATTCCAAACCACCAGCCCTTTTTAACTCACTGAAGTTAACCCTCCTCCAGTTAAGTATTTTTACACTGGATTGTTCCTTGCCCATTTCCATAACTATTGTGAACCAAATGATCTCTGTTCCTCACATGCTCCCCCCACTGAAACATACTGCACTTCATTCCCCAAAACTACATCCAGCACTGCTTCCTTCTTCATTGGGTTCGGAACATCCTGATTAACAATGTTCTCTTGTGCACATCTCAGGAATTCCTCCAACTCTTTTCCCTTTACACTGTTACTATCCCAGGCTATATTGGGATAATTGAAGTCCCTATTATCACTGCTCTATAGTTCTTGCATCGTTCTGTAATTTGCCTGCAAATTTGCTTCTCTATCGACTTCCCACCATTTGGTGGCTTAAGGCATACACTCAGCATACACCCATAACGAGCACCATCGGAGCAGGCCGGGGAGCGGAAGGAGCACCCTGGCAGCCATACCACTCCAGGGAGCAGCACGTGCTGGAGCAGGAGAGCAACGGCAGTGAAGAGGGACGTCACCAAGATCCAGATCGCTGATTGGAGCGTGGGCAGGTACAGCAGGAGCGGTGAGAGATTACAGAGGGATATGATTGGGGCCCAGGAGAGGCGCGGGTTTGGGGCCCAGAAGAGGCGAGGGCCCAGGGGCAGCACGAGCCCAGCCCACACTGCGATACATGTGCGCACTAGGTCCGTGCAGCAGAGCTGGTCTCCAGTCGTCCTGGTTAACCCTTGCTACTGGACCAAGACCTAGCTCTGTCAAGCCCATGTGGTGGCTGGTGTGCAATGGCCACCCCACGTTAAAAAAATCCACACACAGGCATCTTCCACCCTTCAACATGTAGTTCGGGAATCTGGAATATTAGGTCCTTCATTCAAACACCCGTGAACTTTTTGGCGTGGAAGCAAGTCATCCTTGATTCGAGGGACTGCCTATGATGATGATGATTATGATATCATCTATTGTTTCT
This sequence comes from Pristiophorus japonicus, assembly GCF_044704955.1. Taxonomy (NCBI): domain Eukaryota; kingdom Metazoa; phylum Chordata; class Chondrichthyes; family Pristiophoridae; genus Pristiophorus; species Pristiophorus japonicus. Next base: position 51,818,277 of record NC_091998.1, read on the forward strand.
TAAATCTAACCAAATAAATTATTTTTGATCTCTCAACAACCTCATCCCTTTCTAGTGCTGTAACAGTTTCTTTGACCAATACTGCCACCCATCTCCTTTTTTTCCTTTCCTATCTTTCCTGAATACCTTGTAGCTCCCTTTCTTTGAGGACAGTCTCTGTCATTGCCACTATATCATAGTCCCATGTGGTGACTTATGCCTGCAGTTCACCAACCTTATTTATCTGGCTACGTGCATTTACATACATGCACTCCAAGCTCATTAGACTGCCTTGCATTTGCCCTTTATCTGATTCTTCCAATTTCTGAACTATTCTTTACTCTGGTGCAATTTGTCTCTTCCAGTCCTCTGTGGACATTGTTTTTCCTCTCTAATGTCTCATCCTGGTGCCTTTTTTTCAATGAAGCATTAAACCAAGGCTATATCTGTGCAAACGCTGCCACAACACTATTCAAAGAGGAGCAGTGAGTTGTCCTAATGCTTCAGACAACACTCCTCCCTCACTGACACCACCACAAAAAAAATTAAGCCGTCATTCATTTCCTTTTTGTGGAATCTTCTTCAGTGTGATCTCCTGGACTAGTTTCGATCAGCTAGATGGGTCGGAGAGGAATTTCCCAGATCGTTCCCCCAAATAGGCCTGGGGTTTTTTTTCAAATTTTTTTTTGCCTCTCTCAGGAGATCACATGATATCGTCCACATGCCCGACACGAGACTCTCAAGGCAAGCGCTCTACTCGGAACTCCTCATCATCATAGGCAGTCCCTTGGAATCGAGGAGCACTTGCTTCCGCTCTTAGAATGAGTCCTTAGGTGGCTGAACAGTCCAATACGAGAGCCACAGTCCCTGCCACAAGTGGGACAGACAGTCGTTGAGGGAAAGGGTGGGTGGGACAGGTTTGCCGCACGCTCCTTCCGCTGCCTGCGCTTGATTTCTGCATGCTCTCAGCGACGAGACTCGAGGTGCTCAGCGCCCTCCCGGATGCTCTTCCTCCACTTAGGGTGGACTTTGGCCAGGGTCTCCCAGGTGTCGGTGGGGATGCCACACTTTATCAGGGAGGCTTTGAGGGTGTCCTTGTAACGTTTCCTCTGCCCACCTTTGGCTCGCTTGCCGTGTAGGAGTTCCAAGTAGAGTACTTGCTTTGGGAGTTTCGTGTCTGGCATGTGGACAATATGGCCTGCCCAGCAGAGCTGATCAAGTGTGGTCAGTGCTTCAGTGCTGGGGATGTTGGTCTGGTCGGAATTCCTACACGGCAAGCGAGCCCCAGGTGGGCAGAGGAAACGTTTCAAGGACACCCTCAAAGCCTCCTTGATAAAATGCAACATCCCCGCTGGTACCTGGGAATCCCTGGCCAAAGACCGCCCTAAGTGGAGGAAGAGCATCCGAGAGGGCGCTGAGAACCTCGAGTCTCGTTGCCGAGAGCATGCAGAAACCAAGCGCAGGCAGCGGAAGGAGCATGCGGAAAACCAGACTCCCCACCCAGCCTTTCCTTCAACCACTGTCTGTCCCACCTGTGACAGAGACTGTAATTCCTGCATTGGACTGTACAGCCACCTGAGAGCTCACTTTTAGAGTGGAAGCAAGTGTTCCTGGATTTCGAGGGACTGCCTATGATGATGAGTATGATTTACCAAAGTAATACAGACACTGATAGTTCCCTGAAACTTCTACCAAGTGACCATTTTTCAAGTGCGAACCAAAATAGCAGCTATTGATCAACAACAACAAACTTGCATTTATATAGCACCTTTAATGTAGTAAAACATCACAAGGCACTTCAGAAGAGCAATTATCAAACAACATTTGGCACCAAGTCAATTAGGGAGATATTAGGACAGACAACCAAAAGCTTGGTCAAAGAGCTGGGTTTTAAGGAGTGTCCTCAAGGAGGAAAGAGAGGCAGAGAGGTTAAGGGAGAGAATTGAAGAGCTTAGGGCCTTGGCAGTTGAAGGCGCCTTGATTTCAAAATTCTCATCCTTGTTTGCAAATCCGTCCATGGCCTCGTCCCTCCCTATCTCTGTGATCTCCTCCAACCCCCACAAACCCCCCCCCCCACCACACCCACCCCCACATCCCGAGATCTCTGTGCTCCTCTAATTCTACCCTCTTGAGCATCCCTGATTATAATCGCTCAACCATCGGTGGCCGTGCCTTCTGTTGCCTGGGCCCCAAGCTCTGGATCTCCCTGCCTAAACCTCGCCGCCTCTCTACCTCTCTTTCCTCCTTTAAGACGCTCCTTAAAACCTACCTCTTTGACCAAGCTTCTGGTCACCTGCCTTAATTTCTTCTTTTCTGGCTCAGTGTCAAAAAATATTTTTTGTTTTATAACACTCTTGCCTCAGGATGTTTTACTATGTTAAAGGCGCTATATAAATACAAGTTGTTGTTGTTGACAGCACAGATGACAATGGTAGAGGGGTTAAAATCGTGGATGTGCAAGAGGCTAGAATTGTAGGAGCGTAGAGTTCTCTGAGCTTTGTAGGGCTGGAGGAGGTTGCAGAGATAAGGAGGGGACGAGGCTATGGACGGATTTGAAAACAAGGATACGAAAGCAGAGAGGGCATCACAACCAAGGCTCATTCTATCCTCACCCAACATCCTCATCATCATCATAGGCAGTCCCTCGGAATCGAGGAAGACTTGCCTCCACTCTTAAAATGAGTCCTTAGGTGGTTGAACAGTCCAATACGGGAGCCACAGTCCCCGTCACGGGTGGGACAGATAGTCGTTGAGGGAAAGGGTGGGTGGGACTCGTTTGCCGCACACTCTTTCCGCTGCCTGCGCTTGAACTCTGCATGCTCTCGGCGATGAGACTCGAGCTGCTCAGCGCCCTCCCGGATGCACTTTCTCCACTTAGGGTGGTCTTTGGCCAGGGACTCCCAGGTGTCAATGGGGATGTTGCACTTTATCAGGGAGGCTTTGAGGATGTCCTTGAAACGTTTCCTCTGCCCACCTTTGGCTCGTTTTCCGTGAAGGAGTTCCGAGTGGAGCTTGCTTTGGGAGTCTTGTGTCTGGCTTACGAACAATGTGGCCCGCCCAGCGGAGCTGATCGAGTGTGGTCAGTGCTTCAATGCTGGGGATGTTGGCCTGGTCGAGGATGCTAATGTCGATGCATCTGTCGTCCCAGGAGATTTGTAGGATCTTGCGGAGACATCGTTGGTGATATTTCTTCAGCGTCCCAACATCCAACATCCACTTACACACACTTAACAACAGGCCTCATCAGCAATCATAACCCTGCCTAACCATCTTCCACTCCGTGGCTTAGGACCGTGCACCCAATTATAGCAGCCCTACTGCCTCCCTGGTCGACATCCAATATCTCAACATTGGATTGAGCTGGGAGCCTTCCTGCACTTTCTGATTCTGTGCCACACCAGATGGGTGAAGAAAACGCCTGTGTGTGTGTGCTTTGGGGGTCTCGGTGAACGGATGGCACGTACCTGGGACGATTTCGAAGAGGAACTTCCCTGGATCCTCAGGGTTTGTTGGAAGTTCGCTGACCTTGCAATCCTGGAGGACAATGCAACCCTGCAGATGACACAGATGTAACTAATGCATCACAGCAGGAGTGGTTACAATAAATAACAACATTTTGCATTTATATAGTGCCTTCAATGTAGAAAAATGTCCCCAGGTGATTCACAGAGGCATAAAGGCTCAAAACCTCATCAATCACCCTCACAGTGGGGGAAGGCTACACATTAACCATACCGGTCTGTGCCCATGGGCTATGATCGGGTGCAAATATGGGCGATAGCCTGCATCTCAGCGCTTATATGGGCGATAAATGGGCGAAGGTCTAGCCAAGATGTATGGACTAATAGATTTATTTTCCAATTAAAATGTCCTGACATAAATTGTTATGAAATACAAATACGCTACTTCTACTTTCTCACATTCAACATTCAGAAATGAGAGGACATCTCTTTTTCACGTGTATAATGGAAAATGTCCATGTTTCTGAGGCTGTTTTTGGGGTTGTGCATCTGTGATGGACGAGTTGGGATACACTGCAACATTTAGTCCCCCCTCCCCATACACTGGCTATGCTCGCCCCATGTGGGTCCTGACGTTCCAGGTCCCGAACTTAATACTGACGAAGTCGAAGATGCCTATGCGTGAGTTCTTTTAACGTGGGGTGGCAACCACACAGACTTAGCTGAGCAAGGTCTTGATCCAGTGGCAAGGGGATCCAAGACACCTGGAGACCAGGCACAGCTCTATGAGCCTAATTGCCTACGGCGAAGTGTTGGCCGCAAGCTCGGCACCGAGTAGCGCTATTGATGGTAGATGGCCCGAGGCTTGGTTGGGGGGCAGGCATTAGGAAGGTTACTTCCTACTGCCGCACTGCCATAGTTGCCCGGGTACTTAGACGCTTTGACATTAACATCGCCGCCATAAGCGAGACAAGGCGGGCAGGGGAAGGCCAGTTGAAGGAACATGGTGGAGGTTATACCTTCTTCTGGAAAGGGAAATCAGAGGCAGAATGCCGACTTCATGAAGTCGGCTTTGCCGTCAACAATGAATTGGTTGACCGCCTCAAAGACTCCCCCTGTGGGGTTAACAAACGCCTCATGACTCTTCATCTCACCCTATCCCGGAACCTACGGGGCACAATGGACATGATCTTTGCAGCACGACAGCTGCAGGAAAAATGTAGGGAACATGGCCTTCTTCGATCTTACAAAGGCCTTTGACACTGTCAACCGTGAGGATCTATGGAGCGTCCTCCTCCGTTTCGGATGCCCCAAAAAGTTTGTCAACATCCTTCACGATGACATACAGGCCGTGATCCTTACCAACGGATTCATTACAGACCCAATTCACGTTCGGACCCGGGGTCAAACAGGGCTGCGTTATCGCTCCAACCCTCTTCTCAATCTTCCTTGCCGCCATGCTCCACCTCACAATCAACAAGCTCCCCGCTGGAGTGCAACTAAACTACAGAACCAGTGGGAAGCTGTTTAACCTACATCACCTCCGGGTCAGGTCCAAGATCACCCAAACCTGTGTCGTTGAGCTGCAATACGCGGACGATGCCTGCATCTGCGTACATTCTGAGGCTGAACTCCATAATATAGTCGATGTATTCACTGAGGCATATGAAAGCATGGGTCTTACGCTTAACACCCGTAAGACAAAGGTCCTCCATCAGCCTGTCCTCGCCGCACAGCACTGCCCTCCAACCATCAAGATTCAAGGCGCGGCCCTCGACAATGTGGGCCATTTCCCATATCTCGAGAGCCTCTTATCAGCAAAGGCAGACATTGATGCGGAGATTCACCATCGCTTCCAGTGCGCCAGTGCAGCCTTCGACTGTCTGAGGAAAAGAGTGTTTGAAGACCTGGTCCTCATGTCTACCATCAAGCTCGTGGTCGACAGGGCTGTAGTAATACCCGTCCTCCTGTATGGATAACTTGCTTCCACGTCAAAAAGTCCACAGGTATTTCAATGATGGACCTAAAATTCCAGGTCCGAACTAAATCTTGAAGGGTGGGAGATGCCTATGCTTGGATTTTTTTTTAACGTGTGGTAACTGTTGCACACCAGCCTCGACACGGCGCTTGACAGAGCTAGGTCTTGGTCCAGTAGCAAGGATTAACCAAGGGGCTGGAGACCTGCTCTGCTGCATGGACCTAGTGCGCACACATATCGCAGTGTGGGCTGGCCCGTGCTGCCCCTGGGCCCTCGCTTCTTCTGGGCCCCGAACTCACCCCTCTCCTGGGCCCCGATCACGTCCCTCTGTATATCACCAACGATGTCTCCGCAAGATCCTGCGGATCCCCTGGGAGGACAGGCGCACCAACATCAGTCTCCTCGTCCAGGCCAACATCCCCAGTACTGAAGCACTGACCACACACGATCAGCTTCGCTGGACAAGCCACATAGTTTGCATGCCAGATACGAGACTCCCTAAGCAAATGCTTTATGCGGAGCTCCGTCATGGTAAACGAGTCAAAGGTGGGCAGCGGAAGCATTACAAGGACACCCTCAAAGCCTCCCTGGTAAAGTGCGACATCACCACTGACATCTGGGAGACCCTGGCTGAAGACCGCCCGAGGTGGAGAAAGTACATCCGGGAGGACATTGAGTTCTTCGAGTCTCAACGCAAAGAGCGTGAAGTGGTAAAGCGCAGGCAGCGGAAGGAGCGTGTGGCAAACCAGCCCCACCCACCCTTCCCTCGACGAATGTCTGTCCCATCTGCGACAGGGTCTGTAGCTCTCGTGTTGGACTGTTCAGCCAGCAGAGAACTCACTTTGGGAGTGGAAGCAAGTCTTCCTCGATTCCGAGGGACTGCCTATGAAGATGATGATGATGGTATGCTGACCCAATAGTTCAGGCGGTAAGTGGACCTGAACTATTGAGGCTGGCTAAGTCCCAGATTCAATCTCTGCTGAATCCGTCAATGTCCTCCCGGGTGGCTGTGGGGGAGGCTAAGATGCCGAGCTCCCCTTCACAGCACAGAGCTGGCCCATCAGCATCAGATGGTTGCACTCCAATTAATGCTGAGCCTTAGAAGGATTTGTGTTCCGATCCTAATTCCAACCTCCATTTCTCAGTCAAGTTTCTGCCTGGGAGATCTTATAATGACGGAACACTCATAGGTCAGTCCGCCCGCCCAGACCCGCTGTATCTCCCTCCTGTTATGAACTATTAAGCCACCTTATTGGTCACCATGCCTGGATGAGTGCAGCTCCAACAACACTCAAGAAGCTCAACACCATCCAGGACAAAGCAGCCCATCATCGCCTTCAACATTCACTCCCTCCACCACCGGCGCACCGTGGCTGCAGTGTGTACCATCGACAAGATGCACTGCAGCAACTCGCCAAGGCTTCTTCGGCAGCACCTCCCAAACCCGCGACCTCTACCGACTAGAAGGACAAGGGCAGCAGGCGCATGGGAGCACCACCACCTCCACGTTCCCCTCCAGGTCACACACCATCCTGACTTGGAAATATATCGGCCGTTCCTTCATCGTCGCTGGGTCAAAATCCTGGAACTCCCTCCCTAACAGCACTGTGGGAGCACCTTCACCACACGGACTGCAGCGGTTCAAGAAGGCGGCTCACCACCACCTTCTCAAGGGCAATTAGTGATGGGCAATAAATGTTGGTTTTGCCAGCAACGCCCACGTCCTGTGAATGAATAATTACAAAAAATCTGCTGTCTGGTATATTCAGGCACTCTATCTTAAGGAAGACTATGGGCAGACGAGAAGGTAGGAAAACTGCTCCTCTGACTGTCCCATGGAGTCGGCCTTTTTTTTGATTTGCCCACAGCTCCTGCCTCGAGCTCCAAACTGCTCCTCTGACTGAGGTCCTGTGGGAAGGAGTGAGGGAGGAGGACAGTGGGAGTATGTTTGAGTCTGTGTGTGTGTATTGGCACATGCGGCGGAGCCTGGTCTCCAGTCATCTCGGATCCCCTTGCCACTGGACCAAGACCTAGCTCAGTCAAGCCCGTGTGGTGGCTGGTGTGCAACGGCCACCCCACGTTAAAAAAATTCACGCACAGGCGTCTTCCACGGTTTAAAATGAGTTCATCAGTCACCTGAGTATTCATTTTTAGCGGAGAAGCAAGTCATCCTCGACCCCGAGGGACTGTCTATGATGATGAGGATAAAGGCATGAAGATTGGGCAAGCGGTTTTTAAACCAAGTCTGGGGTGTGAATAAATATTCAATATTTTCCAACTCACAATTAACCAGACACTGGCATTCTTGTGGCGATTGGAGAGAAATCTCTCTTCATTCTTGCATTCCTCAGCACCATTGTTGCCAAATGTCCTTACCTGTGGTTTCCCATCCTCCTCCTCCTTGTAGTAACACAGGTAGAACCCTCGAAGCACAAACCAGCGGGACTGCCAGTGCTTCACGAGTGACCGCTTCTTCTTCAGCCAGCCTGACTTTATCGGGCGGTCCAACATGTTGGGGGATGAAGGTCTGTTTGATGCCGTGCTATGGTCACCTGGCATCACACTCTTTGAACGGCCTAGAAATAATCATCAAAGGAAAACTTAGAGCTTTGGGATTTATTCCAGCAGTGCATCCCCTTCTGTCAGTGTGAACCTAGAGAAGTTATTCAGCATTGAGATCCTGTTACGTGCAGTTTTTAAACTTATATAGTTTTCACATATGACATAATCTCTCCACAAATATCAAAGTAGATTATTCTTCATTTCAGTATTTAATTGACTCACCTCCTGACTCCCCAAAGCTTCTCCATGATCTACAAGGCACCAGTCAGGAGTGTGATGGAATACTCCACTTACCTGGATGAGATGCAGCTCCAACAACACTCAAGAAGCTCAACACCATCCAGGACAAAGCAGCCCGCTTGATTGGCTCCCCATCCACCACCTTCAACATTCACTCCCTCCACCACCGGCGCCCCCTGGCTGCAGTGTGCACCATCTACAAGATGCACTGCAGCAACTCGCCAAGGCTTCTTCGGCAGCACTGCCCAAACCTGCGACCTCTACCGACTAGAAGGACAAGGGCAGCAGGCACATGGGAGCACCACCACCTCCACATTCCCCTCCAAGTCACACACCACCCTGACTTGGAAAGATATCGGCCGTTCCTTCATTGTCGTTGCGTCAAAATCCTGGAATTCCCTCCCTAACAGCACTGTGGGAGCACCTTCACCACACGGACTGCAGCGGTTCACGATGGCGGATCACCATCACTTTCTCGAGGGCAATTAGGGATGGGCAATAAATGCTGGCCTTGCCAGCGATGCCCACATCCCGTGAACGAGTAAATTATATTTTTTTCAAATGACCCTTGGTAATAACTAGGAGCCGCGGAATAAGTCACGGTCTGTTTTTCGTATGTGGGATTGTGGAATTTGGTGCATCTGGCAATGAATTGGCTGCTGAGATTGTCTTTCAGGCTGCCTTGTGACGACTCTTGATCATAGTTTTACCACACAGCTCGCCCAATCAATGGACTTCATTTCCAAATGGCACGACTGAGTCATCGAGCTGTGAGACCAGTGTTTAAAAAAGCGCTGTTTACACTATTACATTTAAACATTAGAATATGTAATTGGACTGTGAAAGGCACAGCTGTCCCAGACACAGGAAGTGGTTGCTTAAAATAGACACAAGCTTTCCAGATGCCTGCGCTATCAATGCAGTGACAGGAAGCTAATGTGTTTGAACATGGGAAAGAAGAGAAATCGAGTCACCCCTTTAAATCCAAACAATCCCTCCCTCTTCTGCTTCTAAATTTGGAATTCTTCTGGGAGGACAGACTCATAAATTCTGGCAGCATTTTGCGCATTCTTGATTTTCAACGTTCCACCATTGGCAGCCATGCCTTCAGCCGCCCAGGCCCAAAGTTCGGGAATTCCCTGCTAAACACCTCCACTTCTCTCTCCTTCTTTAAGACGGTCCTCAAAACCTGCCTCTTTGAACAAGCTTTCCTGGTTAAAGAAACACTTGGATTTATATAGCGCCTTTCACAACCACCAGACATCTCAAAGCGCTTTGCAGCCAGTGAAGTATTTTTAGGGTGCAGTCACTGTTGTAATGCGGGAAACGCAGCAGACAATTTGTGCACAGCAAGCTCCCACAAACAGCAATGTGATACTGACCAGATAATCTGTCTGATTGAAAGATTAGTCAGGACAATTCTCCTCATATAATATCTCCCCATGTGGCTCGGTGTCAGAATTTGTTTGATAATCGTTCCTGTGAAATGCCTTGGGATGCTTTACCACGTTAAAGGCGCTATATAAATGCAAGTTGTTGTTTTTAATGATGCCCTCAGGTGTGAATACTGACCTCACAAGATTGGTTCAGGTGATGATCCATTTTATCGCAACCTTTCAGAATACCAAATCTACCGTCTTGCCATTACAGCATCTGATTGCTTCTTAAATTAGCTCTATATCCCGGGCTCGCCTAACCTCCTTGGCAAATCATCCCCAGCTCGTGATCACTCTCTGTGGGGAGGAAACAATCTTCCTGATGCCTGTCCTAAATTTGCCGTTTACAACAGTGGGGCTGGATTTCCGGTTGTCTAACGCCTCAGTTAGCAGCCAGGGGGGGCATTAATGGGAGCGTTAGAGGTTACAGACAGGGAGCACAGATTTTAGTGCCCCGACCGAAAATTCAATAGAAGCTCACCGGGGGCACAAACCAGTAGCGCCCAGCTGCTGACGATCGCTCCGATCCTGACGTATTCCTGGTGCAACGCCCATGCTTGCGCCTCGGTCTGTAAATTCAGTGCGGCCGCCTCATTGAGCGCCCGCCAATAACAACGTCTGGGAAAACAGTCGGTGCAGGCTTGCAGAGTCGTTAACTGGTGGCTTTTTAAAGGGACGAGGAAGCGCTTCCCTCGGAGGTCACAGTCAGTGCAACGTTTACACACAGCACGGTGCGTGAGCCTCCCAGTTTGCAGCAGCAGACAGACAGAACAGTACAGGGGGAAAACAAGTGATTTTGAAAACTTCAATGAGTGCGTTACTATGCCGCACCTTTAAGACTCGTCTTTTCCCGGGATCTGATTCGGAGTTCCGCGCATGCGCAATGACGCGGTTAAATTTAGTGCCGGCATTTCCGTTAGCGCACCCCCCCCCACACCCCACCTCCCCAGCTCTGGTATGCAACGGCTGATTTATCGCCCCGTCAGCTCTTTGACCGATTCTGACGAATCTCTGGGCAGGAGGTGCAAAACTTTTCAAGGTGCTAAAAGTACCGCTCCACCTGGATTAACACCGCAACAGAGGCGCGACCAAATTTCTTCCGCCAAATGTCTGCCCAAAGTTCGACTGCCCCTGGCATAGCTGAAAGTATTTTTGCAGTTTTACTTTCTCTATCCTTTTAAAGATCGTACGTATCTCTCCATAAGGCCTTTCCAAGGCATTATCAAGAGCAACAGTTTATTAAGTCTGTTATGTATTAATGCTTGGGGGTCACCAGACACCAGAGGGCGCCGTGGTCAGAGGTCATCGGGCTGTACGCATGTGGCATGTGTGTTTGGTCACCTGTATATAAGCTGGGTGTCTTTGTGATAGGCATCAGCCATGATGCGATCCTCAGGAAGCTGTTGACTGCAGAGACGCTGGATTTGAAAAAGGCCATTGCAACTGCCCGGGCATGCATGACAACGGATGATAATTTGAGGCAGATATCATCGATGAGTTGGAGTTCCACGGCAAGTACTGTAAACAAGATGGCGTCGTTTTCGGGCAGAGCTGCTTACGTGAAACCTGCCGCTGTTCAGAGCCCACCAACTGGTTCGAACCATATTACACCCTGTTGGGCAATCATCAGTCTCACCAGTGTCAGTTTAGACAATACTCATGCGATGGATGTTCGAAAGTGGGGCATCTTCACAGGATGTGTCCATAACAGAGCAAGCGTGGTGCGGCTCACCACGTGGTTGATGAGGACCAGTTCAGTGATGGCGCGGATATGCAACCCAAGGAGGACGTGAATGGACTGTATTCATTCCTGAGCAAGAGCCAGCCGATAGTCGTTAATGTGAAGCTGAATGGCGTGCCTGTATCAATGGAGCTGGACATGGGTGTGAGTCAGTCGATAATGAGCCAAAGGGCATTCGACAAGTTGTGGGACACTAAGGCTGTGAAACTGAAGCTGCATCCAGTCACTGCCAGGTTGCGTACTTACACTAAGGAACTCATACTGGTGCTCGGCAATGCAGCAATCGAGGTGTCATATGACGGTGTGGTTCACGAGCTACCATTATGGATCATCCCAGATAATGGTCCAATGCTGTTCGGCAAGAATTGGCTCGAGAAAATCAAGTTGAACTGGAATGATGTCAAGATGTTGTCCTCGGTGGATGATACTTCGTGTGCTCAAATATTGAAAAAGTTTCCTTCTTTGTTTGAACCAGGCATTGGTAATTTTATGGGAGCCAAGGTGCAGATTCACCTGGACTCCAATGCAAGGCCTGACTATCACAAAGCTTGGTCTGTTCCATGCATGATGAGGGAGAAGGTTGAAATTGAGCTTGAAAGATTCCAGCGTGAAGGGATCATATCACCGGTCGAGTTTAACGAGTGGGCTAGTCCCATTGTTCCTGCGTTGAAGAGTGATGGCACTGTCAGGATTTGTGGAGACTACAAGGTTATGATTAACCGATTTTGAAACAGGATCAGTATCCATTACTGAGGGATGATGACCTGTTTGCCATTCTAGCTGGTGGAAAGTCATTCACAAACTGGATCTGACGTTGGCCTATATGACCCAGGAGCTTGTCGATACTTCGAAGAAACTCACCTGCATCAACACCCATAAAGAACTGTTCGTCTACAACAGGTGTCCTTTTGGGATTCGTTTAGCTGCAGCCATATTTCAGAGGAATATGGAGAGTTTACTGAAGTCCATTCCTGGAACTGTCGTGTTTCAAGATGACATTCTGGTCACAGGTCGCGACATTACTGACTCTGATCGGCTACTCAGCCCTCAGTCTCAACGGATTCAGAGCGCTCGCCTAGAGCCAAAGTTGAACTGAGACGATCAACTCGTGAGAGGAAAGCCCCAGACCATCTTAATTTGTAAAAAGACTGTTGTTAAGATGTTAAAAGGGGGATGTTGTTATGATTTAATGCTTGGGGGTCACCAGACACGAGAAGGCGCCGCGGTCAGAAGTCATCGGGCTATACGCATGTGGCATGTGTGCTTGGTCACCTGTATATAAGCTGGGCGTCTCATCCTCGTCGCCAATTGTAATGACTCAAGAATCTGGTTACTGTAAACTCAGGTGCAACTTGATCCATCTTTATTCCAGCCCGAGAGTGCGTGCGTGACAAAGACACCCAGCTTATATACAGGTGACCAAGCACACATGCCACATGCGTACAGCCCGATGACTCTGACTGCAGTGCCCTCTGGTGTCTGGTGAGCCCCAAGCATTCATTCCACTGAGGATCAGTTTCAGTGAAGTCCTCTGCAATACCTCTTGCATTGCCTTCTTGCATTGCAAGGACCAGAATAGCATCAAACTTGTTTCAGTGTCTGTTTTGTTGCATTTGATACCCAACCCATCAATGGTGCTCAGTCCAGAAAGCAATCGAGGAACATAAGAAATAGGAGCAGGAGTAGGCCATTTGGCCACTCAAGCCTGCTCCACCATTCAATAAGATCATGGCTGATCTGATCTTGGCCTCAGCTCCACTTCCCTGCCCATTCCCCATAACCCTTGACTCCCCTATCATTCAAAAATCTGTCCACCTCCATCTTAACTATATTCAATGACCCAGCCTCCACAGCTCTCTGAGGCAGAGAATTCCAAAGATTCACGATCCTCTGAGAGAAGAAATTCCTCCTCATCTCCGTTTTAAATGGGTGACCCCATGCTAGGTCAATTGTTAATTTCAAATCTGAGCTTGCTAGATTTTTGTGAACCAGTTGAATGGCGGAACAGGCTCGAGGGGCTGAATGGCCTGCTCCTATTCCTATGGTCCTAACTTATTATAGAAACATGGAAATTTACAGCGCAGAAGGAGGCCATTTCGGCCCATTGTGTCCGCACCGGCCGACAAAGAGCCACACGGCCCTCGGTCAGCAGCCCTGAATGTTATATACAAACCCATGAACAATGAACAATGGCGGAAAGGCAAAGAGCACCCAGCCAACCAGTCCGCCTCACACAACTGCGACACCCCTTATACTGAAACATTCTACACTCCACCCCAACCGGAGCCATGTGATCTCCTGGGAGAGGCAAAAACCAGATAAAAACCTGTTATATATTTAACCCTAGGCAACCTGTATCACACCACCACCAGAGGGCCAACCTGTTGGAGTCCCAAGGGATCCCAACATCCCTTGAGAGCACGGTATATAAGCAGGCCTCCCACGCGGTACCTGCACTCCGGAATCGTATTAAAGGAGCTAAGGTCACACTTACTCGTTGCTCACAGTACTCAGTTTCATCCTTTATTATGAGCTTATCAAAACCCATGAAAATGAAGCTTCATTGTACTGGAGAAAATGAAGGAGAGAATATATTGGAAAAATTGCAACATAGAGATGTGTGGCAAAGGCGGGTATATGGAGTTAGGATCAGCTGTGAGCTTATTGAATGGCGGAACAGGCTCGAGGGGTTGAACGGCCTGCTCCTGCTCCTATAATCCAAACTGCATTCTCCAAAAAGTCAGACACTAGCAATCCCTGTAAAAGCTTAATATTCTTAACCGAAAAGAAAACAAGCAAAAAGAAAAATAAAGTCCCCCTGCCATTTCCTTCCTCTTTATGTTTCCTTCCCACTGTGGCGTGTGTCTTACAATAGAATCCCTCTCTTGAATGGCCATTGATTGCGTCCTTTAAAGCCAGGCTGTTCAGAGATGATATCAGGAAGCACTTCTTCACACAAAGGGTCGTTAAATCTGCAACGCTCTTGCCCCGAAAAGCTGGGGGGTCAATGGAAAATTTCAAAATCGAGATTATTAGACTTTTGTTAGGTAAGGATATTAAGGGATACGGAACTAAGGCAGGTTAAGATACAGATCAGCCGTCACTTAGTTGAATGGCAGGACAGGGAATCAAGGGATATGGGGACAGTGCAGGGAAGTGTTGAGGTAGAAGATCAGCCATGATCTCATTGAATGACGGAACAGGCGCGAGGGGCCAAATGGCCTACCTACTCCTGCTCCTATTTCTTATGTTCTAATGTTATGTTCTAACAGGCTCGAGGGGCTGAATGGTCTCCTCCTGATCCTATGGTCCTGATCCATTAAGAAGCATCATTGTGCTTGAGTCAATGAAGGAGAGAGTATATTGGAAAAATGACAAGGCTGGACCATTCAAAGCCTATACCCCTTTAAGAGCCCCACTGACCCACAACTTCCTCTGCACCCATTCAAATTGGGCTCTGAATGGGCGCAAGGGTGCAAAAGCTAGAAAATTACACCAGGTATTTTAATTTTAAAACTTTTAGATGGATTCCGGGATCTTAGTGAGGCTGTGGCACAAGAGGGTCAGTTCAGCAAATGTTGCTGGTGCTATAGAGAAAGAAAGAAAGACTTGGATTTATATAGCGCCTTTCACAGCCACCGGACGTCTCAAACCGCTTTACAGCCAATAAGTATTTTTGGAGTGTAGTCACTGTTGAATTGTGGGAAACATGGCAGCCAATTTGTGCACAGTAAGCTCCCACAAACAGCAATGTGATAATGACCGGATAATCTATTCCTTTGTTATGTTGCTTGAGGGATAAATATTGGCCAGGACACCAGGGATAACTCCCCCTGCTCGTCTTCAAAATAGTACCATGGGATATTTTACATTCGCCTGAGAGAGCAGACGGGCCCTCGGTTTAATGTCTCACCCGACAGACGGCACCTCTGACACTGGGAATGTCAGCCTAGATTTTTTTTGTGTTCAAGTCTCTGGAGTGTAACTTGAACCCACAATCTTCTGACTCAGAGGTGAGAGTGCTGCCCACTGAGTCACAGCTGACACTAGAGCCTCAGTTGATGCGGGTACAGGCCAGAGATAGGCTATAACACCATGGTCACCAATTCCCTCACTTGTGGTCACCACTGCTGTGCCAGCAGTGCAGCCTCACCAAACCACACCGAAATCGAGTGCAATCTAACACAGAAAATACAGCCAGACAGAAAATTGCACACAGTAGTCATCTGGCAGCGGGCAGCATTCTCTCGCCTCTGAGTCAGAAGGTTGTGGGTTCAATTCCCACTCCAGGATCTTGAACACAAAAATCTCAGCTGACGCTCGAGAGCACTGCTGAGGGAGTGCTGCACTGTTGGAAGTGCTGCCTTTCGGATAATGACATTAGACCGAGGATGCCGTCTGCCCTCTCAGGTGGACGCAAAAGATCCCACGGCACTATTTTGGAGAAGAGCAGGGGAGTTATCTTCAGTCAAATGGCCAATTTGTATCCCTCAACCAACACCTAAAACAAATTATCTGACCTGTTAATTTCATTGCTGTTTCTGGGAGCTTGCTGTGCGCTTATTGGCAGCCATGGAATCTTGGCCTTTATTACAAATGGGTATGGAGTATAAAAGCAGGGAAGTCTTGCTACAGCTATACAGGGTATTGGTGAGGCCACACCTGGAATACTGTGTACAGTTTTGGTTTCCATATTTACGAAAGGATATACTTGCTTTGGAGCCAGTTCAGAGAAGGTTCACTCAGTTGATTCCAGAGATGAGTGGGTTGACTTATGAGGAAAGGTTGAGGAGGTTGGGCCTCTATTCATTGGAATTCAGAAAAATGAGAGGTGATCTTATCGAAACGTTTAAGATTATGAGGGGGTTCGACAAAGTGGATGCAGAGAGGATGTTTCCATTGATGGGGGAGACTCGAACTAGAGGGCATAATTTTAGAATAAGGGGCCGCCCATTTAAAACAGAGATGAGGAGAAATTTCTTCTCTCAGGGGGTTGTAAATCTGTGGAATTCGCTGCCTCAGAGAGCGGTGGAAGCTGGAACATTGAATAAATTGAAGACAGAGATAGACAGTTTCTTAAACGATAAGGGGTTATGGGGAGCAGGCAGGGAAGTGGAGCTGAGTCCAGGATTGGATCAGCCATGATCGTATTAAATGGCAGAGCAGGCTCGAAGGGCTGTATGGCCTACTCCTGCTCCTATTTCTTATGTTCTTATTACAACAGTGACTACACTTCAAAAGTACTTAATTGGCTGTATAGCACTTTGGAACTTCCTGAGGTTGTGAAAGACTCTGTTTTTATAGCAAAATAAATAAAAACATACTAAGTCCCGCTACCCAAGTTTTCTCTCTCCTCCCCCCTCACATCTGTCCTGCACCTGCGTAATTGGTACAGAGCCACACTGGGGTGTTTTATGTAGGTGTTAGCAGATAAAAGCTGTATCTGCTATATCTGACATCATGGCTATCATCAGTATGTGATACTACGGAGCTGCAGCAGTGAATGCACACCGCATGTTTCACCCTCCCATTCAACTGAGCAAACCTCCGCAAAGCTCACAGCCATTGCAGCCCCCTCTACATACACCGAATGCCTGCCGTCATCCAGTTGCCGCTTGAGATACAGAACGGGAAGTTGCTATCAGCACCTGACACTCCTTTCTGTTCCATTCCAGCCCTGCTCTACATGAAAGAGTTTCTGGATTGTCACAGTGATTCAGTTCGGGATTCACTACCAGCTGTACCTTCAATGCAGAGCATGCACCCCATTTCTCTTCAGGTGATTCCCTGACTCTCCCGACATGCTGGACACTGTCTGCGGCTCATATGCATGCAGAGCTGTTCCAGCCTGTCGTTTGTCCAGAGTTGGTCATCTTGTTCCATGTTATGATCTTCTGAGGAGGTCACGACCTTCAAAACTCGGGACATGTCAAGTGTGTTGTTTCTCGAGGGCTAAACTTCCTCCTTTTGGGAGGACTTTGCTTGTCTTCCCCTTTCCTGGTTCTCTATGTGTGCTACCCTCCCTGCCGAGAGCCTCTGCCAGACCACTCCAACTCAGTGCCAAGAGGTTCCCAAACATGCCCCGGGGAGTGTCAGCCTATATTTTTGTGCTCAAGTCTCTGGAATGGGATTTGAACCCACAACCTTCTGACTCAGAGGCGAGAATGCCACGGCTGACACAACCTAGTGCAGTGCTGAGGGAGTGCTGCACTGTCGGAGATGCCGTCTTTCGGATGAGACGTTAAACCGTCTGCCCTCTCAGGTGGCCGCAAAAGATCCCACGGCACTATTTCGAAGAAGAGCAGGGGGAGTTCTCCCCGGTGTCTTGGGGCCAATATTTATCCCTCAATCAACATCACAAAAACAGTTTATCTGGTCATTATCACATTGTTGTTTGTGGGAGCTTGCTGTGCACAAATTGGCTGCCGCATTTCCTACGTTACAACAGTTACTACACTCCAAAAGTACTTAATTGGCTGTAAAGCGCTTTGAGACGTCCGGTGGTTGTGAAAGGTGCTACATAAATGCAAGTCTTTCTTCTTTCACTTGGTTTCTCCCGCTTGCTCTGAGCACACGGCTTACTTCCTCTCAGGAGGTTACTGAGGCTGAATAGTTGTCCTATTCAGTAAACCCAGCTTCTGCATGCCCAGCACAGCCCGCCCCACCGAGACACCAGATGCAATTCTTCAATTCGCCCCTCCACGCTCCTTCAATGGCGCAGTGGGTGCATGCTGCCCCCTGCATGGTATTGATCTTTACCAAACTCATAGTCTACAGGGCTGTAGTGATACCTGCCCTCCAGTATGGCTCAGAGGCATGGACCATGTACAGTAGACACCTCAAGTCACTGGAGAAATACCACCAGCGATGCCTCCATAAGATCCTACAAATCCCTTGGGAGGACAGATGCACCAACATTACCATCCTCGACCAGGCCAACATCCCCAGCATTGAAGCACTGACCACACTTGATCAGCTCCGTTGGGCAGGCCACATCGTCCGCATGCCAGACACGGAACTCCCAAAGCAAGCGCTCTAATCGGAACTCCTTCACGGCAAACGAGCCGAAGGTGGGTAGAGGAAACGTTACAAGGGCACCCTCAAAGCCTCCCTGATAAAGTGCAACATACCCCCTCGAGTCTCGTCGCCGAGAGCATGCAGAAACCAAGCGCAGGCAGCGGAAGGAGCGTGCGGCAAACCAGACTCCCCACCTACCCCTTACCTTAACGACTATCTGTCCCACCTGTGACAGAGACTGCAATTCCCGTATTGGACTGTTCAGCCATCTAAGAGCTCATTTTAAGAGTGGAAGCAAGTCTTCTTCTTTTCCGAGGGACTGCCTATAATGATGATGATTGATCTTTACAGAGTAGGGAGGTCTGAGGTTCATTCTCTGATCTAAGCTGACTTAACCAGTCAGGGCAGCTTCCAATTGGGCTGAATGACCTGAGCAGGGGAATATCAACAGGCTATCCAGTGTCTCCTTGCTACATGGATTGAAGAAGAACAAAAGAGATTTGCTTGCAAGCTACCGCCCCATCTCCAACCTCCCTTTCCTCTCCAAAGTCCTTGAACGTGTTGTCGCCTCCCAAATCCGTGCCCAACTTTTCCGCAATTCCATGTTTGAATCCCTCCAATCCGGTTTCCGCGCCTGCCACAGTTCCGAAATGGCTCTCATCAAAGTCACAAATGACATCTTTTGTGACTGTGACAAATGTAAGCTATCCCTCCTCATCCTTCTCGACCTGTCTGCAGCCTTTGATACGGTTGACCACTCTATCCTTCTCCAACGCCTCTGCACCAGCGTCCAGCTAGGTGGCACTGCACTCACCTGGTTCCACTCTTATCTATCTAATCGTAGCCAGAAAATCTCCTGCAATGGCTTCTCTTCCTGCCCCCGCACCGTTACCTCTGGTGTCCCCCAAGGATTTATCCTTGGCCCCCTTCTATTTCTCATCTATTTGTTGCCCCTTGGTGACATCATCCGGAAACACGGAGTCAGTTTCCACATGTACGCTGACAGCACCCAGCTCTACCTCACCAACACTTCTCTTGATCTCTCCATGGCCTCTAAATTGTCAGACTGCTTGTCCGGCATCCAGTACTGGTGAGTAGATATGTTCTCCAATTAAATATTGGGAGGACCGAAGCCATTGTCTTTGGTTCCCTAACCAGTGACTCCACTCCTCTCCCTAGCATCTATCTGAGGCTGAACCAGACTGTTCACAACCTAAGTCTCATATTTGACCCTGAAATGAGCTTCCAGCCACATATCCGCGGCATAGCTAAAATCGCCTATTTCCACCTCTGTAACATCACCTGTCTCCGCCCCTGCCTCAGCTCATCTGCTACTGAAACCCTCATCCATGCCTTTGTTACTTCAAGACTTGACTATTCCAATGCACTCCTAGCTGGCCTCCCACATTCTACCCGATGTAAACTTTAGGGCATACAAAACTCAGCAGCCCGTGTCCTAACCCGCACCAAGTCCCGCTCACCCATCGCCTTGTCAAATTTATATGTTTTGTCTTAAAACACTGCTGTGAAGTGCCCTTGTACATTTTACTACGTTAAAGGCACTATATAATAATAAAAGTTGTTGCTGTTTGTTGTTGTCCCAGCTGGGAGAGCAGACAGGGCCTCATTCGAAAGACAGCCCCTCCAACAGTGCAGCGCTCCCTCAGTACAGTACTTCCCCTCCAACAGTGCAGCACTCACCCTCCGACAATGTGGCACTCCCTCAGTACTGCCCTTCCGACAGTGCAGCTCTCCCTCAGTACTGCCCCTCCGACAGTGCGGCGCTCTCTTAGTACTGCACTGGGAGTGTCAGCCTGTATTTTTGTGCTCAAGTCTCTGGAATGGGTCTTGAACCCACAACCTTCTGACTCAGAGGTGAGGGTGCTACCCACTGAGCCACACCTGACACTAGGTTAGGCTGCAATGAGCCCCTTGACTGTCGAGCAAGATTGCTCACTATCTCGGCTCGTACGTGAAGAGGAACACGCACTTGGCCTTGGTTCAAGGTTGCATGTTAGTTCCGGGGATAAAGGCTTCATTTGAAAGTTTTTCGACGCGGACTGAAGGCGACCACAGAGGTGATTTGGCCAGCCGCTCAACATGAGAAAATGGACACTGTTGCTCATTGTACACTAGCAGTTACTCCAACACGGCAGTGTTATCACAAACCCACATCCTGTTACTGGGCTCACCCGACCAACAGTTCTACAGTGGAGTCAGAAGTCTCAAACTTTAACCAGCCTCTGCAAACAAAACACATCTCTTCAATAGTTTGTAAACGGGCCGTCTTTCGGCGAGATTGCAAAATTGATTTTCGAAAAGCCATCTGATTTTTTAACGGTATGCATTTTACCCTGAGTCACACATGCACATACACGTGCGTTGGTCGAGGAATGGAGGTTAGAGGTGGCAGCTTAGCAGAAAGAGAAAATCACACTTGATCTCTTCTAAGCAATACATTGCCGTTGTGAAAGCGTGAAGCACTTTGGGATATTTTGACTAGGGGAGGCAAGCTCTAAATGCAAGAATTCTTGTAATTCACGCAGTGTGACTCTCCATTAATACCAGCATTTCATCGCTGCCATCTTTTCAAAGATCATAGGGGGTAATATTCTGTTGAAGCAAGTCAGGAACAGTCGCCTTTAATATTGGGTGCCATGCCTTTGTAACCTCTAGACTTGACTATTCCAATGCACTCCTGGCTGGCCTCCCACATTCTACCCTACGTGAACTAGAGGTGATCCAAAACTCGGCTGTTAACTCACACCAAGTCTCGCTCACCCATCACCACTGGGCTTGCCGACCTACATTGGCTCCCGGTTAAGCAATGCCTCCATTTCAAAATTCTCATCCTTATTTTCAAATTCCTCCATTGCCCTCGCCCCTCCCTATCTCTGTAATCTCCTTCAGCCCCAAAACACCCTGAGATGTCTGCGCTCCTCTAATTCTGCCCTCCTGAATATCCCTGATATTAATCGCTCAACCATCGGTGGCCGTGCCTTCTGCTGCCTGGGCCCCAAGCTTTGGAACTCCCTGCCTAAAACTCTCCACCTCTCTACCTCTCTTTCCTCCTTCAAGACATTTTTAAAACCTACCTCGTTGACCAAGCTTTTGGTCACCTACGCTAATTTCTCCTTATGTGGCTCAGTGTCAAATCTTTTTGTCTCGTAACACTCCTGTGAAGCACCTTGGACGTTTCACTATGTTAAAGGCGCTATATAAATACAAGTTGTTGTTGTTATATTGGGGCATGGACAGTGTCTCAGTCCTGTTTAATACTATAGGGTCTGGTTCCCAACCAACATTAACGTCCTCAACCAGGCCAACATCCCCAGCATTGAAACACTGACCACACTTGGTCAGCTCCGCTGGGCGGGCCACATAGTTCGCATGCCAGACACGAGACTCCCAAAGCAAGCGCTCTACTCGTAACTCTTACATGGCAAACGAGCCCCAGGTGGGCAGCGGAAACGTTACAAGGACACCCTCAAAGCCTCTCTGATAAAGTGCAACATCCCCTCCAACACCTGGGAGTCCCTGGCCAAAGACCGCCCTAAGTGGAGGAAGTGCATCTGGGAGGGCGCTGAGCACCTCGAGTCTCGTCGCCAAGAGCATGCAGAAATCAAGCACAGGCAGCGGAAGGAGCGTGCGGCAAACCTGTCCCACCCACCCTTCCCTCAACCGCTGCCTGTCCCACCTGTGACAGGGACTGTGGCTCTCGTATTGGACTGTTCAGCCACCTAAAGACTGATTTTAAGAGTGGAAGCAAGTCTTCCTCGATTCCGAGGGACTGTCTATGATGATGACATCTGTGGGGGCTATGGGGGAGAAACTGTCTAATGGTGGATTTTATTTATGAAATATTTTATTTATTTATTGCATTTTTACAATAGGCTACTCAGACAAAGCTTTAAAACTCTGGGAATTTGTGTCTCTTTTCTCTTGGAAAAAGAAGGCCGAGGAGTGACCTAATAGAGGTCTTTCAAATTATGAAAGGTTTTGATCGAGTGGACACAGAGAGAATGTTTCCACTTGTGGGGAGGAGCATAACTAGAGGCCATCAATATAAGATAGTCAACAAAAAATCCAATGGGGAATTCAGAAGGAACTTCTTTACCCAGAGAGTGGTGAGAATGTGGAACTCGTTGCCACAGGGAGTGGTTGAGGTGAATAGTATCGATGCATTTAAGGGGAGGCTGGACAAGCATATGAGGGAGAAGGGAATAGAGGGTTATGCCGATAGATTTAGATGAGGAAAGACGGGAGGAGGCTTGAGTGGAGCATAAACGCCGGCATGGACTGGTTGGGCCGAAAGGCCTGTTTCTGTGCCGCATATCCGATGTAGATCAAGTATCTAATTTACTTCAAGATGTAGCGATGAGAGCACAGATACGTGGAGACGATGATGTACAGAGCCCTCGCCTCCAATCACCACACCCTGCAACGTGGTTTCCGTTGGTCAGCACTGTCCAGTTTAAAAGCTGTGCTAATCAGGGTGCATAGGATGGTGCTAGGTTTGGAAGGGGGTACGCAGTAAGTAAAGTTTGGGAACCTCTGTCACAGTGGGTAATGCATTGCACAGATTGGGCAGGGACAGTACTGATTAAAAAGATAAGAAAAAAAGTCTTGGAATCAGAGAACAGTAAAAGCACGGGAAGAGGCCATTCGGCCCGTCGAGCCCATGCCGACTCTCAACCAGTCCCACTACCCCCGCCCTTTCCCCATAGCCCTGCATATTTTTTTTTCTTCAGCCACTTATCCGTTTCCCTTTTGAATGATAAGATTGAGTCTGCCTCCACCACCGTTTCAGGGAGTGCATTCCAGGTCCTAACCACTTGCTCGTAAAATAATGTTTTTTCTTACATCTGCACTTATATAGCGCCTTTCACGACCACTGGATGTCCCAAAGCGCTTTACAACCAATGAAGTACTATCGGAGTGTAGTCACTGTCACAATGAGGGAATCGCAGCAGCCAATTTGTGCACAGCAAGCTCCCACAAACAGCAATGTGATGATGACCGGATAATTTGTTTTTAGTGATGTTGGTTGAGGAATAGATATTGTTCCAGGACACCGGGGAGAACTCCCCTTGCTCTTCTTCAAAATAGTGTCATGGGATCTTTTACGTCCACCTAAGAGGGCAGGCGGGGCCTTGGTTTAATGTCTCATCCGAAAGGTCTATGGAGGAACACATCCTGGCAACGAGAGTGACATACACCTCTTCAACTGAGTCATCCATGGCTCAGTGGGCAGCACACGTGCCTCTGAGCCAGAAGGTTGTGGGTTTAACATAGAAACATAGAAAATAGGTGCAGGAGTAGGCCATCCGGCCCTTCGAGCCTGCACCACCATTCAATGAGCACAAAAATCTAGGCTGACACTCCATTGCAGTGCTGAGGGAGCGCTGCATTGTTGGAGGTGCCGTCTTTCGGATAAGACGTTAAACCGAGGCCTTGTCTGCTCTCTCAGGTGGATGTAAAAGATCCCATAGCACTATTTTGAAGAAGAGCAGGGGCATTCTCCCCGGTGTCCCTGGGGCCAATATTTATCCCTCAATCAACATTACTAAAACAGATTATCTGGCCATTATCACATTGCTGTTTGTGGGAGCTTGCTGTGCGCAAATTAGCTGCCGCGTTTCCCACATTACAACAGTGACTGTACGGGGCTTTGAGACGACTACTGGTCATGAAAGGCACTATATAAATGCAAGTCTTTCTTTTTCTTCCCAATTCCCTCCCAAAAAAGGTTTTCAAATGACCTATTCTTCAGGGCACTGCCTCTTTAATGATATTGGCAAAGGAATCTGAAACTTCTGGGAACAAAACTGAAACAAATGTCAATATTTACAAAGAGCGTTTGGCAGTGCACGCTCGCTAACCTGATAGGTGGCACTGGCACTTTGTGCCTGTTTACGTGCAAATTGTCACAGGCTGCTGAAACGGAGGTGTCTGGACAAAGGCTGAGTGTAAGTGAGGCGGTTAATGTCAAGTTTTGAGGTGACCATAAAATCTTCTGCCTGACCTGATGAAGTTCACCCGATGACTTCACATTAAGTTTGACATTCCATTTTGGGGGAATCTCGGACAAGGTGGACATCACTTTAAAAGGCCATTCAGGAGAGAAGGTCGTTATTTGCTTCATGAGTTCTTTGCTTAAGAATTCTTAGCAATACATTGCTATTAAGAACGAGTTGGTTTATTAGCATAGGTTTAACAATCACACTACACATTACCGGTTCATCCACCAGGCTCACAACCACCTGCCTCATCGTGGATCCCCCGAACCCAACTGGCTGGGGTTTTATTGAGTCTTGTGAACATCACGTGACTGGCTAAGCCACTCCCAACTCAACAGCTCTACCAACCTGTGAGCATCCTTACCAGATGCATACATTACAGCAGGAAACATTTCTTCATACAAAGGGTGGTAGAAGTGTGGAACTCTTTCTTCCACAAAGAGCAGTAGATGCAAGATCAATTAATCATTTTCAATGTGAGATCAATAGATTTCTCTGAGACAAGGGAATGAAATATATGGAGCCAGGGCAGATGGATGGAGTTAAGATCCAGATCAGTCTTGATCTGATTGAATGGTGGATCAGGCTCGAGGGGCTGAATGACCTCCTCCTGCTCCTATAATTTGGTACCTGTAGTCTCTGATGCAGACACAGAGCTGTACATGGAGCAATACTGTCCTGTGATATTCTTCCAACCCGCACCATATTGTTACATGTCACTAGATTGACACCAAGACTTGTTGCAAATCTTCCTTCTCCAACTCAAGTCTTTACAGGATCACAAAACTCTGGGGCGCCTTACTTTTTACAGGCTTTACCACATTACAGCAATGACTAGACTTCAAAAAATACTTCATTTGCTGTATGGAGATTTGGGATGTCTGGTGGACGTGAAAGGTGCTATAGAAATTGCCTTCCTCCTGCATGATTATAAGAACATAAGAAATAGGAGCAGGAGTAGGCCAAACGGCCCCTCGAGCCTGCTCCGCCATTTAATAAGATCATGGCTGATCCGATCATGGACTCAGGTCCACTTCCCCGCCTGCTCCCCATAACCCCCTTGTAAAGTCCTGTCCCCTCAGTACAGATTCACACGAGGCATGTAGTGAAGTCAAGGTCACTCTGGACCTGCACCTTTATTTCACAGCTCTGGAATGCTGCACTTGCCTGAGACCTGTCCTTATATACCTGTCTCTTGCAAGTGCACCTGGTGGTAAGGTATGCTGGTGGTTACAGGTCATATCTTATTACAGTCATGTATAGCATGTTAGGATACAGTTATATATAATAATGTAAGATACATGACACCCTTAACCCCTTATCGTTTAAGAAACTGTCTATTTCTGTCTTAAATGTATTCAATGTCCCTGCTTCCACAATTCTCTGAGGCAGCGAATTCCACAGATTTACAACCCTCAGAGAGAAGAAATTCCTCCTCATCTCAGTTTTAAATGGGCGGCCCCTTACTCTACAGTCATGCCATCTAGTTCTATAGAATGGTGCAGCACAGAAGGAGGCCATTGGCCCATCGTGCCTGTGGTACAGCGAGCCAATTGATCCCACTCACCCTGCCTTTTCCCCATAGCCCTGTAATTTTTTCCCTTCAAGTTTTTACCCAACTCTCTTCTGACAGTTACTATTAAGACTACTTCCACCGCTCTTTCAGGCAGCGCGTTTCAGATCATAACAACTCGCTGCGTAAAAAAAAGTTTCCTCCTGTCACCCCTGGCTATTCTGCCACTCCACTAAAATCTGGGTCCTCTGGAGACTGACTCTTCTGCCATTGAAAATAGTTCATCTTTATTTATTTTTGGCCACAACCTGCACTGTGTGGGTCTTGGCCATTGATTTTAGTTTCATTTACAGAAAATCCATCTTGTCTAGACAAAAACATCATTTATAGAACACCTTTAATGTAGTCAAATGTCCCAAGGTGCTTCAGAGGAGTGATTATAGATCTGACAGTAAGCCACATAAACAGATATTAGAACAGATGACCAAAAGCTTGGTCAAAGAGGTAGGTTTTAAGGAGCATTTTGAAGGAGGAGAGAGGCAGGGAAGGTTTATGGAGGGAATTTCAGAGTTTAGGGCCCAGGCAGACGAAGGCATGGTAGAGAGATTAAAATCGGGGGGGATGCGCAAGAGCCCAGATTTGGGGAAGGGCAGAGTTCCCGGGGGGTTGTGGGTGTGGGGCCAGAGGAGGTTACAGAGATAGGGAGGGGCGAGGCCATGGAGAGATTTGAACACAAGGATGAAAATGTTAAAGTTGAGGCGTTGCCGGACCGGGAACCAATGAAAGTCAGCGAGCACAGAGGGTGATTAGGACACGGGCAGCAGAGTTTTGGATGAGCTCAAGTTTATGGAGGGTGGAAAATGGTTGGCTGGCCAGGAGGACATTTGGAATGGTCACGTCCCAACGGACATGCACACAAGTGGTGACAGGCTGCCAATCAGAGGACCGAGCATGTTGGGTACCCATTGGAGCCAAGCTGCCCACAATACTCATGGTGATTAGCAGTGGGAACCCCGCTTGCTCAGCACTGACCAGGAACTGAATCAAATCGTTCTAGTCTGTGTATTCTCAGTACTTCACCGGGCAGTGGTGTATAACTTTAAAACACACTTCTGGAGTGAGTTTGCCAAAGTAAAAAGAGAGAGACAAATGAAATCGGCAGAGTGGAAGAGGGTGATGCAAGATTTTGAGAAAGTAAGATAAGAACTTAACTTGTGCAGGAACATAGGAACACCCAGAGGGTGGTGGGGGTCTGGAACTCACTGCCTGAAAGGGTGGTAGAGGCAGAAACTCTCACCACATTTAAAAAGTACTTGGATGTGCACCTGAAGTGCCGTAACCTACGGATCAAGAGCTGGAAAGTGGGATTAGGCTGGGGGGCTCTTTGTTGGCCGGCACGGACACGATGGGCCGAATGGTCTCCTTCTGTGCTGTAAATTTCTATGATAGAAAAATGCCAGAAACACAGGAGTGTGCAGAATGAGAGGCTAAAGCTGATGTTTGTTTATTTAAATACATGTTCCTTTGAAAATTCATGCTGGCAAGTGTGCTTTCGCCCAAGACCAGACCATTCATTAAGGTCCCTGGATTACAGTCCCTTACGATTCTGCTATGTGATTCCCTGATTGTCTTCTAATCCACTGGATTAGGCCTGTAGCACTACTACGAATGGGGATATGGGGCCCAGAAGAGCCGAGGGCATCAGGGGCAGCACGGGCCTACCCACATTGCACTATGTGTGCACACTAGGTCCTTGCAGCAGAGCAGGTCTCCAGTCATCCTGGTTAACACTTGCCACTGGACAAAGGCCTAGCTCTGTCAAGCCCGTGTGGTAGCTGATGTGCAACGGTCACCATACGCTAAAAAAAATCCACGCACAGGCATCTTCCGCCCCTAGAGTTCAGGACTGGAACATCGGGTCCTTAATTGAAACATCTGTGAACTCATCCCTTTTGGTGTGGAAGCAAGTCATCCTCGTTCGAGGGACCGCCGATAATGATGACTACACCAGTATGTACAACTGTACCATCAGACTCCCTGTCAATGCTGTGTCAAAGAAAGAAAGACTGGCATTTCTGTAGCGCCTTCCACGACCACCGGATGTCCCAAATCACTTTACAGCCAATTAATAATTTCTTGATGTGCACTCACTGTTGTAAAGTGGGAAACGCGGCAGCCAATTTGCGCACAGCAAGCTCCCACAAACAGCAATGTGATAATGGCCAGATAACCTATGTTTTTTGTTACGTTGATTGAGGGACACCAGGGATAACCTATCTGTGTTGGCAAAATGCACAACAACAGCAATATCGAAACTGATGCAAAATTGCAAATGCAAAACTTTCCAAATGATGCAACACCCGTGCGCTCTCAGATATGTAAGTAGATCACTGATTCAGTCCCTCCCTGCCTCTCCCTCTCCAAATGTGGCTGCAATGAGATTTATCGCCCCACAAACTCCCTCATCACGCTCAGATGAGAAGTTCATCTCCCAACTGCAATGCAGAGAATAAAACCCAACTTCACTGTTGCAAGACCAGTGTCACTCGCCTCTGCTCTGTATGTTGAGCTTTGTGTCAGAGGAGCACTGATAACTTCAAGCCGGGTGAGAAGCATCGCTTTTTCCGCGTCCTTCGAAGATTTGCAACAAACAGCGAGGCTACGCAATGCTCGCGAACCCATCTCTCTGCTGTCCTGTTAAACACACACGCTCCTGGGAATGTTCAGACATACACCATTTGGCACCAAATCCCACCACTTCCAGTCATAGTGCAATCAGGCCTGTGGTGCACAACACTTGTTGATGACCAATTTCTCCCCTTCCCCCCCTCCCGCCCACCACCTATTTCATAAAACCTGATCCTCCCCCCTCATCCACAGTAATTCAATGTGTATGGGGGAAGGGTATCCCGTTGAATGAAATACGTCGCCTTATTTATCAAACGACAGATTCTAAACCACGCACAGCCGGGCGGTACAGCCGGTCGAAGGTTCGAGACAGGCAGGAGGAAGCGGTAAGGGATTAGCAGATCGCACCGTCGCCCCACCGTACCTATTCGCACGGAGTCCACCTTCAGGTTGAAATCCCACACATTCCGAGGCAGTTTGAGGGACATGGTGCCTCTCTTCTGAAAGGGCGGCGATCGTTTGCTGTCGAGGTGCAAGCACTTCTCCTCTGCGAGGGCTGGTCCCCGGCTCAGTCTGTACAGATGTCTGCCAACCCACATCCTTGTTCCTGTTCAACTCGACTGTGACCAGACACGAACCCAGCATGTGCACGAGAGAGGAACGTGTCCGCCCCACTCTGTCTTTCAATTCATAGTTTTGTTTAAAAAAAAACAATGACTGCGTTTGAAGGTGAGGCCCGAGCCTGCCTTGGTCCCGCCATGTAGCTCTCGGTTTCACAGGGACAGGTGTGTGCCTGTTGCAATGCCTCGGTAATGTTGCAAAGTTTCTTTCTTTTCCAATACAGGGAAGTGAGAAAGTGCAGCAGATTGTATCTGGGCAGCTCCGAGTGTTGAGCAGAGAGCGCTGTGTGCGTGTGCGCTATCATCAACACCATCAAACAGTCTTTACTGATTGGGGCCGCGATATCCCTGCCAGTCAGTCTGACCACGGCGAGTTTCAGAACGGTGTCGCAAATAAACTCGAATATTAACCAAAGCGGAATGGGAATGATGTGATGGAGGAGAGAGAGAAAGTAGATCAAGCAATGTCCGGAAATAAAACCCTGGTTCAACCCCAGTTGGAGTATTGTGTCCAATTCTGGGCACCGCACAATAAGGAGGGATGTGAAGGCTTTGGAGAGGGTGCAGAAAATGTCTGAAATAAAATGCTAGTGTCAGTAATAATGACCATGAAACCACCGGTTTGTCACAACAATTTGCGCACAGCAAGCTCCCACAAACAGCAACATGATAATCTGTTTTAGTGATGTTGATTGAGGGATAAATATTTTCCAGGACACTGGGGACAACTTCCCCTGTTCCTCTTCGAAATATTGCCACGGGATCTTTTACATCCGCCCAAGAGGGCAGACGGGGCCTCGGTTTAATGTCTCATCCAAAAGACGGCACCTCCGACTGTGCAGCGCTCCCTCAGCACTGCACTGGGAGCGTCAGCCTAGATTTATGTGCTCGAGTCCCTGGAGTGGGATTTGAACCCACAACCTTCTGACCCAGAGGCGAGGGTGCTGGCCACTGAGCCACACCTGACACTCTCTGCAGCAAAACTTCTGACCTCAGTCTCACCTGTCCCAGAGGATGGGGAATTGTGCACAAGGGCGTTTACCAGCTCCAACACTCAAGGTCCTTCAACAAATACACACTTCTAGAACTCAGTGGATAAAGGCACAACCAGCTTGGAACCGAGTCAGCTTAGATCCCCCGCCATCCATGTAGGAGTTATTGTAGGTAAGCTTAAATTGGACACTGACTTCAATCGGGGCTCCTGCGTCTGATCTCTATCCAGCGAACACTGTCAGAAAACATGTGTGTAGACTTTGGATAAGGAACAGGATAGACCTCATGTCATGGGCTTCATGGTCAAACAGCCTACCAATGTTGTCTGAGCTCACACTCAAGAATGGCCACATGGGCAAGGTTCTGGAGGCTGGCCAGTGCCCAAACATGCATAGCCCAACACCTGGGAATCCCTGGCCAAAGTCCGCCCTAAGTGGAGGAAGTGCATCCGGGAGGGCGCTGAGCACCTCGAGTCTCATCGCTGAGAGCATGTAGAAATCAAGCGCAGACAGTGGAAGGAGCGTGCGGCAAACCAGACTCCCCACCCACCCTTTCCTCCAACGACTATCTGTCCCACCTGTGACAGAGACTGTAATTCCCGTATTGGACTGTACAGTCACCTAAGAACTCACTTTTAGAGTGGAAGGAAGCAAGTCTTCCTCGATTTTGAGGGAGTGCCTATGATATGTTGATGATAGCCCAGCAACAGTCGATGCCTTCAGGAGACGAAGGGTCGGGGTAATCGGCAAACTGAATTACCCATCAGCCTTTCCCCCAACTTTGCTTCCGAACCCGTCTCTTTCTGGGGGCAGGGTGATTTGTGCAGTGGGCATTTTTACCAAATGTCGGTCATCAACAGCTGTCCAGTCTAGTGTTGAGCTGGTTTGAGTGGGGCTGGCCTGGAGGGAGATGGGGGAACCCGGGCCAGAGATTTGTCAATGTTTGCCATTCCTGATCTGGAACATTCACTTCCGTGAGACTGCCTGCGCAGTGAGCTGGCTGGAAACGGGCCCAAGCCCAGACCTGGCGCACAGAGCCCTGACCTCCCGGCTCACCAACGACACATTCCAGGGCCTGTACTTCCATTTCATGGCGAGGCTCCCATTGGTTCATATAAGGGAGAGAGGGGAATGTGTGACTGTGGTGCACTCAGCAACCGAAGGAATGAGTAACCACTTCATGATGAATACCCAGGAGTGAGTTACAGGCTGGGATCTCATCGAGGGGTTCGGGGGGTTTATATATAGAACAATGAATACCTGGGAGTGAGTTACAGACTGGAATCTAATCGAGGGTTGGGGGGGCGTTATATATAGAATAATGAATACCTGGGAGTGAGTTACAGGCTGGAATCTAATCAAGGGGTTCGGGGGGGTTTATATATAGAACAATGGATACCTGGGAGTGAGTTACAGGCTGGGATCTAATCGAGGGTTGGGGGGGCGTTATATATAGAATAATGGATACCTGGGAGTGAGTTACAGGCTGGAATCTAATCAAGGGGTTCGGGGAGTTTATATATAGAACAATGGATTCCTGCGAGTGAGTTACAAGCTGGAATCTAATCGAGGGGTTTAGAGGGTTTATATATAGAATAATGGATACCTGGAAGTGAGTTACAGGCTGGAATCTAATCAAGGGGTTTGGGTGGTTTATATATATAGAATAACAAATACCCAGGAGTGAGTTACAGGCTAGGATCTAATCGAGGGGTTCAGATGGTTTATAAAATTGAGATCTGTAGCTCATTCCCAGGTTGTAATTGAGGAATTCACTATCAACGCTTTGTACGATGTACCTGATGTTGTGGTTAAATTGTAGCTTTGCTCACTGCCTGATACTGCGTGTTAATCTTTATTGCCATACTGAAATAGTGAATACGAGATTGAAACTTCAGTGATTCATGCAGAGTGAGCTCACGCCTTGGCGAGGTGCAGTGTGGGCCCACTTTGGAGGAAGTCTGTTCTTTGTCTTTTTGTTTGCAAATCTGCAGAGAAACAAGGGGTGGGGGAGCTTTCCGGTTCAGTCTCTCAGAAAGCAGCAGGATGCAGCACTGTCAGAATCAAGAGGCCTGGGCAATGCCTTAGGATCATCCTACTGACTGACAGTCTCCTCACCCCCTACATCTGAACCTCACCCCCCCACATCTGTACCTCACCCCCCCACATCTGTACCTCAACCCCCCACATCTGTACCTCACCCCCCCCACACCTGTACAGCGCTGTGTGTTACCACATCAACCTACAGTTATATAGCACCTTTATGTGTCGCACTGAGCTGCATTGAGTTGTATTGCTTTGCGTTGGTTGAATATTTTTGGCCACTGAACAGTCATAGTACACTTTATACCTGAAGTATTTCCAGGTAGACACAGTCATTGAAGGTTGGCATGCAGGTACAGCAGGTGGTTAAGAAAGCAAATGGCATGTTGGCCTTCATAGCGAGGGGATTTGAGTACAGGGACAGGGAGGTGTTACTACAGTTGTACAGGGCCCTGGTGAGGCCACATCTGGAGTATTGTGTACAGTTTTGGTCTCCTAACTTGAGGAAGGACATTCTTGCTATTAAGGGAGTGCAGCGAAGGTTCACCAGACTGATTCCCGGGATGGCGGGACTGACATATCAAGAAAGACTGGATCAACTGGGCTTGTATTCACTGGAGTTCAGAAGAATGAGAGGGGATCTCATAGAAACGTTTAAAATTCTGACGGGTTTAGACAGGTTAGATGCAGGAAGAATGTTCCCAATGTTGAGGAAGTCCAGAACCAGGGGTCACAGTCTAAGGATAAGGGGTAAGCCATTTAGGACCGAGATGAGGAGAAACTTCTTCACCCAGAGAGTGGCGAACCTGTGGAATTCTCTACCACAGAAAGTTGTTGAGGCCAATTCACTAAATATATTCAAAAAGGAGTTATATGTAGTCCTTACTACTAGGGGGAATCAAGAGGTATGGCGAGAAAGCAGGAATGGGGTACTGAAGTTGCATGTTCAGCCATGAACTCATTGAATGGCGGTGCAGGCTCGAAGGGCCGAATGGCCTACTCCTGCACCTATTTTCTATGCTTCTATGTTTCTATGACTCCAGTCGGCACAACTACAGCTCAGGAAACAGGAATGGTTTCCGTTGGTGAGGAAGAGATTTCCAGCTGAATTGGATGAAGTTTTCAATACTGCGAAGGAATTTATAATTTAAAAAAAAATTCCAGGCAAATTGCTCACTGTGGCACAAGATTTGAATACTAGGGGATTCATTAAATTTTTTTTAAAGAGTATTCTGCCAGTTGATTGGCAGGGTTACACAGAATGTATGGCACAGAAACATGCCATTCGGCTCAACGGGTCCGTGCCGGTGTTTATGCTCCACACCAGCCTCCTTCCACCCCTCTTCATCTCGCCCCATCAACATATCCTTCTATTCCTTTCTTCCCCATTGTTTATCTGGCTTCCCCTGAAATGCATCTGTACTATTCACCTCAACCACTCCCTGTGGCAGCAAGTTCCACATTCTAACCGCTCTCTGGGTAAAGAAGTTCTCCTAGTTTTGGACTCCACCACAAGTGGAAACATTTTCTCTACTTCTGCCCTATCGTAACCTTTCATAATTTTAAAGACCGCTATTACATCATCCATCAGTCTTCTCTTTTCTGGAGAACAGAGCCCAGCGAGTTCTGTCTTTCCTGCTGGTTAGAACCTCTCAGTTCTGGTATCATCCTTGTAAATCTTTTTTGCTTGTGCCTCTATATATTCTTTTTATGATATGGTCGTGGGATAAATTGCCAGAGAAGACTCTTGGAAATGGACAGTATCAAGGGGTTCAGGAGACAACTGGATATGTCTTTGGAGAAAGGATTGAGGGATTTAAGCAGCAATTCGATGAAATCTTGTTGCTGGTGGACAAAGATCGATGATAGTGACATGGAGTGGTGAATTACCTCAGTGGGCAGGGTTGATCCAGGGAAAGGAGGCAAGCCTTTTGGGTCAAACTGCCTTCTCCTGGTCCTAAAAAACGGTTCTCTTGTTAAAAATATCACCCCAGCCTAAGTCTTCTCAGGCAGTCCCCCGGAATTGAGGATGACTTGCTTCCACACTAAAATGAGTTCTCGGGTGACTGATGAGACCAATGCAGGACCTACAGTCTCTGTCACAGGTGGGGCAGATGGTGGTTGGAGGGCCGGGTGGGTGGGGAGGGCTTGGGTTGCCGTACGCTCCTTCTGCTGTTTGCGCTTGGCTTCCGCATGCTCCCGGCGAAGAGACTCGAGGTGGTCGCCACCTTCCTGGATGCTTCTCCTCCACTTTGAGCGGTCTTGGGCCAGGGACTCCCAGGTGTAGGTGGGGATGTTACATTTTTTCCTTTAAGTGCTTTCTGTTCCATCCTGGGACTCACTTGCTGTATCGTAGCTCAGAGTAGAGAGCTTGTTTCTGGAGTCTAGTATCGGGCATGCGGACAATGTGGCCCGCCCACCGGAGCTGCTCGAGTGTGGTCAATGCCTCGATGCTAGGGATGTTGGCCTGAGAGACAACGCCGACGTTGGTGCGCCTATCCTGCCAATGGATTTGCAGGATCTTGCGGAGGCAGTGTTGGTGGTACTTCTCCAGCATTTTGAGGTGCTTGCTGTACATAGTCCCACATAGTAACTTGTGGCTACCCCAGTTTTCACTCCGCGGTCAGTATCACGTTAACTGTTGAGTCTTCTAGTGGTGTCCCTTCAAATATACCACCCACTCTACCGACCCCCCACCCCCCCCCCCCGCTACCCAAACTGCAACAACAAAATATCCTTTGTAGTAACTTTGCCATGGAAAACACATTCCCTTGTTGTCAGCGAAAGTGGATTGCCTTCTTACTCTCAGCTCCATTTTACATTTATTTAATGATTGGCACCATCTAGTGGTGCTTTTCTAGTTCCATGTTGCAGTGGATTTCAATCGTTTCAGACAAAAGCACTTCTCACTGGGAAACCCAGGGGAAGGGCAAAGAACGCAAGCAGGTCGGAGAGAAGTGCCGATTCGGTGATACCAAACCTGGATTTTAAAAGATTGTTGAAGGAATGGAGGAGTTTCACAGTTTTGAGGTTTTGAAAGAGAGATTCCAAACAGTGTCCAGCATGGACTCGATAGGCCGAATAGCCTCCTTCTGTGCCATAATGACTCGGGCAGTGTGTTAAAAAAAAACAATTGCATTTATATAGCGCCTTTCATGGCCTCGACATCCCGAAGGGCTTTACAGCCAATGAAATACTTTTTGAAGTGTAGTCATTGCTGTGGAAACGCATCAGCCAATTTTTTTACACAGCAAGCTCCCACAAACAGCAATGTGATAATGACCAGATCATCTCTTCAGTGATGTTACGAGATAAATAGTGGCAAGGATACTGGGGATAAAACCCCTGTTCTTCTTTGAAATAGTGACATGGGGCGAAATTCAGCCTCACAAAAAGGCCACTTACCGCTAGAAACCACCGGCGGAGTCGAGCGGCTGCTGACTGCCGGTCCAATGGCCGCCACAATCGAAACTCGCCTCGGGGAATTTTCTGGCGGTTCCCACTGCTGCCAACCGTCTGAAGCGTGTCATCAAAGTGCGCACCGCCGTTCTCTCTCACCTCATGACATCCCCACCCCACCCCCCCGCGAAATCTAGCTGGAAAAATCAGAGATCCACCGCGCGGTGTCCCCCGACAGCTACTTCTGGCGGTGCACCTTCCCTTCAGTGTGCAACCCCACGGCAGCGCTGCGGCCCTTGAAGGGGAGGGCGCACTGCTGCGGCCACCATGTTTTTTTTTGCCGGCCGACTTCCCGATCGGCCAGCCAATGATGGCCCCAGGTTTGGCCGGGCCGCAAACAGGCAGCCTGGCATACCCTCCTCAGTGGCCCAGCCTAAAATCGCGCTGCTTCTCGCCCCTTTAAATGAGGGGAGAGATGTGATGACGCACACGCGCTGTGACGCCGCCACCGCTGAGTGATAGCCACACCCCCACTTCAGCCCCTCGAGAGCACTTATCGCCATACTTCCGCCCCCATTATGACCGACTTACGGTCCGCTCCAAAAAAATTGCCAAAAAAAGCTGAAAATGGATCAAAAGTCCGCCTCGTCTGACCCGACGTTAAAAACGCTGAGAAAACGGGAGGTACACCAGGTTTCCAGCCGGGGTGAAGTTGTTCCCCCGGATCTTTTACATCCATCTGTGAGAGCACAATGTATTTATGGCTCGAGGGGAGGAACTTACAGGAGCAATGGTCAAAGTAGCAGTGAGAGAATTTAAAGACAAAAAAGATCGCGATAGAGAGAAAAAGTGGTTGGTGGGTACAGTTAAACGAAGGATTATCTCTTTTTTATCTCACAAGCTTGACATACAGTTTTGGTTTCCATATTTAAAAAAGGATATACTTACTTTGGAGGCAGTTCAGAGAAGGTTCACTATGTTGATTCTGGAGAGGGGGTTGACTTATGAGGAAAGGTTGAGTAGGTTGGGCCTCTACTCATTGGAATTTGGAAAAATGAGAGGTGATCTTATCGAAACATATAAGATTATGAGGGGGCTTGACAAGGTGGATGCAGTCAGGATGT
The DNA here is from genome assembly GCF_044704955.1 of Pristiophorus japonicus. Taxonomy (NCBI): domain Eukaryota; kingdom Metazoa; phylum Chordata; class Chondrichthyes; family Pristiophoridae; genus Pristiophorus; species Pristiophorus japonicus. Next base: position 51,855,030 of record NC_091998.1, read on the forward strand.
TTCCACTGATAGGGGAGACTAGAACTAGGGGGCATGATCTTAGAATAAGGGGCCGTCCATTTAAAACAGAGATGAGGAGAAATTTCTTCTTTCAGAGGGTTGTAAATCTGTGGAATTCGTTGCCTCAGAGAGCTGTGGAAGCCAAGACAGTAAATACATTTAAGACAGAAAGCTTCCTAACCGATAAGGGATTAAGGGTTTATGGGGCCTGGGCAGGAAAGTGCACCTGAGTCCATGATCGGATCAGCCATGATCGTATTAAATGGCGGAGCAGGCTCGAGGGGCCATATGGGCCTACTCCTGCTCCTATTTCTTATGTTCTTATGTTATGTTCTTGAGACATCCGGTGGTCGTAAAAGGCGCTATATAAATGCAAGTCTTTTTTTTAATTAACCACTGCACTTCTTGTCACGGTTCATAGAAACATAGAAAATAGGTGCTGGATTAGGCCATTCGGCCCTTCGAGCCTGCACCACCATTCAAATAAGATCATAACTGATACAACGGAATAGCTTGCTGGGCCACTTGACAGGGCAGTGATGAGTCGACCATATTGCTGTGGGACCAGAGTCACATAGAAGCCAGACTGGGTCAGGACGGCAGATTTCCTTCCCTAAAGGACATCCTTGAATTTGTCTTATGGCAAGCTTAGAGAGCTTCATGTTCACTGAAGGAATAGCCAACTGTTTTGTCATTTAATAAGATTCTTTTTATTTGGAACATATATAAATGTGTACTCTTTAACACCATCATATATATATATGTGTGTGTATACTATTATATATATATATATTTATATATGCATGTATACGCACACACTAAAGTTGAAATGGTCAATATAAAAACGGGCACATATACAGTGACACATGGCAGCAAGTTTCATTTGAACGGAATGCTTCATACTTCACGGAGACACACATGGAGAAGCATTAATAAAATAAGCAATTTACTCAACCACTTTACCTAAATAAAGGTCTGCAGTAGTTCTTTCTGTAATCTAACTAGTGCTAAAGAAATGCTATGCCTGGCCTACGAGAGGTTTCAACATTATTGCAGTTCCCTTCATTTTGACAGGTTAAATATTCAGAACGGTTACATTTTTGATTGTGCTTCCCGTGAGCGCCAGTGCATAACTCGCACATCAGATGAGCTTATTGCATAACTCGCTTGTCAAACCGGCTTGCTGTTTAGAGGGTTGAAAGTCAAGCAGTCGTCTTAAGTATCACGGCTCACTCGGATAAAAAGTGCACACACCTGCTCCGTCCTTCTGGACTCTCTCTCGGGGTTCTGGCCTCCCACACCTCTTCTCCCCACCTGCCTGTCCCCGAACTATCTCTCCCGGGCACCCACTCCGTGGGGCAGCACTTGTGACACAGTCAGTGTGCGTTACAATTAAACATCCTGCTCTCTGGGGAACCATGGTGACTGGTGGAATGTCTTATACTTGGGCAGCAGTCTGCACATTATACATAATAGACTCCTCATTTCTTTTTGGCTACATAATATCAGTCATTGAATCCCAAAAATGAATTTATTATGTGATTGATGCAAGAAAGTTTTTTTTAAGTTTGGCAATTCATATAGAGGCAAATAATTTATTTTTAAATTTGGACAAGCAACTTGCAAAATGTTTTAAATTGCATGAATGTTATTGAATTTGTTGTTTGCAAGAAGCTGTACCCAGCACACTGTTTAATGTCCGCTCATGTTCAGTGCCACAGGACGAGTTCGAACTCAGCTCTGCTCAGTTCTCAGCCTAAGCCGTGTCCAGCGAGAAGTCGCTATAAGCTGAGGCGTCTCCCTACGAGAGGGAGCGAAGAGCATGGTACTACATTTCACCACCTCGTGACCCGCTGTAAAGGGCATTGGAGCAGGACTTGGCTTCAGAGGGGTCAGTCTGAACAGATCAAAATAACAGAGCGGATTCATATCCAAAAATAGCCCCAGGAAATCTGGAAATTAAGAAAGAATCTGCACCAACATTTTTTATTTTTAATAAACGCACACCATTTTTGGAACAGAAAGTTGAGAAAAATTTAGAGCATTTTGGGTTTTTTTCTGGCTTACGCACAAATATATATTTACATGCACCCCATTACTTATTTTATTTTTCTCCTCACAGCATTCAAGTGTGCTTGGAAATAAGTTTTCCAAACTGCATGCAAGTTTGGGAGTCAGCTAGGAAATCCATTCAATGTCAGCAAAGCAAGATAGCCTTCAACACTGAACAGCATTTAAACCCCAAATTCGGAGCAGTACTTCACATTGTACCGGAGCTGCGTTACTGTTTTCCACACCTGCTCTCTGTCTGTCCTCCCCCGGGTGTGAGGCTGTCGCAAACCAGAGGTAGCTTTGTGCATGACCTCCAAATGCTGCATAAAACGCCGCTCTCTTTGTAACCTTCCCCTGAGCCGGAGACTTGACAAGTGTCACTCCCTGTCCTGGTTAAGATCAGCCATGATCTTATTGAATGGTGGAGCAGGCTCAACTCCTATTTCTTATGTTCTTAAACATGTTTTGTTAAATTTGTGGCTGTGCTATTTTAATCATTTAAGTGGCTTCACAGCAGCATTAGACTATTGCAAATCAGGAATTTTAATAAAGAGTGTAGCAAACAAGAGGCCTCCAAAAGCAGACATGGCGAATTAAATATCCTCACCTCCCCAGAGCGTAAAATGTGGGGTGTTGCAATGAGCTGTACTTTGAAATGACCAGGTTTATACAAAGTTCTTCACTGCTGTTCAACCCGAGGGCATTGCCCACTTATCCTAAGCCAGTGCAGGCAAGAATTTCATGCCAATGTGTTAAGCATTTGCAGATGATTATTCAGAAGCCTCAAAATATACTTCATTAAAACAGGCAGCAACACCTGTGTGTGATGCTGGGTAACCATTCCGCAGAGAGTTTTTAATCCTTTTTGAAAAGAAAAACACTTGAGCATTGCATTGCATTGTCATCATCCCAAAGGCATCTTAATACAACTTATCCTTCAGTGACTGACAGCCCATGTGACAGAAGGCAGCTGTAGCGCGTGTTAATTTTTCTCTGGTGGCGGATGTTGGAAGGACCAGTACTCCAGCGAGGCAGCTGCCACAGACTGGTTTTCAGGACATTATTGGGTCTGCGGCGGTTAATGTGTCCCAGATACACTGCAGCTGACTTTCAGTGTGCAAGATCAGAGTAGCAGATTATATACAAGCCGCGCAGCCTTTACAAACAGTACTAAATATAGCTTGCAGTGGGATTCTAGTAGTCAAATGAGGACTTCAAATGTATATATTTTTTTTTAAATACAAGGTGGTAACTTATACCAGTTTTTTGTAACAGAACAAATCCTAAACATGGCAACAACTTTGTCCTTCATCGAGCTCACAAAAAAATGTCTTTCCAGAATTGATTTTTTTTCTTATTAGTCCGATTTTTCAGCAAATTTTTAAAAAGTGTTCCCTCTTAAAGATGCTTTTGGTTCTTTTTATATAAATAAAGATTCAATCTGAACCTAACACTGGGACGCTGCGGAATTTTCTGGTCTATAAATGTGCAGCCGTTTTGAAGCTGATCACCATGTTACACAGGCTCCTGCTCTCAAATTAAACACACAGCTTTGTAAAACTATTTTCTACAGACATTTAACACCGAATATTCAGACAATCGGAAAAGTAAACAACAGAGACATTCTTAATTCACAGTATACAAAAAATACGTTTAAAAAAAAGGTTATATGCTGAATATATTTTGTGTTGCAATGCAGAAATCCTACTCACAGGGTTCACGAGACTCACAACAAGACAGGCAAAAGGAATCAAGGGAAGGATACTGCAATGCAAGTGGGGTTGTACGGGGATTCAGTGTGGCGCAGATTAACTGATTCCAACTGGTTCAAGAGAAAACCTGGAGCCCTGGACCATTCACACACCACAAGAGAAGCTACGACCCTCACTGGGTCATATGGGCGGCAGCTGCTGGTCCGGGGGGGGTGGGGGGAAAGAGAGGGAGCGAGGGGTACCATTGCTGCCTTGTGCATCTTCAAGTTGGACGACACAGGATCTGTTTGACCTCTCCTGTCCTTGCTTTGATCAGCGCCGGCAATGTTGACAGATTACCAGGCCTGCACCAATTCCCTGGGCACCCCCCCCGCCCCACAAGAAGGAACTGGCTCCAATGCCCACATCTAGCAAATGGGCAGAGGTGGCAGTCCACCGACCCCCCCACCCCCAACGTCACTCGGTAGCAGTGCAGATCGAGGGTACCTTGTCGGGACTGAGAACATTCTGTAAGCACACAACGTGTCGTCCAACTCGAAGATGCACAAGGCAGCAATGGTGCCCCTCGCTTCCTCTCTCCCCCGCCCGACCAGCAGCTGCCGCCCGTATGACCCAGTGAGGGGGGGGGGGGAGCGACAGACTGCTCCGAGGGAAGAAGTGACGACCGAGGATGACTGACTGTTCTTGGTGGTCTGCGGGTGCTGGCTAGCATCCAGGGTAAGGGAGGGGACACTGCCCAGTCTGGCGTGGGCACTGCCCAGCCTGACATGAGATGGGCACTGCCCAGTCCGACGTGAGATGGGCCGGCGGCTTACAATTGTGGTGCGGGAGCCCCAAGCCCCAAGGGAAAAATCTGCTGAGCGGTGGTGATGGAGCAGGGGGAGAGGGATTCATTCTCTAGCTCTACCAAGGAGACGGCACAGGCACGATGGGCCGAATGGCAGCCCGCTGCACTGTATCATTCTGTGAATCTCCAGGTTGCCGATCTCGAGAATTCCCTTTGACGGGTTCGACAATCTTGAGGGAATTCTCGCAACTCAACCTTTGCATGATCAGAGTATTTAAAAAATGATATACAATCAGTTTGTCAAACATTGAACTGGCCTCATTCAGAATATACAGGGAGCTGGATACCAATTTGATGCCAATACTATTTTTTGAACCAGCCATAATTCATTTATATCTTCAGCAGAACAATGAAAAAGTCTGGGGAAATACTTTACTGCCTGGGTCCTGTTTTTATTTCCGTGAAATTGCCGAGTTGATGCTGAATTATAATATAGGCTCCTACCCACCTGGATCAGAGTGGACACCGCCCCAAACTAGCTCTACGCTGCAGGATAGCTGTGGTAACAGTGACAAATCTCATCAGTCCGGGATGGATTGAAAGCAGAGTTTGAGGACTGGATGGACACGTGTCACCTCGGGGGCTAATCCACCCCTTCTCCTGGAGAATACACAGTGCGTTTAACTTCATGGAGAGAAGGGAATTGGAGTGACACTTGCTTCTTTGCCAGAGTGGTTTAACGATGGTGAGATGCATCGAGCATGCACTTTACCTTGGATACTCCTCATTTCCCAAAGTAATGCTGTGTGATCAGATCAGCCGTGATCTGATTGAATAGCGGAGCAAGCTCGAGGGGCCGAATGGCCGACTCCTGCTCCTATTTCTTATGTGATGCTGATCCCCATCCTTAAAACCCAAGAAGCAAGGCCATTGGTTTACAGGCCCTGACCATAACCCGTCACCTCTTTCACTAAACGTGCCATTGCTGTTGCACATCGCAGCAACCGTCCAGTGAATATGAAGCCACACCTTTCCCACTGAAGTCCCTCAAGTGATTGAAACTCAACCAGAAAAACCAGTCGCTCCAGAAAGAAACACAATCTGGCGCGGGGCAATCCTAGAGTTGTTCATACTTGTCCTGTCCCATCACCACCTCTCCCCGACTCGTCCCTCAAACAGTGCCCAACCCTACCTCGGCCCACCACAAAGAAACACAATGCTGAATGAAGGTCTCAACTAATCTACCTGCCGATTCTTCAGACAGCTGCATGCAACAATTCTCAGTATTTTTCTGCATGTGCACAAACTCCACTCTTTTTTTCCAGCACTTCCACATGCAGCAGGACAAGTAATCATGCAGAACAAAACAAAAAGGGTATTGGAGTGAAGGCTAAATAGAGAGAGAAAATAACACAAGCTGAAGATGCTAATTAGTGGGAAAGTATGTGACAGCTTAAACACGTTGGTCTCCTTTCATTACCCACTGAATATCGTCCAGTGCATGAACTGCACACTGAAGGGGACTCCACAGATCAATCCTTGCTCCCAAGGTGTGCGCACTTCATTGTTAAGGAGTGCCTCCTGCCCGGTTTACACACGGACTGTCCACACAGTATTTTGCCTGCGGAATTTGAATGACTTTTCACAGCAGTTGATTTTTGATGAAACCAAATACTGGGAATTGACAGACGTTGGGGTTATTTGAAATCCCGGGCACTGGATCAACAGGGGACGTGGGAGCTGGGGGAACTTTAACAAAGGGAGCCAGGCGGCAGAGCAGCTAACTTTAAAAATATCACTTTTGAAGAATTGGATGTTTATTTAATCCCAAGTTTTGTTGGAATACCGATGAAATGATCTGCGCAATCTCCTTGGACTATTCCGCCGTCCCTCAATGTCTCGTACTATCGTCAGCCGAGTGACATTTTACTGTCCTGTTCCAGTGGGATTCTCCAGGCGTGCCAGCCACATTAGAAAAATATGGCTGTGCCTGCCTTTTGGCAGCCCATAGTCCTGTTAGATGCTCATGGACACAATCCCTGCCCACGCTACCATGACCTACCACTTTCAAAGGTGGGGTGTTGTCATGGGTACTGCTGAGTGGAGGCTAGCCTGCTTTTACACTGCCCCAACCCCCACTTGTTGGACCAGGGAAGAATAAATGTGATGGCAGGTTAGCACCGGGGGCTCGGCAGCTTGTCCTGGTGACCGGCTAAAGAACAACCCTCTCACAAGCCTGTGAGAGGTCTCCCTGCCTACCTTCAGTGGAGCAGCGCTGATCCAGACCACCCTGTTCTGCAATATATAGTTTAGTTAACTGACAAAGTATTTACTGAGCACAGATACAGGCCAATTGTCGAAACTCTGTGCCAAGTTAACTGATCTCACCCAGGCTGCGAGAGGTGGGGGGGGGGGGGGGAATGCTGTGACTGATCCCACTGTCCTTGGGTTGGGAAGGGGTAACTCACCCAGGGCTCCCGATTACAATCCAGCGTGCTTGTATCGATACTGGGGGAGGGAGGGGGGGGGGAGGGGGGAGAAGTTGGCCTTCGTTGTGATACCTTCTGTAGTGGAATAGGCTGCAGATACCATCTAGGCTTGTACGTGAAGAATGGCCACATAGCTGAGGTACCAGAGCACACCTGCAGTCCTTAAAACCATTCCAGCGTCTCCCCCCCACCCCCGCCAAAAAACTCCAGAATTCAATTGAATCCACGTGGCAGCGATTCTCTTGCAAGACCTTATATGACACCTTTGTGAAGATTGTAGGTAATATCTAAATACTACTCGTGTGCACATATTCTTTTCAGATATATATATATGTATATATTATAGTTTCATAAAAGCAAACATTTTTTTTTACTAATTGATGGGGACACCAGGTTCTGTTAAATGGAGATGTTTGTCTTAAAGGGACTGCACCACCTGTGAAAATTTCAGAACCAGATAATGCTTTTAGCAGTGGTATAACTTCATTCAGGTCGCAGGGCCACCGGGTCACCGTGTCGGACAAGTGACGTATATATCTGGAGAATTCTGTCCTTTGACACCCCACTGCAAATGCTTCATCACTGTTCTGGTGCCTCCATTCTCCCTTGTTGCAAGCTCTACTTGTTTCTATCACACTTCTCTACCTACTAGAATACAGCCGGTGCACACATGGGTATCGGAAGCTCCTTTGGCTGGCTCAAGGAGCCCTATGGATACAAACTGTAAAACTGCACGGTCTTTTTCCAAAACTACACGGTTCGTGCGACACCAATTTCTACATCTACTCCACCCTGAAGCTTACATTTGGGCTGAGGAACAAGTAATTGTGGGAAATCAGTCAGACCTTAAATGCGAGGCCCCTGCACCGGGCTTGGGTTGGCACTCGACTGGGCTAAAGTCCATGATTTACACACAGTTCACATTCAGCCTCACAACCTACCTTCATTCGTTGTGTATCGCAAACAGCAATGGTTGAATCATTTGCAAAAAGCAACGCAATTTATGTGTGTGTGTGCGTGTGTGTGTGTGTGTGTGTGTGTGGGTTTAATGGTTAATCGTGAGCGCGGCCCATCAGCGGCCATTACGGCTTTCAACCGTTTTACTAATGGGACCGAGACTCCATGATTAAACACACACCCACACCTTAATTATTGCATCAACCGGTACGTGAAGAGTGCTTTGTTTAGTGCCTCTTGGTTACATAGGGAAATTGCTGGTGGGATACTCGCACTGTGTTTGAGAGCAAGGTCGGTCGCAGGCTGGACTCTCTTCCCCAGGCCGTTTCGCTGCCACCGCGTCATTCAACTCCTCAGTCCTTACGCCCCAGCCGGCAGCAAGCCCTTCTCGATCAGGTTGGCCTTCAAGCTCTTGAATATCTGGAGCTGCTGGTCCAGGCGGAGGGCCATCAGCTGCTGCAGAAGTTTGCTGGGATTCGGGCCCCTAGGAACCATCAGAGAGAGAGACAATTCAATACGGACCCATTCCCAACTCCAGCTGCACTCTCCTGGTGAAGGAACATTGCTCACCGGGAGAAAAAAAAAAAACGACTTACATTTATATAGCGCCTTTCGCAAACTCAGGACGTCCCAAAGTGCTTCACAGTCAACGAAGTACTTTTTTGAATTGTAGTCACTGTTATAATGTAGGAAACGTAGCAGCCAATTTGTGCACAGCAAACTCCCACAAACAGCAAAGTGATAATGACCAGATCATCTGTTTTAGTGATGTTGATTGGGGAATAAATGTTGAGCAGGACAACAGGGATAACTCCCACTGCTCTTCTTTGAAATAACGGCCGAGGAATCTTTTACGTCCACCCGAGAGAGCAGACGGGGTCTCAGGTTAACATCTCATCCGAAAGACGGCACCTCCGACAGTACAGCACTCCCTCAGCACTGCACTGGGAGTGTCAGCCTGGATTTTGTGCTCAAGTCACAAGAGTGGGACTTGAACCCACAACATTCTGACTCAGAGGCGAGAGGGCTGCCCACTGAGCCACGGCTAACTGGCCACGGGTGCAGCCTATGATTTTCCATGCATTGATGGGCATGGACTACACGCGCACAATTCCGATAGATGCTTCTGGTGGGCAAGGCTCGACGCAAGGAGTGAGTTATGGGAACATTTACCCTCCAACTTATCCAGTTGAAGCGCACCGTGCAGAAACAACAACTTGAAGTTATATAGCACCTTTAACAGATGGAAAAAGTCCCAAGGCGCTTCAGGGGATGTAAACAGTCATAAATTGACACTGAGGAGATATTAGGAGAGATACTTTGGGTCTTGAAGGAGGAGAGAGAAGTGCTGAAGCGGAGGGGTTTAGGAAAGAGAATTCCTGAGCCTAGGGCCCAGTTGGCTGAAGACACTGCCTCAAACCGTGAATAGGAGGCCAGAGTTAGAGGAACACTGAGCTCTCGGAGGGTTATAAGGAGGTTACCGAGCGAGGCAGGGGCGACAAAAATGGTTATTTCTACTTATTCATAACATAGAAACATAGAAAATAGGTGCAGGAGCAGGCCATTCAGCCCTTCTAGCCTGCACCGCCATTCAATGAGTTCATGCTGAACATGCAACTTCAGTACCCCCTTCCTGCTTTCTCGCCATACCCCTTGATCCCCCGAGTAGTAAGGACTTCATCTAACTCCATTTTGAATATATTTAGTGAATTGGCCTCAACAATTTTCTGTGGTAGAGAATTCCACAGGTTCACCACTCTCTGGGTGAAGAAGTTTCTCCTCATCTCGGTCCTAAATGGCTTACCCCTTATCCTTAGACTGTGACCCCTGGTGCTGGACTTCCCCAACATTGGGAACATTCTTCCTGCATCTAACCTGTCTAAACCCGTCAGAGTTTTAAACGTTTCTATGAGGTCCCCTCTCATTCTTCTGAACTCCAGTGAATACGAGCCCAGTTGATCCAGTCTTTCTTGATCACAATACTCCAGGTGTGGCCTCACCAAGGCCCTGTACAACTGTAGCAACACCTCCCTGCCCCTGTACTCCAATCCCCTCGCTATGAAGGCTAACATGCCATTTGCTTTCTTAACCGCCTGCTGTACCTGCATGCCAACTTTCAATGACTGATGTACCATGACACCCAGGTCTCGTTGCACCTCCCCTTTTCCTAATCTGTCACCATTCAGATAATAGTCTGTCTCTCTGTTTTTACCACCAAAGTGGATAACCTCACATTTATCCACATTATACTTCATCTGCCATGCATTTGCCCACTCACCTAACCTATCCAAATCAGAACCCCCAGAACCAGTCAATTTACAGCACTGAAAGAAAGTAGTCCTTTCTCTCAGCACATTGTGGCCAAACTACACTTCGGGTCCATACGTGCAATCATGGGATGTTTTGCTATGTTAAGAGTGTTACATGAACGCAAGTTATATAATGCCTTATTCCAAAACGCCTCACAGCCAATTTATTCCTTGTGGAAGCTTGAGCCATCCTACGCTGAAGTGAAGGGTGCTCACAGTCACTAGAAGGAGACGGAGCTTTGCAATCACTGAAATTCTGGCCTCTTGCAAATCCCTGATTATAATCGCTCAACCATTGGTGGCCTTGCCTTTAGCTGCCTGGGCCCCAAGCTCTGGAACTCCCTGCCTAAACCTCTCCGCCTCTCTTTCCTTCTTTAAGACGCTCCTTAAAACCTCCATCTTTGACGAAGCTTTTGGTCACATGCGCTAATTTCTCCTTATGTGGCTCAGTGTCAAATTTATTTGTTTTATCTTATAACACTCCTGCGAAGCGCTTTGGGATGTTTTAGTGTTAAAGGCGCTATATAAATACAAGTTGTTGTTGTTGTTGAAAGGCTTTTACCTTATGAAGCTGGCAATGTAGACGTTGACAAAGGTCGCCATGAGATACTGACAATCGAAGCGGTCCATAATCCCACCGTGTCCAGGAATGGTGTCGGCAAAGTCCTGGGACGAAAAAATGACCAATTAGTTCATGGGAATTCCACTTTTTCCTTGCGGTTATCTGTTGGAACAGTGATCCGGATCAAGAGCAGGCTCCGAGGGGAATTGTGCAAAGACTGAGCTCTACAGCAAAAGTCTCAATCTCCATTTTAAATGGTGAACTAGCTTTAAAAGTACGTTGATCTGTACAAAATGCGATAGCAGTCGTCGAGGACTGCTAACTCGGGAGACCTTTGCGAGACCCCCTCCTGAAAGCTGTGCCTTTGGCCATCGGAGACGGACCAGCACCCCCGATCGGGTGTGGGATTCTTCGGGGAAAAATGTGGGCTGTTGCTAATATAGCGCTGTGGAACCATTCACGGGGGTGCTCTGGGAAACTCCGGATTTTGCACATGGCCACTCCACCCGGATAATTGGGAGGAATTAGCTGAGCACTTTTAAAGCAACAGTCTGAAGAGGAGGTGCTGTCAATGCTGCAGTAAACACAGCCAAGGCGCTTTTAAGAACATAAGAATTAGGAGCAGAAGTAGGCCATACAGCCCCTCGAGCCTGCTCCGCCATTAAATAAGATCACGGCTGATTTACCTCAAATCCACTTTTCCGCCCGATCCCCATATCCCTTGAATCCCTTAGTATTAAAAAAAAAATCTATTGATCTCTGTCTTGAATATGCTCACTGAGCCTCCACAGCCCTCTGTAGTAGAGAATTCCAAAGATTCACAACCCGCTGAGTGAAGAAATTTCTCATCTCAGTCCTAAATGGACGACCCCTAATTGTGTGAATGTGACCCTGGTTCTCGACTCTCATGCTAGGAAAAACATCTTCTCAGCATCCACTCTGTCAATCCCTCTTAAGAATGTTATATGTTTCAATTAAATCACCTCTCACTCTTCTAAGTGGCAGAGTGCTTATAAAATGTTTCCAGATCGCCTGAGAGCAGGAGGAAGTTGCAATGGAACAGTAGTAGAGAATAGCTATTACGGACACATCAATGATAAAAGTCTCCCCAAGGTCAGTAACCAGCACAAGCGAGGGTTGAGTATAACGGAGATAAGAATTACTGAGCAGAACTGTGAGAACTCACGTGCTAAGCAAGTCATTTTATTTGACTTTACTAGAAAGATTATGAACACCAAAGGAGGTGAAATTTTTCACACCGCTAATTTTACCAAACGTAAGGTTACAAAACAGCAAATCTCGGTTTGCATTCTGGCCAACCGAAGGACAGGAGGGATTTCACACCTCAAGTCGTTTCTGATTTGAACACCTCATTAAACATGAGTGGCATCAGGTCATGGTGACATTCATTCCTCTTCCAAACCCCTTCTCCTCATCTTCCTGGGCTGATTGACATCTGTACTAGGGGGGGCAAGCGACTGACTTAATCCCGATCTCTGCTGATGCTATTAGGAGACACATGATGGGAGTCTAGGTGCAACTTTCATTTTCTCTCTCTTCCCCACCTCCCATTGCATGATGTTGGAATATTTTTAAAAATTGGGAGAAAAGAGAAGGGGTGGGGAGAGTGGGACTAATTGCATAACTCTTTTGAAGTTTTCTAATTTTTGGGCTCTAGGGGGGGATCTATGGAGATCAGACGGGAAAGTGGAGTTGAGGTCGAAGATCAGCCATGATCTTATTGAGTGGCGGAGCAGGCTTGAGGGGTCGAAGGGCCTACTGCTGTTCCTATTTCCAAAGTGCTGGCACAGACACGATGGGCTGAAAGGGATGAGGGAGTTCAGTTATGCGGCGAGATCAGAGAAGCTGGGATTGCTCTCCTATAGAGCAGAGACGGTTAAGGGGAGATCTAACAGAGGGGCTCAAAATTATTAGGGGTTTTGATAAAGTAGAGAGAAACTATTTCCTCTGGCAAGTGGGTCGGTAACTGGAGGTCAGAGATTTAAAATAATTGGCACAGAACTAGAAACATAGAAAATAGGTGCAGGAGTAGGCCATTCGGCCCTTCGAGCCTGCACCACCATTCAATATGATCATGGCTGATCATGCAACTTCAGTACCCCATCCCTACTTTCTCTCCATACCCCTTGATCCCTTTAGCCATAAGGGCCACATCTAACTCCCTTTTGAATATATCTAACGAACTGGCATCAACAACTTTCTGTGGTTGAGAATTCCATAGGTTCACAATTCTCTGAGTGAAGAAGTTTCTCCTCATCTCGGTCCTAAATGGCTTACCCCTTATCCTTAGACTGTGACCCCTGGTTCTGGACTTCCCCAACATCGGGAACGTTCTCCCTGCATCTAACCTGTCCAATCCCGTCAGAATTTTATGTTTCTATAAGATCTCCTTTCATTCTTCTAAATTCCAGTGAATATAAGCCTAGTCGAACCAGTCTTTCTTCATATGTCAGTCCTGCCATCCCAGGAATCAGTCTGGTGAATCTTCGCTGCACTCCCTCAATAACAAGAATGTCCTTCCTTCCTCAGATTAGAAGACCAAAATTGTACACAATCTTCAAGGTGTGGCCTCACCAAGGCCCTGTACAACTGAAGTAAGACTAGAGGGCAAATGAGCAGAAATTTCTTCATACACAACGCACTACCCGAGAGGGTGGAGGAAGCAGAATCCATGAGAACTTTCAAAAGGAAATTGGACATGTACTTCAAGAGGACTCATCGGTTATGGTGAAAAAAGGGACAAGGGAGTAAAAGGTTATGGGGAGCGGGCAGGGAAGTGGAGCTGAGCACAAGATCAGATCAGCCATGATCTTACTGAATGGTGGAGCAGGCTCGAGGGGCCAAATGGCCGACTTCTGCTCCTAATTCTTATGTTCTTAAAGCTGGGGTGTGGGACTAAATTGGACAGCTCCTTGAAAGATGATGTGATGGGCTGAAAGGCCCCCCTCTGTGCTGTAAGAGTCCATGATTGTCATGGTCTGCTTGTGTGCTGTAGGAGTCAATGTATCTTGCTACTCGCAAACTTTGCACAGTCACTCCTCTCTGTCCCAACCCTTTGCCACCAAGCAGAGGCTGAGAAATACCTTGATTTTGAATGCTCTCTTGAAGCCGCTGGCAAAGAATCCTCCAAATGGGCTGATCAGCGACGCAAAGGAGGAAAGGGCGATGCTGTGAATCTGGAAGGGATACATCCGGACCGTTTGCTACAGAAATGGGACAAGAAAAAAACACAAATAATTCATGGATAACAATTCTGCTCCTTTCACCTTTGAGCACATAGCATTAGGAAGGGCTGACTTTGTGAGCCTTGTTCACCAGCCATGCACATGGAGCAATTACTGGACTATTAATCCAGAGGCCTGGACTGATGATCCAGAGACATGAGTTCAAATCCCACCACGGCAGCTGGGGGAAATTTAAATTCAATTAAATAAATCTGGAATAAAAAGCTAGTATCAGTGACCATGAAACGAATTGTCGTACAAACCCATCTGGTTCACGAATGTTCTTCAGGGAAGGAAATCTGCCGCCCTTACCCGGTCTGACCGATATGTGACTCCAGACCCACACAGCAATGTGGTTGACTCTTAACTGCCCTCTGAAATGGCCCAGCGAGACACTCAGTTGTATTCAAGAAGGCAGCTCACCACCACCACCTTCTTAAGGGCAATAAATCCCTGAGCATGGATTGACAAAAAAAATAGGCAGGATAAAAATAAACAACATCTGGGCCCACTCAAAGTCGGAAAATCAGCCGTTAAAACTCGATGAGCTCACAAAGCGTCGTACATACCCAGCCTAAAATGGAATGCAGGCCGCAGGGGATGGTATAGCTCTGCAGCTGGAACAGCTCGGATGGCTCACAGTCCACGGTGAAACTGTTTGCGTCGTTGTTGAACTCGAACGGGCAGACAAAGTACTTGTAGCCAGACATCACGTAGGATAGCTGCAAAGAAAAAGAGAAAGCAGCGAATGAAAACAGCAGGCCGGCACGGATTTCGAGGGACTGACTATGGTGATGATATAACTCCTCATGACTTTGCACACCTCTATTAAATAGCTCATTAACCTTCTCTGCTCTAAGGAGAACAACCCCAGCTTCTCCAGTCTCTCCATGTAACTGAGGTCCCCCATCCCAGGGGCCATTCGAGTAAATCTCCTCTGCCCCGTCTCCAAGTCCTTTTTCTCCCCATAAAATTTAAAGCAACGGCCTTTCGCCCCCTTCAAGTGCAAGCCATTACCTCGGTAAGTAGGAGAATTGTGCCTATGCCTCTCAAACTGAAAGGGTGAAATTCAGGTTGGGGCTTGGGACAGGAGCAGCAGCATCACTAAAACAGATTATCTGGTCATTATCACATTGCTGTTTGTGGGAGCTAGATGCGCGCAAATTGGCTGCCGCGTTTCCCACATTACAACAGTGACTACACTCCAAAAGTACTTTATTGGCTGTAAAGCGCTTTGAGATGTCCGGTGGTCATGAAAGGTGCTATATAAATGAAAGTCTTTCTTTTCTTTCATCATTTTCTTTCACAACTTCCAAACCCGGTTTTACTGGCGTGGAGACATCCAGAGTAAAGGGCCTGCCTCCGCTCACCTTCTGCTGAAACCCTCATCCATGCCTTTTTTTAAACCTCTAGACTCTACTATTCCAAAGCTCTCCTGGCCTCCCACCTTGCATGCTCTCTAAATTTTAACTCATCCAAAACTCTGCTGTCCGTACCCTAATTCATACTATGTCCCGTTCACATATCATCACCCCTGAGCTCGCTGACCTACATTGGCTACCGCAGAGCTACATCTGGCAATGCCTCAAATCTAAATGTCTCATCCTTGTGTTCAAATCCTTCCATGGCCTTGCCCCTCCCTATATGCATAACCTCCTACAGCCCATGTGAAATGAGTAAAGGACATAGAATAATTACAGGAGATTTTAACTAGTCCTAAATAAACTAAGAAAAAAAATAGCAAAAGGAGTGCATGGAATGGGGATTTTACAATGTGTGCAGGACTCGTTTCTTGCCTAGCATGTAAAAAGTCGAACAAGAGAGGGAGCACTGCTGGATCAAGAAATGGGAAGTGAACCAGAACTGATAAGAGAAGCAAGTGTAGGGGAACATCTAGGCAATAGCGATCACAAGATAATAAGGTTTAAGATAAAGATTGAGAAGGACATTAGTAAGACAAAGACCAAAGTAATAAATTGGAAAATCGCTGATTTTAAGGGGATGAGAATGGAAATTGGGAAAATAAACTGGAAAAATTTACTGACAAACAAATAGAACAGCAGAGGGAAACATTTAAAATGGGAATCAAGAGAGTCCAGGATAAATATATTACACTAACCAATAATGACGCACCATGGATAAATAAATAATGAAGGGCAAAACTGAAACTAAAAAAAAAGGCACACACTAAGTACATAGACAACAAAGGAGAGAGTGATGAATGGGAATATAAAAAGATTAAGAAGTCAACAAAACAATTAGGAAGGTAAAGAGAAACTATGAAATTAAATTATCAAGAAATAGCAAGGTATTCTACAGACAGATAAATAACAAAAGAAAAATCAGGACAGGGATAGGACCATTAAGGGATACCCATGATAAACTCACAGGTAATGATAGTGCAATGGCAGAAATATTAAAAATTACTTTGCCTCTGTATTTACCAGGAGACTAACATGGTGGACATAACATTAGATCAAAAAATATATAACGATATTTAAGATAGAAAGAGGGGAGTTAACTGATAAACTTCAAGAGAATAAAACTCCTGGTCAGGGTGAACTGTATCTGTGCATATTAAAAAGTTAGGGAAGAGATAGCAGAGGCACTATTACATGTTAAAAAAAATATGGGCAGGCAGTTCAACTAATTCTCGGCGTTAGCTGTATACCGAAAGTTACGTCGGCGATAATTGGGCGTTAATTTCTATTTTTAATCAAATATGGGCGTTAAACTCAATCTCAGCGGTTAATTGGGCGGTAACTGAGCAGTAGCTGGGCGAACCCGATGGAAAGTTGGCAGGAAAAAAAATCAAATTATTATTTAAATGGAGAAAGATTGCAAAGTGCCACAGTACAGCGGGACCTGGGGGTACTTGTGCACGAAACACAACAGGATAGTATGCAGGTACAGCAAGTGATCAGGAAGGCCAGTGGTACCTTGGCCTTTATTGCAAAGGGGATGGAGTATAAAAGCAGGGAAGTCTTGCTACAGTATTGGTGAGGCCACACTTGGAATACTGCGTGCAGTTTTGGTTTCCATATTTACGAAAGAATATACTTGCGTTGGAGGCAGTTCAGAGAAGGTTCACTAGATTGATTCCAGGGATGAAGGGTCGACTTATGAGGAAACATAGAAACATAGAAAATAGGTGCAGGAGTAGGCCATTCGGCCCTTCTAGCCTGCACCGCCATTCAATGAGTTCATGGCTGAACATTCAACTTCAGTACCCCATTCCTGCTTTCTCGCCATACCCCTTGATCCCCCTAGCAGTAAGGACCTCATCCAACTCCTTTTTGAATATATTTAGTGAATTGGCCTCAACAACTTTCTGTGGTAGAGAATTCCACAGGTTCACCACTCTCTGGGTGAAGAAGTTCCTCCGCATCTCGGTCCTAAATGGCTTACCCCTTATCCTTAGACTGAGTAGGTTGGACCTCTACTCATTGGAATTCAGAAGAATGAGAGGTGATCGTATCAAAACATATAAGATTATGAGGGGGCTTGACAAGGTGGATGCAGAGAGGATGTTTCCACTGATGGGGGAGACTAGAACGAGGGGCATAATCTTAGAATCAGGGGCCGTCCATTTAAAACAGCGATGAGGAGAAATTTCTTCTCTCAGAGGGTTGCAAATCTGTGGAATTCGCTGCCTCAGAGAGCTGTGGAAGCTGGGACATTGAATAAATTTAAGACAAAGATAGACAGTTTCTTAAACGATAAGGGGATAAGGGGTTATGGGGAGCGGGCGGGGAAGTGGAGCTGAAACCATGATCGGATCAGCCATGATCTTATTGAATAGCGGAGCAGGCTCGAGGAGCCATATGGCCTACTCCTGTTCGTTTTTCTTATGAGAGGCACGACTGTATCAACAGGTGGTAGTGACTCTGAGCTTTTCATTCTGACCCTGTACAAGCGATAATTTATTGACTCTCACCAATATGCCAAATAAGACAGTCGCAAAGAATCCTCCGATAAATCCTTCCCAGGTCTTCTTGGGCGACAGCTGTAAAAACACAGACACAACTGAGGATCAGATCATTCCATTGTTTACTAAAAATTGCTTTGAAAATGTAAGTGGATAGAAGTATCTACAACAAAGGAGGAGATCAAGCTAGAATACAAGTCTTTCTATCTTCTCCTCATTACATAGTATTTATAGCACAGAAACAGGCCATTGGGCCCAACAGATCTATGCCAGTGTTTATGTTCCATATGAGCATCCTCTCACTCCATTTCATCCAACCCCATCAACAGATCCTTCTATTCCTTTCGCCCTCATGTGCTTATTTAGCCTCCCCTTAAGGAGGCAATCTGTCTTGACTTCTTGTGGTGGCGAGTTCCAGAACAGTTCTCTCACACAAGAAAGCAGGGAAGTCTTGCTACAGTTGTACAGGGCATTGGTGAGGCCACACCTGGAATACTGCGTGCAGTTTTGGTTTCCATATTTACGAAAGGATATACTTGCTTTGGAGGCAGTTCAGAGAAGGTTCACTCGGTTGATTCCGGAGATGAGGAGGTTGACTTATGAGGAGAGGTTGAGTAGGTTGGGCCTCTACTCATTGGAATTCAGAAGATTGAGAGGTGATTTTTTTCGAAATGTATAAGGTTATGAGGGGGCTTGACAAGGTGGATACAGAGAGGATGCATCCACTAATGGGGGAGACTAGAACTAGGGGGCATAATATTAGAATAAGGGGCCGCCCATTTAAAACTGAGATGAGGAGGAATTTCATCTCTCAGAGGGAATTCACTGCCTCAGAGAGCTGTGGAAGCTGGGGCATTGAATAAATTTAAGACAAAGATAGACAGTTTCTTAACCGATAAGGGAATAAGAGGTTATGGGAAGCGGGCAAGAAAGACTGGATCAACTGGGCTTGTATTCACTGGAGTTCAGAAGAATGAGAGGGGACCTCATAGAAACGTTTAAAATTCTGCCGGGGTTAGACAGGTTAGATGCAGGAAGAATGTTCCCAATGTTGGGGAAGTCCAGAACCAGGGGACACAGTCTAAGGATAAGGGGGAAGCCATTTAGGACCGAGATGAGGAGGAATTTCTTCACCCAGAGAGTGGTGAACCTGTGGAATTCTCTACCACAGAAAGTTGTTGAGGCCAATTCACTAAATATATTCAAAAAGGAGTTAGATGAAGTCCTTACTACTAGGGGAATCAAGGGGTATGGTGAGAAAGCAGGAATGGGGTACTGAAGTTGCATGTTCAGCCATGAACTCATTGAATGGCGCTGCAGGCTAGAAGGGCCAAATGGCCTACTCCTGCACCTATTTTCTATGTTTCTATGTTTCTATGGAGCTGAGTTCATGATCGGATTAGCCATGATCGTATTAAATGGCAGAGCAGGCTCGAGGGGCCGTATGGCCTACTCCTGCTCCTATTTCTTATGTTCTTATGTTCTTATACAAGGGATCAGCCTTGTGGTGCCTCAGTAACTAGAACTGAACAAGGTGCAGCCGAGCCAGCCAGAGCACAAGACAGTCTGAGACTTCAACGCTACTAATCTGGCACCATCCCCTCTCCTCTACCTAGCTCAACACACTGCCCTTTTTTTTCTTCCAACCTGTAAAGCCTTGCACTTATCTGTATTGTGCACCACCCGCTCACTTGTAAATATTGCTTTAAATGCGTCTGCTACTCCTTCACTGCTTCATCAGACTCTACTTGTTTAATATCCGAAAATTTGACCAACTAACATTGCATCAATGGGCAACGAATATTCACAATGAAGCATGACTTCCACACTGGATTGTAGGGCAATTGTTAGCTGCATATAAACTTGTTAGAAAGGGAAGCTTCACGGTGCCATGTACTCCAGTGCTAGCATCAAGCACTCCCGAGTCAAATGGAGAACAAGTATAGCGTGAAGATCCCTCTACTCCACCCCATAAAGCGCTTCAGCCTCCACTCCTTTTGTAGCTGGGTGCCATTTTCCATTTCCCACACCTGCTTGGAGTGATGTCGCCATTTCAATGCAAACCAAGTACTGAATTGGTGACTTCTAGTTTTTTTTTTATAAAAAGAAACTAAGTTTCTCTCCAACGTGGGCGAACATTTCTTCATTGTCCCCACTGACCTTGATGAGTGGAGTTCGGCCAAAGAAGAATCCAAACATGTAGGCCATGATGTCATTGCAGATCACACAGGAAATTGGCACGATGAACCTGAAAAGCAAGAACGAATGGCCAAAGATAAAACAATATCTGGAGACACAAAGGCACACACCATTTTACTTACACAGGATATACAGCACAGAGACAGGCCATTTAGCCCAACGAGTCCATGCCGGCGTTTATGCTCCACTTGAGCCTCCTCCCATCTTTCCTCATCTAAATCTATCAGCATAACCCTCTATTCCCTTCTCCTACATATGCTTGTCTAGCCTCCCCTTAACTGCATCGATACTATTTGCCTCAACCACTCCCTGTGGCAGCGAGTTCCACATTCTCACCACTCTCTGGGTAAAGAAGTTTCTTCTGAATTCCCCATTGGATTTCTTGATGACTATCTTATTGTTGGCCTCTAGTTATGCTCTTCCCCACAAGTGGAAACATTCTCTCTGCATCCACTCGATCAAAACCTTTCATAATTTTAAAGACCTCTATTAGTGCACCCCTCAGCCTTTCCCCCCCCCGCCCCCCCCCCCCCAAGAGAAAAAAGACCCAGCCTGTTCATCCTTTCCTGATATGTATACCCTCGCATTTTTAGTATCATCTTTGTAAATCTTCTCTGCACCCTCTCCAGTGCCTCTATATCCTTTTTAATAATATGGTAACCAGAACTGTACGCAGTTGGGGGCTCTTGATCTTTATTCCACGCGGAAACCCAAGCCATTCCTTTTCAGGCACTCGAATCAGCAATTGACAATTCTACTCTGAATGAGGCAGCACTCTGTGAAGCTGTGAACTATACTGTTAAATGCAACTCTCTGTGAATGTGACTTGTGACATTTTTATGTTGATCTTCAGGTGCCCAGGACCCACAACCTCGGAGCTCTGTACCCTGCAATGTAGCCTATCGGCCCGGAAATCAGCGCGAACCCGGCCTGCAAGATCAGCAGCAGGCCGGGGCCATTAGAGGGAGCAGCATGCGGCGGTATGCCACTGCAGGGAGCAGCGCGTGCTGCTGCAGGATGGTGGCGGCTGACTGCAGTGCGGGCAGGTACAGCAGGAGCGGCGAGGTCAGGGCAAAGGAGCGGCGAGGAATCGTAGAGGGATGTGATCTGGGCCCAAGAGAGGCGCAAGTTCGGGGCCCAGAAGAGGAGAGGGCCCAGGGGTAACACGGGCCAGCCCACATTGAAATGTGTGTGTGCAGTAGGTCTATGCAGCAGAGCAGGTCTCCAGTTGTCTTGATTAATCCTTGCCACTGAACCAAGACCTAGCTCTGTCAAGCCCGTGTGGTGGCTGGTGTGTAACGGCCACCACACTTTAAACAAATCCACGCACAGGCATCTTCCACCCTTCAACATGTAGTTCAGGATCCGGAATATTAGGTCCTTCATTGAAACAACTGTAAACTCATCCCTTTTCAGCGTGGAAGCAAGTCATCCTCGTTTCGAGGGACTGCCTATGATGACGACCCCGCAGTGGGCTGGCTCAGATGTAGGCCTGCATTTGTGGGTTTTCGACATCCGCTGTTAAGACACAGTGCCTTATCCTGAAGAACGATGACAGGTGTGGGAGAAAGATGGGTTTGGGTTTAGACGGAGTTATGCCAACATTAAGTTGCTAAGGCCAAAGTGTCTTCAAGACATATTGAGCATGGATTTCTCATGTGTGCGGTTGGGAAGGTTACATATAATAGACAGCACAGATACAGGCCATTCAGCCCAATCAGTCCATACCGGCGTTTATGCTCCACTCGAGCCTCCTCCAACTCGATCAGCATAACCCTGTATTCCCTTCTCCCGAATATGCTTATCTAGCCTCCCCTTAAATGCATCTATACTATTCAACCACTCCCAAGTTCCACATTCTCCCCACTCTCTCCATGAAGAATTTCTTTAAACGGCGCTGAGAGATGGTTTAGTGCTCCCATATAATAGGACAATTTAACAACGAAATGTGCTGTTGGTACCTGGTGGTATCATTGCTGCTTCTGCTTTAACCAGGAATCTCAGCAACAGCCAATTCCCCAAAGAGGTAAAAATAGAATTTTCCTCACACCTGAAACTAGTATCACTGAAAAACAGGATGCCTAATCTTGTATTTCACTGATTTTTGTTGTGTGCAAAATGCCTGCCACACTTGCCATATAACAGTCACTGACTTCAGAGGCCATTCATTGTGTGAAGTGCTCGGAAATTTCAACTATGCTGTAAAGCTCCATGGGAAAAGCGTGTTCCCATGGGCTTAAAAATCCCACGCAAAGGAATCCTGTGATGGGGGAACAGGTTGAACTTGAGAGAAGTGTGAGAAACTGCGCCAACTGTTAAAATAGGTTTACACGTGCAATTTAAACAATAATGGAGAATGGAACAAAGTTTCTGGGCTGTCACGTACCAAATCATTCCATCAAAGAGGTTGTGGATGATGAGATGAGACTGAGTGACTACAATCAGCAACGTAACGTGGGTCCAGCCAAACTGTAAAGGAAAAATGGACATCAGATAAACCATAGGAGAGGGCTGTAAAATCAGACCAGATTACAAACATTTTAAACCAACTGAAATTTAAACAACCAGATGTTTTTTTTATTCGTTCATGGGATGTGGGCTTCACTGGCGAGGCTGGCATTTATTGCCCCTCTCTAAATACCCTTGAGAAGGTGGTGGTGAGCCATCTTCTTGAACCGCTGCAGTCCGTGTGGTGAAGGTGCTCCCGCAGTGCTGTTAGGGAGGGAGTTCCAGGATTTTGACCCGGGGATGACGAAGGAACAGACGATATATTTCCAAGTCAGGATGGTGTGTGACTTGGAGGGGAACTTGGAGGTAGTGGTGTTCTCACGCGCCTGCTGCCCTTGTCCTTCTAGGTGGCAGAGGACATGGGTTTAGGAGGTGCTGCCGAAGAAGCCGTGGAGAGTTGCTGCAGTGCATCTTGTAGATGGTGCACACTGCAGCCACGGTGCGCCGGTGGTGGAGGAGGGAGTGAATGTTGAAGGTGACAACCGGTCGTGAATTGGGGTTCCAAGGGTACACAGCACAGAATTCTGCTGTTGGAGGTATTGGGACCGAGCCCTGGCAGGACTGATCATCCTTCTGTGGATAGAGCGAGTATCATACTTTAGGAAGCAGGAAGCTTCACAGACTGGCCGCTATATCGGTCTTCCGACACTGTCGGCTGATCAGCACCGCACCCAAATAAGCACCCGATATGTGATGGAGACTGGCCTTGGCGGGTGATCTCTCTCTAGCTCCGCCTCATTCCATTGCCTCAGCAGAGTAACGACCAACAGGGCGAGACGTGTCAAGTTAGCCCCTGCCCAACACAGAACTCCATTATGGCTCCCCCATTATGGCTCCAGCTTAAGGCTCACCCAAGATGCTGACCAAACCCACCCCCAGATTGGGACGTTGGGCAACGCTGAGCCTGGAGCCGGTTGGAAAGTGTTTTTACTCTGAACGACAGTGAGGTACGTACCATGTAGAACTGCAGTCGGTAATGCTTCTTCACCAGGCTCAGGACAAACATGCAGAACCCTAGAAAGAAAGCAAAGGACAAAGTCATCATCTCGTCCCTTTAACTGGACTTGCAGAAACGTATTTAGTCCTGTTGCAATGAACGGGGAAGGCTGCTTAGTGAAGTGGCTTGTCCCTCTGATGCACACTTCCCCGGGAGTTCGGTCGGTAATTACACCACCCAATGTGGAGCTGCCCCCCCACAGGATGGGAAGGGGCAAAGTGTGCTCCTTGGTTGGTCCTGAGTTAGCTGACCTCCGCTCAGATGGCAGTTGGGTGCAACAATTATGTTCAGCAATGCTGCACTTGGAGATGGGGGCATGTAACATAGAACATACAGCACAGAAACAGGCCATTCGGCCCAACAGGCCTATGTCAGTGTTAATGCTCCACACCAGCCTTCTCCCACCCCTCTTCATCTCTCCCCATCAACATATCCCTCTATTTCTTTCTCCCTCATGTATTTATGATCTAACTTCTCCTTAAATGCATCTATGCTACTTGGCTCAATTTCTCCTTGTGGTAGCGAGTTTCACACTCTAACCACTCTCTGGCTTTCTCCTGAAGTCCCTATTGAGTTTACTGGTGACTGTCTTAACAAAAACAGCCAGAGTTCCGAGTCGCGACCCATGCTGAGAGTGGGGGCCAGGATCAGGCTTGGATGCAATTGCCTCCACGGCCAAATAGCCGACCAACATTCCATAATATAAGAACATAAGAAATAGGAGCAGGAGTAGGCCATACGGTCCCTCGAGCCTGCTCCGCCATTTAATACGATCATGGCTGATCCGATCATGGACTCAGGTCCACTTCCATGCCTGCTCCCCATAACCCCTTAATCCCTTATCGGTTAAGAAAATGTCTATCCCTGAATAGACAATGTCCTGGCTTCCACAGCTCTCTGAGGCAGCGAAGTCCACAGATTTACAACCCTCAGAGAAGAAATTCCTCCTCATCTCAGTTTTAAATGGCCGGCCCCTTATTCTAAGATTATGCCCCCGAGTTCTAGTCTCCCCCATCAGTGGAAACATTCTCTCTGCATCCACCTTGTCAAGGCCCCTCATAATCTTATACGTTTCGATAAGATCACCTCTCATTCTTCTGAATTCCAATGAATTCCCTAGCGCGCACTTGAAAATGGGCCACGTGGTGTGGCTGGGGCGGCCGGAATCAGATGGTGCCTGTGGAACACTAGCCCAACAAGCAACAGCTTCAGGAGAAGGCAGGAGTAAAATTAAACTTTGAAGACAAGGTCCCTTTTGCATCTGGCCAGATTGGCTGCAGTGGTCTTGTTTGGCCCTGCACTATCCTGTGTCCCTCAGGCGCACGCATTAAGCACCTCGCTTCAATTCTTGCCACTTTTCTTGGAAGTGAAACCTCATCTTGTTTAGATTAAAAAGCCTGTGCTGTGTCCTTCCGTCCCCTTGGTTGTTCGCCTGTCCCATTACTCAGAGATACGGAGGGGCTGAGTGAGATGGCAGTAATCTGATTCAAGAGCATGAGATGACCTCAAGCCAGAGCATGCAAGCCCAGCAATTTCTAAACATTATCTGTAACCCAAGATAAGATTAGCTTCGGGTTAACAGTCAGCATTTTCTGTAACGGCATAATTTCACCCAACTTTTGGAGATGCTGAGATACAAAAAAGAGCATTCAATATATTCCTCCAGTAAAAGCATCTGCACGCCACAGACGACTTACATAAGAATTAGGAACAGGAGTAGGCCATCTATCCCCTCGAGCCTGCTCCGCCATTCAATAAGATCATGGCTGATCTGGCCGTGGACTCAGCTCCACTTACCCGCCCGCTCCCCATAACCCTTATTGGTTAAAAATCTATCTATCTGTGATTTGAATACATTCAATGAGCTAGCCTCAACTGCTTCCTTGGGCAGAGAATTCCACAGATTCACAATCCTCTGGGAGAAGAAATTCCTTCTCAACTTGGTTTTAAATTGGCTCCCCCGTATTTTGAGGCTGTGCCCCCTAGTTCTAGTCTCCCCGACCAGTGGAGACAACGTCTCCGCCTCTATCTTGTCTATCCCTTTCATTATTTTAAATGTTTCTATAAGATCACCCCTCATCCTTCTGAACTCCGAGTAAAGACCCAGTCTACTCAATCTATCATCATAAGGTAACCCCCTCATCTCCGGAATCAGTCTAGTGAATCGTCTCTGTACCCCCTCCAAAGCCAGTATATCCTTAAGTAAGGTGACCAAAACTGCATGCAGTACTCCAGGTGCGGCCTCACCAATACCCTGTACAGTTGCAGCAGGACCTCCCTGCTTTTGTACTCCATCCCTCTCGCAATGAAGGCCAACATTCCATTCGCCTTCCTGATTACCTGCTGCACCTGCAAACTAACTTTTTGGGATTCATGCACAAGGACAACCTGACTGCCTGCCTCTCTTCCGCTCTTACATCCGGTCCAGGGTGTCCTTGGAGATGGAGCACGCGGTGTCCACCGGTACGCTCGCGGCCTTCCGCGAGAGGTGGGCACCGGAGGGACTGGAGTGCATCATCACGCCCGGCAACCAAATTTTAATTTGATTTTACGTTTTAAAGTTTAATTTGTTTTAATTGCCGGTGCTTTTAGTGTCCCCCTCTCCTTTTATAGGGGGCACTGGAAAAAGGAAAAAATTTGATTTTAGTGCCCAAAAAAAAAACCAAAAAAAGAAAGAAAAAACAAAAAAGAAAAAAAGGGCCTTGTAAATGTCTGGTGTGTCATCCAGGTTGGGTGGCATGGATAAATGTTTTATGTTTTGCAGGTAGACTCTAAAAGAGGTTAATGCACAAGGACCCCCAGGTCCCTCTGCACCTCAGCATGTTGTAATTTCTCCCCATTCAAATAATATTCCCTTTTACTGTTTTTTTCCCCCAAGGTGGATGACCTCACACTTTCCGACATTTCTCCAGTTAGAACTCCGTCACCGATGGTGACTACGCTCCAAAAGTACTTCATTGGCTGTAAAGCGCTTTGGGATGCCCGATGATCGTGAAAGGCGCTATATAAATGCAAGTCTTTCTTTCTGTATATGAAGACTAATCACACAGCGCTTTGTGTACAGTGTGCACTTCCTGTAAACGTCACGATTACTTCCTGCCATACTTCAGCCCCGTCACTGACTGTCCGTAATACATATTTGACTGTTTAATTAAAAAGTTTAAAAAATAAATGTAGCCCACCAAATCCTGCATGCTCAATAAGACAAAAACGATTGTTTGGCAAGTTGTTGTCTGCTTACTGAGAGATTAAAAGGCCCGCCTGGTGTCACTTTTAACACATTCCGCCAAGCTGATTGGGACAAGCAGGCAGCAGTACCTGCTAGGTAAAGAGCAAAGGAAATGAAGCGATGGTATTTGCTCAGGATCCGCAGGGGCTCCTCTCTCTGAACCAGTGCGAAAAACGTGTCCGTCACTGTCTCCCCGTAGAAGAAGTAATTGGCGCACAACAGGAAATACCTGAGAGAGAAAAACAGTTGAAAAATTTATCTCAAAACTCCTCCAATCGAAAAAATTAAACCCTTTTGCATTAGTGATCAACAAGAACTTGCATTTATATAGCGCCTTTAACATAGTAAAATGTCCCAAGGCGCTTCACGGGACCATTATAAGGCAAAGAATTGACTGCGACCAACACAAAAAGAAATTACGGCAGATGACTAAAATCTTGGTGAAAGAGGTAGATTTTAAGGAGTGTCTTAAAGAAGGAGAGTGAGGTTTACACAGGGAGTTCCAGAGATAGGACCCAGGCAGGTGAAGGCACAGCCAATGATGGTTTAGAGATTTTAATTAACAAAGCGATATCGTGTGCGGAACCATGGAGTCAAGGCATTCTACCCACCCTACACCCTGGGATGGATTGGCGAATGATACTTAAGGGGTTGACTGTGGATGGGCAATGGCAGACATTTAGAGACCGCATGGATGAACTACAACAATTGTACATTCCTGTCTGGCATAGAAATAAAAAAGGGAAGGTGGCTCAACCGTGGCTATCAAGGGAAATCAGGGATAGTATTAAAGCCAAGGAAGTGGCATACAAATTGGCCAGAAATAGCAGCGAACCTAGGGACTGGGAGAAATTTAGAACTCAGCAGAGGAGGACAAAGGGTTTGATTAGGGCAGGGAAAATGGAGTATGAGAAGAAGCTTGCAGGGAACATTAAGACGGATTGCAAAAGTTTCTATAGATATATAAAGAGAAAAAGGTTAGTAAAGACAAACGTAGGTCCCCTGCAGTCAGAATCAGGGGAAGTCATAACGGGGAACAAAGAAATGGCGGACCAATTGAACAAGTACTTTGGTTCGGTATTCACGAAGGAGGACACGAACAACCTTCCGGTTATAAAAGGGGTCGGGGGGTCTAGTAAGGAGGAGGAACTGAGGGAAATCCTTATTAGCCGGGAAATTGTGTTGGGGAAATTGATGGGATTGAAGGCCGATAAATCCCCAGGGCCTGATGGACTGCATCCCAGAGTACTTAAGGAGGTGGCCTTGGAAATAGTGGATGCGTTGACAGTCATTTTCCAACATTCCATTGACTCTGGATCAGTTCCTATGGAGTGGAGGGTAGCCAATGTAACCCCACTTTTTAAAAAAGGAGGGAGAGAGAAAACAGGGAATTATAGACCGGTCAGCCTGACATCGGTAGTGGGTAAAATGATGGAATCAATTATTAAGGATGTCATAGCAGTGCATTTGGAAAGAGGTGACATGATAGGTCCAAGTCAGCATGGATTTGTGAAAGGGAAATCATGCTTGACAAATCTTCTGGAATTTTTTGAGGATGTTTCCAGTAGAGTGGATAAGGGAGAACCAGTTGATGTGGTATATTTGGACTTTCAGAAGGCGTTCGACAAGGTCCCACACAAGAGATTGATGTGCAAAGTTAGAGCACATGGGATTGGGGGTAGTGTACTGACATGGATTGAGAACTGGTTGTCAGACAGGAAGCAAAGAGTAGGAGTAAATGGGTACTTTTCAGAATGGCAGGCAGTGACTAGTGGGGTACCGCAAGGTTCTGTGCTGGGGCCCCAGCTGTTTACACTGTACATTAATGATTTAGATGAGGGGATTAAATGTAGTATCTCCAAATTTGCGGATGACACTAAGTTGGGTGGCAGTGTGAGCTGCGAGGAGGATGCTGTGAGGCTGCAGAGCGACTTGGATAGGTTAGGTGAGTGGGCAAATGCATGGCAGATGAAGTATAATGTGGATAAATGTGAGGTTATCCACTTTGGTGGTAAAAACAAAGAGACAGACTATTATCTGAATGGTGACAGATTAGGAAAAGGGGAGGTGCAAAGAGACCTGGGTGTCATGGTACATCAGTCATTGAAGGTTGGCATGCAGGTGCAGCAGGCGGTTAAGAAAGCAAATGGCATGTTGGCCTTCATAGCAAGGGGATTTGAGTACAGGGGCAGGGAGGTGTTGCTACAGTTGTACAGGGCATTGGTGAGGCCACACCTGGAGTATTGTGTACAGTTTTGGTCTCCTAACCTGAGGAAGGACATTCTTGCTATTGAGGGAGTGCAGCGAAGGTTCACCAGACTGATTCCCGGGATGGCGGGACTGACCTATCAAGAAAGACTGGATCAACTGGGCTTGTATTCACTGGAGTTCAGAAGAATGAGAGGGGACCTCATAGAAACATTTAAAATTCTGACGGGGTTAGACAGGTTAGATGCAGGAAGAATGTTCCCAATGTTGGGGAAGTCCAGAACCAGAGGTCACAGTCTAAGGATAAGGGGTAAGCCATTTAGGACCGAGATGCGGAGGAACTTCTTCACCCAGAGAGTGGTGAACCTGTGGAATTCTCTACCACAGAAAGTTGTTGAGGCCAATTCACTAAATATATTCAAAAAGGAGTTAGATGAGGTCCTTACTACTAGGGAGATCAAGGGGTATGGCGAGAAAGCAGGAATGGGGTACTGAAGTTGAATGTTCAGCCATGAACTCATTGAATGGCGGTGCAGGCTAGAAGGGCCGAATGGCCTACTCCTGCACCTATTTTCTATGTTTCTATATGTTTCTATGTTTCTATAACCCCTGCCACAGCTCATCCGCTGAAACCCTCACCCATGCCTGTTACCTCTAGACTTTACTATTCCAATGCTCTCCTGGCCAGCCTCCCATTTTCCCCCCTCCATAAACTTGAGCTGATCCAAAACTTGGCTGCCCATATCCTAACTCGCACCAAGTTCCGTTCATTCATCACCCCGTGCTTGCTGACCTACACTGGAATCTGGTCATACAGCGCCTCGATTTTAAAATATCTCCATGGCCTCGCAACCGCCCCCCCCCACCCCCCCGCATATCTCTGCAACCTCCTCCAGCCCTACAACCCTCCGAGAACTCTGCGCTCCTCCAATTCTGGCCTCTTGCGCATCCTCGATTTTAATTGCTCCGCCAGTGACTGGAGCTGCCTGGGCCCGAAGCTCAGGAGTTCCCTCACTGCCTCTCTCCCACTCCTTTAAGACGCTCCTTAAAATCTACCGCTTTGACCAAGTTGGTCACCAGTCCCAATATCTCCTACGTGGCTTGGTGTCTAGCTTTTTTTTTAATATGCTCCTGTGAAGCACCTTGGGACGTTTTACTATGTTAAAGCTGCTATATAAATGCAAGTTGGTGTTGTTGCTTGCTCAAAAATGGTATAGGGAGCAAATGACGAGGAATCGCAGATGTAGCTAATTAAACAAGACAAGGACACCAAGTTTTGAAATAAAATGCCCTCTCAATGGGTATTTGTTTCCAGCTGTAACACCAATGGCTGGTCTTAACACGTTCCCGCTGGAATTGAATGGGTTTTACATAGAAACATAGAAAATAGGTGCAGCAGTAGGCCATTCGACCCTTCGAGCCTGCACCACCATTCAATAAGATCATGGCTGATCATTCACCACAGTACCCTTTTCCTGCTTTCTCTCCATACCCCTTGATCCCTTTAGCCGTAAGGGCCATATCTAACTCCCTCTTGAATATATCAAATGAACTGGCATCAACAACTCTCTGCGGTAGGGAATTTCACAGGTTAACAACTCTGAGTGAAGAAGTTTCTCCTCATCTCAGTCCTAAATAACTTACCCCTTATCCTTAGGCTATGTCCCCTGGTTCTGGACGTCCCCAACATCGGGAACATTCTTCCTGCATCTAACCTGCCCAGTCCTGTCAGAATTTTATATGTTTCTATGAGATCCTCTCTCATCCTTCTAAACTCCAGTGAATACAGGCCCAGTCGATCCAGTCTCTCCTCATATGTCAGTCCTGCCATCCCGGGAATCAGTCTGGTGAATCTTCGCTTCTCTCCCTCAATAGCAAGAACATCCGTCCTTCCTCAGATTAGGAGACCAAAACTGAACACAATATTCCAGGTGAGGCCTCACTAAGGGCTTGTACAACTGCAGGAAGACCCCCCTGCTCCTATACTCAAATCCTCTCGCTATGAAGGCCAATATACCATTTGCCTTCTTCACCGCCTGCTGTACTTGCATGCCAACTTTCAATGACTGATGTACCATGACACCCAGGTCTCGTTGCACCTCCCCTTTTCCTAATCCGCCACCATTCAGATAATATTCTGCCTTCGTGTGGATAACCTCACATTTATCCACATGATACTGCATCTGCCATTCGTTTGCCCACTCACCTAACCTGTCCAAGTCACCCTGCAGCCTCTTAGCGTCCTCCTTTCAGCAACTATTGTGGCTCTGAGTTGGGTAGCTCGCCATTATCAGTCCCATTCCGTAACCATCACAAAAGGCAGCCATTGCCCCCCAACCAGAAACTGATTCCATTCTTCCCATTGAAAAGCTAGATCTGAAAAGTTAACTTGAGCAATAAGTTGAAGCTGCTGTAAACATTCAGGTCCCAATAATTTTTTTGAGTCCCAGGTCTGTCTAGGGGGGCAGAGGGCATGAGCAGACCTTATCCTTCAGTTCAAAAACTATTGGTACCTGAATGTTTACAGCAGCTTCAACTTATTGCTCAAGTTAACTTTTCAGATCTAGCTTTTCAATGGGAAGAATGGAATCAGTTTCTGGTTGGGGGGCAATGGCTGCCTTTTGTGATGGTTACGGAATGGGACTGCAGTGCCTGCAACCCACATGACTGATACTATCGTGGGGGCAGGGGGGAGAGGGGGGCAAGGGGCTGCTAAAAGCAGACACTCAGAAAGCAACTTCGAACATTACATTCAAATGTTCAGATATTCAGACAGACACAAATTTATTATAAAGGTAGATTGATATTGTTTCGCCAGTCATCTGAAGTGAATATAAATGCTGTCTTTGACATTTACATTACAAGGACCAACATAAATGTCACAACACAATAACATCGCAGCTCGGGTAGGGGTGAAAAATCTATTTTTTATATATATATATATATATAGACTTGGGGCGGCCCTGAAATCCTCAGTGTAGCACAATCCCAGTTCACCCAGGTAATCAGGGAGAGACAGGGGAGAAATCAGCCAGGGTTCCTGATCTGTATCATTATCCAGTGACTGCTAGAACATGTGGATATTGGGAGAGGACAGGATTGAGCACAGTTGTGATACACCCCACCACCCCTCAACCAACTTGCAACCGCTTACTCTCTAGCTACACATCTGGTTGGGGGGGAGGGAGGGAGTGAGTGGTGAGGTAGGGAGGGAGAGCGCGGTGAGGGAGGGAGATGGAGCGCGATGAGGGAGGGAGGGAGTGGAGAGAGGGAGAGAGAGAGAGAGAGAGCGGGGTGTGAGTGAGAGAGAGAGAGAGAGCGGGGTGTGAGAGAGAGAGAGAGAGAGAGAGCGCGGGGTGTGAGAGAGAGAGAGGGGTGTGAGAGAGAGAGAGCGGGGAGGGAGAGAGAGAGAGAGGGAGAGGGGAGGGAGAGGGGGAGGGAGAGGGAGGGAGGGGAGGGAGGGAGGGAGGGGGAGGGAGGGGGAGGGAGGGGGAGGGAGGGGGAGGGAGGGGGAGGGAGGGGGAGGGAGGGGGAGGGAGGGGGAGGGAGGGGGAGGGGAGGGGGGAGGGGAGGGGAGGGAGGGGGGAGGGGGAGGGAGGGGGAGGGAGAGCGAGGGAGAGCGAGGGAGAGCGAGGGAGGGGGAGGGAGAGCGAGGGAGAGCGAGGGAGAGCGAGGGAGGGGGAGGGAGAGCGAGGGAGGGGAGGGAGAGCGAGGGGAGCGAGGGAGGGGAGGGAGAGCGAGGGAGGGGGAGGGAGAGCGAGGGAGGGGGAGGGAGAGCGAGGGAGGGGGGAGGGAGAGCGAGGGAGGGGGAGGGAGAGCAGGAGGGAGGGAGAGGAGGGAGGGGGAGAGCGAGGGAGGGGGAGGGAGAGCGAGGGAGGGGGAGGGAGAGCGAGGGAGGGGGAGGGAGAGCGAGGGAGGGGGAGGGAGAGCGAGGGAGGGGGAGGGAGAGCGAGGGAGGGGGAGGGAGAGCGAGGGAGGGGGAGGGAGAGCGAGGGAGGGGAGGGAGAGCGAGGGAGGGGGAGGGAGAGCGAGGGAGGGGAGGGAGAGCGAGGGAGGGGGAGGGAGAGCGAGGGAGGGGGAGGGAGAGCGAGGGAGGGGGAGGGAGAGCGAGGGAGGGGGAGGGAGAGCGAGGGAGGGGGAGGGAGAGCGAGGGAGGGGAGGGAGAGCGAGGGAGGGGAGGGAGAGCGAGGGAGGGGGAGGGAGGGCGAGGGAGGGGAGGGAGGGCGAGGGAGGGGGAGGGAGAGCGAGGGAGGCGAGGGAGAGCGAGGGAGGAGCGAGGGAGAGCGAGGGAGGGGGAGGGAGGGGAGGGAGGGGGAGGGAGAGCGAGGGAGGGGGAGGGAGGGGGAGGGAGGGGGAGGGAGGGAGAGCGAGGGAGGGGGAGGGAGAGCGAGGGAGGGGGAGAGCGAGGGAGGGGGAGGGAGAGCGAGGGAGGGGGAGGGAGAGCGAGGGAGGGGGAGGGAGAGCGAGGGAGAGCGAGGGAGGGGGAGGGAGAGCGAGGGAGGGGGAGGGAGAGCGAGGGAGGGGGAGGGAGAGCGAGGGAGGGGGAGGGAGAGCGAGGGAGGGGAGGGAGAGCGAGGGAGGGGGAGGGAGAGCGAGGGAGGGGGAGGGAGAGCGAGGGAGGGGGAGGGAGAGCGAGGGAGGGGAGGGAGAGCGAGGGAGGGGGAGGGAGAGCGAGGGAGGGGAGGGAGGGCGAGGGAGGGGAGGGAGAGCGAGGGAGGGGGAGGGAGAGCGAGGGAGGGGGAGGGAGGGAGGAGGGAGGGGGAGGGAGAGCGAGGGAGGGGGAGGGAGAGCGAGGGAGGGGGAGGGAGGAGCGAGGGAGGGGGAGGGAGAGCGGGGGAGGGAGGGAGAGCGAGGGAGGGGGAGGGAGAGCGAGGGAGGGGGAGGGAGAGCGAGGGAGGGGGAGGGAGAGGAGGGAGGGGGAGGGAGAGCGAGGGAGGGGGGAGGGAGAGCGAGGGAGGGGGAGGGAGAGCGAGGGAGGGGGAGGGAGAGCGAGGGAGGGGGAGGGAGAGCGAGGGAGGGGGAGGGAGAGCGAGGGAGGGGGAGGGAGAGCGAGGGAGGGGGAGGGAGAGCGAGGGAGGGGGAGGGAGAGCGAGGGAGGGGGAGGGAGAGCGAGGGAGGGAGGGAGGGAGGGGAGGGAGAGCGAGGGAGGGGGAGGGAGAGCGAGGGAGGGGGAGGGAGAGCGAGGGAGGGGGAGGGAGAGCGAGGGAGGGGGAGGGAGAGCGAGGGAGGGGGAGGGAGAGCGAGGGAGGGGGAGGGAGAGCGAGGGAGGGGGAGGGAGAGCGAGGGAGGGTGAGGGAGAGCGAGGGAGGGTGAGGGAGAGCGAGGGAGGGGGAGGGAGAGGGAGGGAGGGGGAGGGAGAGCGAGGGAGAGCGAGGGAGGGGGAGGGAGAGCGAGGGAGGGGGAGGGAGAGCGAGAGAGAGCGAGTGTGGGGAGGGTGAGAGAGAGAGAGAGAGAGAGAGTGAGTGTGGGGAGGGTGAGAGAGAGAGAGTGTGGGGAGGGAGGGAGAGAGAGAGAGAGAGAGAGAGAGAGAGAGAGAGATATTGTGGAGGAAGAGAAAAAGACTGAGGCAGGGCAGTGGATTAATTTTGGGTCAGGCACTGTAGGCCAGCCTATGCCGGTGAAATTGTACCCCAACAGGAATCGACCTCCTCCGAAGAACAGACAAAATTGGAGGGGTAAAATAGAGTTGCACTCTGGATAAAAAAGAAATAAAGTTTGTGGCTGTTCCCACGAATGAATGTGTGCATCGAAATGTTCATTTCTCGTGATGCCACTGGTTTAATTTTACAGCAAGGGTTTTTCCAACTGTGCCTTTGTTCCTGTGTTTGTGCCAATTGTCTGTCATGTGCTCACCAGCTAAGAGTCCGGAACCATGGCAGATGGTAGGAGTGATAAACGTTGTA
The DNA here is from genome assembly GCF_044704955.1 of Pristiophorus japonicus. Taxonomy (NCBI): domain Eukaryota; kingdom Metazoa; phylum Chordata; class Chondrichthyes; family Pristiophoridae; genus Pristiophorus; species Pristiophorus japonicus. The sequence goes on from NC_091998.1 coordinate 51,890,115, forward strand.
TCCAATGAGAATGATCTCATGAAAGCATTTGATCTGTACACCGAGGACCTAGGATATCAAGAGAGAAACAATAAACTGATGATCTGTGCTTTGTGTTCCGGCGGGCATTGATCACTCGATGATGCGTTGCACACTTTGTCGTACTGAGCGAGAAAATTCAACCCGCTTTTCTTTATAAAAACTGTCAGTATTGCGTATGTGATGAGTATCTGGGGATCTGTTACATTAAGGGAAATACTTTAAGCTCCAAGTATAGTGCAAAGGCTTCACATAAAACACAAACTTCCAGTGTTCTTGAGGCACGTTGTATTAGTGTTCTCGAGACACACACACGTGGAGTTGTGGGAACGTTTTCATTCCGAGTCGTGGAGCACACAGGATCCTTGACTGAATTCTTTTTTGAGATCAAGGGCCGCTTTAATATATTGTGGGGCATCAGCTTGGAAATAACACACTGCGATATTACAGTGCTGAAGCTTAATGCAGTCAGATTGAATCCATGTGTCTGCTACTTCATGGAGACATTAACCTAGTGAAAGAAAGACTTGGATTTATATAGCGCATTTCACGACCACCGGACGTCCCAAAGCGCTTCACAGCCAATTAACTACTTTTGAAGTGTAGTCACTGCTGTAATGTGGGAAACACAGTCAATTTACACAAGCAAGCTCCAACAAACAGCAGTGTGATAATGACCAGATAATCTGTTTTTTTGTTATGTTGGTTGAGGGATAAATATTGGCCCCGGGGAGAACTCTCCTGCTCTTCTTCAAAATATTGCCATGGGATCTTTTACGTCCACCTGAGAGAGCAGACGGGGCCTCAGTTTCACGTCTCACACCAAGACGGCACCTCTGACAGTGCAGCACTCCCGCAGCGCTGCATTGGAGGGTCTGCCTGGTTTTGTGCTCAACTTCTGCGGTTGGGAAAATGTTGGAGTCCATTATTAAAGAAGCAGTAGCAGGACATTTGGTCAGGCAGTGTCAGTGTGGATTTATGAAGGGGAAGTCATGTTAGACAAATTTGCTGGAGTTCTTTGAGGATGTAACGAACAGGGTGGATAAAGGGGAACCAGTGGATGTGGTGTATTTGAACTTCCAGAAGACATTTGACAAGCTGCCACATAAAAGGTTACTGCACAAGATAAAAGTTCATGGGGTTGGGGGTAATATATTAGCATGGATAAAGGATTGGCTTTTTAAATTTTTATTTATCAAAAGCAGAGCAGGCTTGAGGGGCTAGATGGCCTACTCCTGTTCCTAATTCTTATGTTCCTGGAGTGGGACTTGAACCCACAACCTTCTGACCCAGAGGCGAGAGTGCTACCCACTGAGCCACAGCTGACACATGGGCCTTATAATTGTGCACAAAGCAGTTTGCTATGCACATCATTAACTCAATGGAGTTCCCAGCCAGTTGAATTTTATCCCTTGCATGTTGCAATCAACAATCCTAAAGATATTTAAAGCTAATTCGTATACTTCAAACTCCAAAAACAAAGCTCAACTACTATTTGAGCATGGCTTCAACCCTTAGTGTCGGCTGTGGCTCAGTGGATAGCACCCTTGCCTCTGAGTCAGAAGATTGTGGGTTCAAGGCCCACTCCAGGCAGTTGAGCACAAAACCCAGGCTTGACCCTGCGGTGCAGTGTGCACTGTCGGAGGTTCTGTCTTTCGGATGAGATGTTAAACCGAGGTCGTGATTGCTGGATGTAAAAGATCCCATGGCACTATTTCGAAGAAGAGCAGGGAAGTTATCCCCAGTGTCCTGGTCAATTTTTATCCCTCAATCAATAGTCTGTTTTTGTTATCACACTGCTGTTTGTGGGAGCTTGTTGTACGCAAATTGGCTGCCGCGTTTCCCATGTTACAACAGTGACTGCACTCAAAGTACGTCATTGGCTGTAAAGCACTTTGGGATGACTGGTGTTCGTGAAAGGCGCTATATAAATGCAAGTCTTCTCCCTGTTTTGAACTTTCTGACGCTGTTCTGATATATTGCTAACTGATCTCATTATGACTTCCACGTTTACTGTCTGTTCTTATGTCAACAGCCAGATTGTTTTTTTTTAAATAATCAGATAAGAGTGCACCAGGACACAAAGGGATTGTTTTACTGATAAATACACATTTGCGGAACTCCAGTATTGTGTAACAGAATTTTTTTCAACTGAATATTGCTCTTTGTGAAAGTATTTTGTAATAAGTGGATGTTTACAACGTCATACTGTTTCTGTACATATCTTCACTCTTTTCCGAATTTACTGCCCCAGATACAAGTTTCAACTTTAGGAATGAGTTCACAAACTTACAAGCGAGCAGTCTAGCATGAAACCACACACACAAGATAGGCCTGGGTTTAATCACTGCTCCATGCAGAGATAGCTGGGGCATCGATTTATGTTCTACAATCACACACGGTGCATCGGGGTTGGGGATGGCCAAAATCAGAGGGCAATGTTTGGCCCTCAGCCAACAACTGAAAATAAATGATCTGCCCATTTATTTCTTGCTGTTTGTAGCATCTTGCGGAGACAGCGTTGGTGGTATTTCTCCAGCAAATTGAGGTGTCTACTGTAAGATCCTACAAATTTCCTGAACGGACAGACGCACCAACGTTAGCGTTCTCGACCAGGCCAACATCCCCAGCATTGAAGCACTGACCACACTTGATCAGCTCCGCTGGGCAGGCCACATTGTCTGCATGCCTGACACAAGATCCCAAAGCAACCGCTCTACTCGGAACTCCTTCACAGCAAACGAGCAAAAGTTGGGCAGAGGAAACGTTACAAGGACACCCTCAAAGTCTCCCTGATAAAGTGCAACATCCCCACTGACACCTGGGAGTCCCTGGCCAAAGACCGCCCTAAGTGGAGCAAGTGTATCCGGGAGGGCACTGAGCACCTAGAGTCTCATCGCCGAGAGCATGCAGAAATCAAGCGCAGGCAGCGGAAAGAGCGTGCAGCAAACTAGTCCCACCCTCCCTTTCCCTCAATGACTATCTGTCCCACCTGTGACAGGGACTGTGGCTCTCGTATTGGACTGTTCAGCCACCTAAGAACTCACTTTTAGAGTGGAAGCACATCTCCCTCAATTCCGAGGGACTGCCTATGATGATGATGCTGTTTGTGGGAGCTTGCTGCGCACAATTTGGCTGTCACATTTCCCTACATTACAACAGAGACTGCACTCCAAAATGTACTTAATTGCCTTTTGTGAAAAGCTTTGTCCTGAGGTTGTGAAAGGTGCTATAGAAATCCTCGTTCATTCTTTCTTTGGGAGGGGGGTACTGAATGGTAACAAAACCCCAGTACAGGTCAGCGCCTTAGGGGGAAGAGAGGGAGACAACTGGAAGAAAAATCACTTCCTGCACACGTGGGAGGTCCACAGGAGCTTGACAAAGTCATGGAAATCAGTTTTACATGGGAACCAAATGTACATAGAGCAGGGGGGCGCAAAGGATTAAGCTCAGCACTGTAACCTACTATCATCATCAGAACCATGGGGCCGAGGTAGATGATGAAGAAAAAGAAAGTGATCATGGCCAGTGTCAGGATCCCTCGCACCCACCAGTTCTTCCATCTGTCAAAGGAAAGAGAAACAGCTTTTACAGTTCCGGCCGCAAGGATTAAATCCAAATCACAAACATGGTTAGTCAATCTATTTCGGGACCTTGATCTCCGTGATTCCCCGAGAAGTGACAGCTTGCCTCAGCAGTGCACTCACAGCAGTCACAAGCACGTGGGTTTAAACACCGTGCCCCGTCCCCTCCCCCAGAACCGTCAGCCCATCATCTAGGCTGACATTTCAATGCAGTACTGAGGGAGTGCTGCACTGTCGGAGGTGCCGCCTCCTGAATGAGACGTTAAACTGAGTTAGCTCTCTCAGGTGGACGTAAAAGATCCCATGTATTATTCGAAGAAGAGCGGGGGTGGGGCTTTGAAATTCCACTTGCTGGGGTTAATGTGCTCACATCAAATTCCTGTCAGTACTGTTTTCATTAAATTGTTAATTGTTCATTTTTGTTTAAAGTTCAAACTCCACCACAGCAGCTGGGGAATTTAAATTCAGTTAATTAAGTAAATCTGGAATTAAAGAAAATGCTAGTATCATCAATGGTGAAAATGAAACTACCGGATTGTCGTAAAAACCCATCTGGTTCACTAATGCCCTTTAGGGAAGGAAATCTGCCGATATGTGACTCCAGACCCACAGCAATGTGGTTGACTCTTAACTGCCCTCTGAAATGGCCCGGGGAGACACTCAGTCGTACCAAACTGCTGCGATAAAGTCAGCACTGGGGGAGTACCTTCACCACACCTGACTGCAGCAGTTCAAGGCGGCTCACCACCACCTTCTCAAGGGTTGATTAGGGATGGGGCAATAAATGCCAGCCTTGCCAGTGACGCCCACATCCCGTGAACTAATACGTATTTTAAAATGCACGCAGGAATGTGACATGAATGTATTATCAGAAGACATTCATCCCCCAAATTTCTGTTCTTTTTAAATAAAAGGTCTGTTTCTTCTATCTGTCCTCCACCCACCTCGCATGCTGTGTTAAGTGGTTGGTTGCTGAAGTTGCATCATGTTTACAGCACAGATACAGGCCATTCGACCCAACAGGTCTATGCCGGTAAAGTCACGGATGAATTTTTAGTATCAGCATACAACAGAACTCAACCTGTAATCACGCCCTCCATTTCCCCCTTCTATAGCGCCACAGGTGGCAAACTCAAAGGATGGAGACACCCAGGGAATTGGAGAGAGAGGTCCCATTGGTTCATCAAGTGCGGCTGGAATATGTTAAAAAGGAGAGCTTTGTGGGGCTCGGTGGGGGGGGCGGGGAAGAGGGAGAGAGCGGGGAATTGGGTCTAATTGGCAGCTCTTTCAAAGGTTTGGCACAGGCATGATTAGCCTCCTTCTGTGCTGTATTTCATTTCTGAAAACTGTTTTGTGTGTTTGGGAATATTTGTACACTTGTTTCGAGTCGAGCGTGACTTGGGTTACATGGTGGGGGGCGGCGAGAATTTTAACCTAGTTCGCAGGACAGGACCGAGTGCAAGTCGGGATTTACACCCTACCCAATATTATTCTCAGTTGCCTTTAATGGAAAGTAGATTCGGGCAGGGAATGTAAAACAAGCTTTGCGTCAGTTCCCGACAGGCGAGATGGGTTAACATTATCCCCTGTACTGTCAGCCCAAAATCCCAAGCCGAAACCGCTCTGGTCAAAAGGGACCGACAGCAACGTGCTGCCATGCATTGCATGTGTCGGGGGCAAACCCCCTTGGAGCCAGACCGCAGACAGTATCCGTTGCCGATAATACTGCACCTTGAAGACAGACCCGACAGAGCCTTGTTCAGCACCTCTGGAGTGTTATCAACTGAAGGAGGAATGTCCGAATTGTTCGAACCCACTTTCACCTCACTTCCAGTCGTCAGCGGGTCTGCATCCTACAAGTGTGAAAAAAAAACATCAGGTCAGGACGTTGAAAATCTGAATTTATAGGAAAATGCTGGAAACTCACGGCAGGTCAGCAAGCATCTGAAAGAGAGAGGTTAATGTTTATGATGAAACACTCTGGTGAATAGTGCTCCTATTTCTTTTGTTCTTATAGAAACATAGAAAATAGGTGCAGAAGTAGGCCATTCGACCCTTCGAGCCTGCACCACCATTCAATAAGATCATGGCTGATCATGCAATTTCAGTACCCCATTCCTGCTTTTTCTCCATACCCCTTGATCACTTTAGTCATAAGGGCCACATCTAACTCCCTTTTGAATATATCTAACGAACTGGCCTCAACTACTTTCTGTGGTAGAGAATGTCACAAGTTCAAAGTTCTCTGAGTGAAGAAGCTTCTCCTCATCTCGGTCCTAGATGGCTTACCCCTTATCCTTAGACTGTGACCCCTGGTTCTGGACTTCCCCAACACCGGGAACATTCTTCCTGCCTCTAACCTGTCCAATCTTGTCAGAATTTTATGAGATGAGGTGAAGACAGATTTTTGAACGTTAAGGTAGGCAAGGTTCATGGGGAGCGGGCGGGGAAGTGGAGCCGAGGCCAAGATCAGATCAGCCGTGATCTTATTGAATGGCGGAGCAGGCTCGAGGGGCTGTTTGGCCTGCTCCTGCTCCTATTTCTTATCAGCATCATAGGCGGTCCCTCGTATAGAGGATGACTTGCTTCCATATAGGAAGGCGAATGGAATGTTGGCCTTCATTGCGAGAGGGATGGAGTACAAAAGCACGGAGGTCCCTCTGCAACTGTACAGGGTATTGGTGAGGCCGCACCTGGAGTACTGCGTGCAGTTTTGGTCACCTTACTTAAGGAAGGATATACGAGCTTTGGAGGGGGTACAGAGACGATTCACTAGGCTGATTCCAGAGATGAGGGGGTTACCTTATGATGATAGATTGAGTAGACTGGGTCTTTACTCATTGGAGTTCAGAAGGATGAGGGGTGATCTTATAGAAACATTTAAAATAATGAAAGGGATAGACAAGATCGAGGCAGAGAGGTTGTTTCCACTGGTCGGGGAGACTCGAACTAGGGGGCACAGCCTCAAAATATGGGGGAGCCAATTTAAAACCGAGTTGAGAAGGAATTTCTTCTCCCAGAGGGTTGTGAATCTGTGGAATTCTCTGCCCAAGGAAGCAGTTGAATACATTCAATGAGCTAGCCTCAAGTCACAGATAGATAGATTTTTAACCAATAAGGGAATTAAGGGTTATGGGGAGCGGGCGGGTAAGTGGAGCTGAGTCCACGGCCAGATCTGCCACGATCTTGTTGAACGGCGGAGCAGGCTCGAGGGGCTAGATGGCCTACTCCTGTTCCTAATTCTTATGTTCTTATGTTCTTATGCCAAAAAGGGATGAGTTCACAGATGTTTCAATGAAGGACCTGATATTCCAGGTCCCGAAATACATCCTGAAGGGTGGAAGATGCCTGTGCGTGGATTTTGTACTGTGTGTGGCCGTTGCACACCAGCCACCACTTTAAAAAAAATATTTTTTATGTTTATTTATAAAATTCCTATTTCTTATGTTCTTATTATGAATGGTCCCACTCGACATGGGAATCCTACCTTAGACTTTTAGATGCTGATCACACTGCTGTGTCTTTCCACCACCTTCTGGGGAATTTTGTTTTTTTGTTATGTGCCAGTTCACAACTGCCTGAAGTGGTCAGAAATCCCAAAAAGTAGTTCACTGTGCTTCGTCAAAGCGTGAAATAAACAGTACTCCACTTTTACCGAGATTGCTGCATTGATCAAGCAATATCAGCTGTGGCTCAGTGGGTAGCTCCCTCGCCTCCCATCAGAAAGTTGTGGGTTCAAGTCCCACTCCAGATACCTGATTGCAAAAATCTAGGCTGACACTCCAGTGCAGTGCTGAGGAAGTGCCGCACTGTCGGAGGGGCCGTCTGCTCTCTCAGATAGACGTAATAGATCCCGGCACTTATTTCGAAGAAGAGCAGGGAGGTTATCCCTGGTGTCTTGGCCAATATTTATCCCTCAATCAACATCTCTAAAAACAGATTATCTGGTCATTATCACATTGCTGTTTGTGGGAACTTGCTGTGCACAAGTTGGCTGCCGCGTATGCCACATTACAACAGTGACTACACTCCAAAAGTACTTCATTGGCTGTAAAGCGCTTTGGGACGTCTGGTAGTCATGAAAGGCGCTATATAAATGCAATTTTTTTAAAAATAGCTCGAAGGCTTCAACGGTATCCTTTCCACATGCTGGGGCCCAGAAAAGGCGAGGGCCCAGGGGCAGCACAGGCCAGCCCACACTGCGACGTGTGCGCGCACTAGGTCCATGCAGCAGAGCTTGGTCTCCAGTCGTCTTGGTTAACCCTTGCCACTGGACCAAGACCTAGCTCTGTCAAGCCCGTCTGGTGGCTGGTGTGCAACGGCCACCACACATTAAAAAAATCCACGCACAGGCATCTTCCGCCCTTCAGGATTTAGTTCGGGATCCGGAATATTAGGTCCTTCATTGAAACACCCTTGAACTTTTTGACGTGGGAGCAAGTCATCCTCGATTCGAGGGACTGCCGATGATGATGATCATGCTGGCTGCAAACAGTCTTAAAGACACAAGGTGGCTGAACTTCAGTATTTGAAGCCACAGAAACTCAAGATTTACAATGGGCACCGCACGTTAGTTGTGTCGCAGTGCTATTCTAGTCAGTGGTGAGAAGGAGATTCCCAAATCCACACTGACCACAGTAGCATCGGGGTAATCAACCCACTCTTTGGGCCGAGGACACTGGACAAAGCCTGTAAGTGGATAAACGACAGGTGCTGAGGTACAATAAAGGCATTTGATTTTCAAACATGTGAAGTTAGCTCAGTGAACTTGCCTGCGAGCGTGAAGGGAAACAGGCGTTTGTGGTCTGACAGCGTGTGTGGGAGAACGCAAGTCAGAAGGTAATTTCGGCTGCGATGGAAAGTAAAGAAACGGGCGAGCATTCGGAGCAGCTTTCGTTCTGTGTCCCCACTGCCGCCGACCCTTCTGCATTTGGCTCTTCCCATTTCCAGTCGGAACGTTGCTTTTCCTTCCTGTGCTATCTTGCTCAATCCGAGACTCAGCATCTGCCTGCTGCTCTGCCCATCTGTGCCGATTGGAGCCGTGCCAAGGTTGCATGCAGTTCAGGACGAAACCCAGTGTCGTGGTGGCGCATCACATGAAAAAGGGATTCAGAGTCTTCTCGCCTCCGAAGGCTGGGCATGCAGCGTCGGGGATGCAATCTCTCTCCATTACCTCAGCCCAGTGGTATGTGTGTGTGTGTGTGTGTGTGTGTGTGTGTGTGTGTGTGTACATACAGTGAATGTCAACAGGCTCTTTGATCACGGTAGCCAAGATCCATCCTGTCATCATCCAACAGGGCAACACTCTCCAGCAAGTTCACTGGCTCGCGATCAGAGGTGGGCCAGTAAGGCGAGAGACCAGCCAACTCGGCCCAGACCAACAACAACAACAACTTGTATTTATATAGCTCCTTTAACGTAGTGAAACGTCCCGAGGCGCTTCACAGGAGCAAACAAACTCATGCCTCTCGTAAAAATAGCAGACAAAGAAATGTCACACATCATGCGTTAATGTGCAAACAGGGATTGAGCCCATCATTTCTCTTGAATGTCTATTAATCATTAGATTAGCCTCCGATTAACTAGAACTTCTGCTGTGACATTGTGGACACAGACTGTCACTTGGATTGTCTCCCTCCCCACAGTGTCAGCTGTGGTTCAGTGGGCAGCATTCTCACCTGAGTCAGAAGGTTGTGGGTTCAAGTCCCACCCCAGGGACCGGAGCACACAATCTAGGCTGACACTCCAGTGCAGTGCTGAGGGAGTGCTACACTGTCGGAGGTGCTGTCTTTCGGATGAGACGTTGAATCGAGGCCCCGTCTGCCCTCTCTGATGGATGTAAAAGATCCCACGGCACTATTTTGAAAAACAGTAGGGGAGTTATCATAGGAATCGCAGGATAGCTCAGATGAATACATGGCTTGAGGAGTGGTGCACAAGGGAGGGATTCAAATTTCTGGGACATTGGAACCGGTTCTGGGGGATGTGGGACCAGTACAAACCGGACGGTCTGCACCTGGGCAGGACCGGAACCAATGTCCCAGGGGGAGTGTTTGCTAGTGCTGTTGGGAAGGAGTTAAACTAATATGGCAGGGGGATGGGAACCTATGCAGGGAGACAGGGGGAAGTAGAATGGGGGTAGAAGCAAAAGATAGAAAGAAGAAAAGTAAAAGTGGAGGGCAGAGAAACCTAAGGCAAAAAGCAAAAAGGAAAAAGGGCCACATTACAGCAAAATTCTAAAGGGGCAAAGTGTGTTAGGAAGACAAGCCTGAAGGCTCTGTGCCTCATTGCGAGGAGTATTCGGAATAAGGTGGATGAATTAACTGCGCAGATAGCAGTTAATGGGTATGATGTAATTGGCATCACGGAGACATGGCTCCAGAGTGACCAAGGCTGGGAACTCAACATCCAGGGGTATTCAACATTTAGGAAGGATAGACAGAAAGGAAAAGGAGGCGGGGTGGCATTGCTGGTTAAAGAGGAAATTAATGCAATAGTAAGAAAGGACATTAGCTTGGATGATGTGGAATCAGTATGGGTGAAGCTACGGAATAGCAAGGGTCAGAAAATGCTAGTGGGAGTTGTGTATAGACCACCAAACAGTAGTAGTAAGGTTGGGGCAGCATCAAACAAGAAATTAGGGATGCATGCAATAAAGGTACAGCAGTTGCCATGGGTGACTTTAATCAACATATTGATTGGGCTAACCAAACTGGTAGCAATGCGGTGGAGGAGGATTTCCTGGAGTGTATTAGGGATGGTTTTCGAGACCAATATGTTGAGGAACCAACTAGGGAGCTGGCCATCCTAGACTGGGTGATGTGTAATGATAAAGGACTAATTAGCAAACTTGTTGTGCGAGGCCCCTTGGGGAAGAGTGACCATAACATGGTAGAATACTTTATTAAGATGGAGAGTGACATAGTTAATTCAGAAACTAAGGTCCTGAACTTAAGGAAAGGTAACTTCGATGGTTTGAGGCGTGAATTGGCTAGAATAGACTGGCAAATGATACTTAAAGGGTTGACGGTAGATGGGCAATGGCAAACATTTAAAGATCACATGGATGAACTTCAGCAATTGTACATCCCTGTCTGGAGTAAAAATAAAACGGGGAAGGTGGCTCAACCGTGGCTAACAAGGGAAATTAAGGATAGTGTTAAATCCAAGGAAGAGGCATATAAATTGGCCAGAAAAAGCAACAAACCTGAGGATTGGGAGAAATTTAGAATTCAGCAGAGGAGGACAAAGGGTTTAATTAAGAGAGGGAAAATAGAGTATGAGAAGAAGCTTGCCAGGAACATAAAAATTGACTGAAAAAGCTTCAATAGATATGTGAAGAGAAAAAGATTAGTGAAGACAAATGTAGGTCCCTTGCAGTTGGATTCAGGTGAATTTATAATGGGGAACAAAGAAAGGCAGACGAATTGAACAAATACTTTGGTTCTGTCTTCACGAAGGAAGACACAAATAACCTTACTGAAGTACTAGGGACCGAGGGTCTAGTGAGAAGGAGGAACTGAGGGAAATCCTTATTAGGCGGGAAATTGTGTTAGGGAAATTGATGGGATTGAAGGTCAATAAATCCCTGGGGCCTGATAGTCTGCATCCCAGAGTACTTAAGGAAGTGGCCCTAGAAATAGTGGATGCAATGGTGATCATTTTCCAACAGTCTATCGACTCTGGATCAGTTCTTATGGACTGGAGGGTAGCTAATGTAACACCACTTTTTAAAAGAGGGAGGGAGAGAGAAAGCGGGTAATTATAGACCGGTTAGCCTGACATCAGTAGTGGGGAGAATGTTGGAATCAATTATTAAGGATGAAATAGCAGCGTATTTGGAAAGCAGTGACAGGATCGGTCCAAGTCAGCATGGATTTATGAAGGGGAAATCATGCTTGACAAATCTTCTGGAATTTTTTGAGGATGTAACTAGTAGAGTGGACAAGGGAGAACCAGTGGATGTGGTGTATTTGGACTTTCAAAAGGCTTTTGACAAGGTCCCACACAAGAGATTGGTGTGCAAAATCAAAGCACATGGTATTGGGGGTAATGTACTGGCGTGGATAGAGAACTGGTTGGCAGACAGGAAGCAGAGAGTTGGGATAAACGGGTCCTTTTCAGAGTGGCAGGCAGTGACTAGTGGAGTGCCGCAGGGCTCAGTGCTGGGACCCCAGCTCTTTACAATATACATCAATGATTTGGATGAAGGAATTGAGTGTAATATCTCCAAGTTTGCAGATGACACTAAACTGGGTGGCGGTGTGAGCTGTGAGGGGGACGCTAGGAGGCTGCAGGGTGATTTGGACAGTTTAAGTGAGTGGGCAAATGCATGGCAGATGCAGTATAATGTGGATAAATGTGAGGTTATCCACTTTTGGGGGCAAAAACAGACTATTATCTGAATGGTGGCAGATTAGGAAAAGGGGAGGTGCAATGACACCTGGGTGTCATGGTTCATCAGTCATTGAAAGTTGGCATACAGGTACAGCAGGCGGTGAAGGCGGCAAATGGTATGTTGGCCTTCATAGCTAGGGGATTTGAGTATAGGAGCAGGGAGGTCTTACTGCAGGGCCTTGGTGAGGCCTCACCTGGAATATTGTGTTCAGTTTTGGTCCCCTAATCTGAGGAAGAACATTCTTGCTATTGAGGGAGTGCAGCAAAGGTTCACCAGACTGATTCCCGGGATGGCAGGACTGACATATGAGGAGAGACTGGATCAACTGGGCCTTTATACATTGGAGTTTAGAAGGATGAGAGGGGATCTCATAGAAACATATAAGATTCTGACGGGACGGGACAGGTTAGATGCGGGTAGAATGTTCCCGATGTTGGGGAAGTCCAGAACCAGGGTACACAATCTTAGGATAAGGGGTGGGCCATTTAGGACTGAGATGAGGAGAAACTTCTTTACTCAGAGATTTGTTAACTTGTGGAATTCCCTGCCGCAGAGAGTTGTTGATGCCAGTTCATTGGATATATTCAAGAGGGAGTTAGATATGGCCCTTACGGCTAAGGGGATCAAGGGGATGGAGAGAAAACAGGAAAGGGGTACTGAGGGAATGATCAGCCATGATTTTATTGAATGGTGGTGCAGGCTCGAGGGACCGAATGGCCGACTCCTGCATCTATTTTCTATGTTTCTCTATCCTGGCCAATATTTATCCCTCAATCAACTTTAAAAAAAACAGATTATCTGGTCATTGCTGTTTGTGGGAGCTTGCTGTGCGCAAATTGGCTGCTGAGTTTCCCATATTACAACAGTGACTACACTCCAAAAGTACTTCATTGGCTGTAAAGCGCTTTGAGACGTCCGGTGGTCGTGAAAGGCGCTATATAAATGCAAGTCTGTCTTTGTTTTATAATAGATTCCAGTCTATTGCGGACACAGGATGCTCACTTGGACTGCCTCCCTCCCCTCCCAGATTTCTCTCCTTCACTGAAGGTTTATGCACATCTTGCGGTGCCCTGCCCAAGCAGCTGTTCATTTCTGAGCCTCGTGAATCCTGGGCAGGCGATTAGACTGCGGAGAGTGGAGCAGCCACACCCAAACCTGCCCTCATCCAATCCCCAGCAGCGAACACTGATGACAGATAGCTGTAGCTAGGAGAGGAGTAGTTCCAGGCGGATTCTGGGCACAGCACCCAGGTGAAATGGTGATGTTCTGATCCCCATCATCATAGGCAGTCCCTCGGAATCAGGGAAGACTTGCTTCCACTCTAAACATGAGTCCTTCGGTGGCTGAACAGTCCAAAACGAGAACCACAGTCCCGGTCACAGGTGGGACAGACAATTGTTGAGGGAAAGGGTGGGTGGGACAGGTTTACCCCACGCTCCTTCCGTTGCCTGCGCTTGGTTTCTGCATGCTCTCGGCAATGAGACTCGAGGTGCTCAGCGCTCCCCCAGATGCACTTCCGCCACTTAGGGCGGACTGGTCTTTGGCCAGGGACTCCCAGGTGTCGGTGGGGATGTTGCACTTTATCAGGGAGGCTTTGAGGGTGTCCTTGTAACGTTTCCTCTGCCCACCTTTGGCTCATTTTCCATGAAGGAGTTCCGAGTCGAGTGCTTGCTTTGGGAGTCTCGTGTCTGGCATGTGAACAATGTGGCCCACCCAATGGAGCTGATCAAGTGTGGTCAGTACTTCAATGCTGGGAATGTTGGCCTGGTCGAGGACACTAACGTTGGTGCATCTGTCCTCCCAGGTCACTGACTGAATCAGCCAATCCCAAAGAAACTGCGCTTCAGTCTATGCACGGTAACTGCTTCATCGGCAGAGCGAATAATTTGTTTACCAGTGAATCATTGTGAAATATTAGCACTTCCTTGGGGGAGTGAATTCAAGTGACGATGAAATTAATGTCTGGGAAAATACTTGAACTCAGAATCTCCATTGGGTAATTATAAAATGGAGTTGAGAAATTTCACGGATGGGGCAATCCCTTTACTGGAAAATGTGTTTTGAGAGCTAAATGGAAGTGTCCAGCACTGCTCAGTCCTGTACGTGGACAAATTATGGAATCACTGTTAATTAGGAAACCTGCCATTATCTTTATCCTGTATAGACACTCACTCACTCATTCTTTCCTTCTCACTCAATGACTGAACATCCACGGCGCTCTGGGGTAGAAAATTTCAAAGATTCACAGCCCCCCCCCGTAAGTGAAGAGATTTCTCCTTATCTCAGTCCTAAATGGATGACCTCTATTTCTCGACTCTCCAGCCGGGGAAAACAGCCTCTCCGCATCTACTCTGTCAAGCCCCTTAAGAGTTTTAAACGTTTCAATGAGATCGCCTCTCATTCCTCCAAACTCCAGGGAATGTTGGCCCTAGTCTGAATTTCTCCTCATCGGACAATGCCCCCCATCCCAGGAATCAGTCAGTAGTTGATAGAAATGCAATCCCACAGCCATCAGCACTCATAGGTTAACCTGTGCTTATCCGCATCTCCTTTGCAAACATTACCAGTCTCCATAAACCCAGCCACATTGGTCACCGGCCTGTTCAATGCATTGATAAGCGATCAATTTGAGGTTCAACCCATCCTTCTGGTGTCAAAGTTCTTTGGCGTTGCCTTTACATCATGGGCAGGCCACATCGCTCGCATGCCAGACACGAGACTCCCAAAGCAACCGCTCTACTCTGAACTCCCTTCACGGCAAACGAGCCAAAGGTGGGCAGAAGAAACATTACAAGGACACCCTCAAAGTCTCCTTGATAAAGTGCAACATCCCCACCGACACCTGGGAATCCCTGGCCAAAGACCGCCCTAAGTGGAGGAAGTACATCCGGGAGGGCGCTGAGCACCTCGAGTCTCGTCACCGAGAGCACGCAGAAACCAAGCGCAGGCAGCGGAAAGAGCGTGCAGCAAACCTGTCCCACCCTCCCTTTCCCTCAACAACCGTCTGTCCCACCTGTGACAGGGACTGTGGTTCCCGTATTGGACTGTTCAGCCACCTAAGGACTCATGCTAAGAGTGGAAGCAAGTCTTCCTCGATTCCAAGGGACTGCCTATGATGATGATGAAGAGGCAGGGCACAGGTTTCACAGGCTGGTCACAAATGACCTTTTGGTGTTTGATCGGCGCGCAGCAGTGACCTCCTGCTCACAGCCCACAGCCACCCGGGGCTCAATCCTTCGGGCATCAGTTCTTATGCTCATCGACTGCGATCAATCACTTCAAATTACAACGTGGAGTAGCGCTCCAGACTGACAACTGCAAACATTTCCAACAATTTCCTGTTACAATCGATAACGTGGCCTTGTGCATGCTCAATACTGAATTCCATAGGAAGGGAGGGGGATATAAAAATAAACGCCTGTGTTCTCTGCGTGGCCTGGACTGGGATTAAAGAATAAAATCAGAAGCCGTCCTTGCCAGCAGGGGTCAGTCTCACTGGATAGATGCACAGTGGGAAAACCATTCCTCCAAACATCACTCGACAGAAGGTGGTGGGTTCACGTCCCCCTCCAGGAACTTGAGCACAGAAATCTCGGCTGACACTGCTAGTGCAGTGCTGAGGGAGCGCTGCCCTGTCGGAGGTGTCGTCTTTTGGATGAGACGTTAAACCGAGGCCCCGTCTGCTCTCTCAGGTGAACATAAAAGATCCCGCGGCACTACTTCGAAGAAGAGCAGGGGAGTTCTCCCCGGTGTCCTGGCCAATATTTATCCCTCAATTAACATCACAAAAACAGATTATCTGGGTCATTATCACATTGCTGTTTGTGGGAGCTTGCTGTGCGCAAACTGGCTGCTGCATTTCCCACATTACAACAGTGACTACACTCCAAAAGTACTTCATTGGCTGTAAAGCACTTTGAGACGTCCGGTGTTCATGAAAGCCGCTTTGTAAATGCAAGTCTGTCTATCTTTCTAATGGAACTGAATCTCGCAGTGGATCATTATTTTAACCCTGCAGAAACCAGCACTACATGCAGAAAGTTGCAGCAATCCCACAATCAGTTGCTGCAATTAACCGAGCTATCCCAGTTCCCACTTGCACTGCCCACTGAACAGGGAATGATCTGTCCGAATTGCTCACGGCTGAATGGACGGGCTGTTTTCCCACGCTCACAGTAAAAGGGCAGAACCACCACCACCAAGCCACCCCCCCAATCTAAAGGCTTTGGTGAAAATGAAGTGGAACAGTGTCAGCATTATCGGTGGTCTCTCGAACGAGGATTACTTGCTTCCACACTAAAACGGATGAGTTCACAGATGTTTCAATGAAGAACCCAATGTTCCAGTCCTGAACTCGAATTTAAAGGGTGGAAGATGCCGGTGCGTGGATTTTTTTAACGTGTGGTGACGGTTGCACACCAGCCACCACACGGGCTCGACAGAGCTAGGTCTTGGTCCAGTGGCAAGGGTTAACCAGGACCACTGGAGACCAGCTCTGCTGCACGGACCTAGTGCGCATACACATATCGCAGTGCGGGCTGGCCCGTGCTGCCCCTGGGCCCTGTACCCGCAATCGCCACAAACATTCGCCGCTCCTCCACCACAAACATTCGCCGTGTGGCAGCTGCCCTTGTCCTTCTAGCTCCGAGAAAGACGAGGGTAGCAGGCACACGGAAACACCACCACCTGCAAGTTCCCCTCCAAATAACACACTGTCCTGACTTGAAAATATATCGGCTGTTCCTTCATCGTCGCTGGGTCAAAATCCTGGAACTCCCTCCCTAGCAACACTGTGGGAGCATCTTCACCACACGGACTGCAGCGGTTCAAGAAGGTGGCTCACCACCACCTTCTCGAGGGGCAATTAAGGATGGGCAATAAATGCCAGCGTCGCCCACAGCCCGTAAATGAATATTTTTTTTAAAAGCGGATAGTCACAAATAAAAATGCTGGTGATAATTAATTGCCTAAACATTCACCGAAGATAACGGGGCGATTTTCCCCCAACAGGTCCCAACTCACACAATGCAGCGGACGCACACTCCCACGCAGCAAGCACACATTTTAAAAATGTACATGTCATTTATTTATAAGTCTAGCCACAGTCTGGTCGCGGATCCCATCTATCGTGGTTGCCAGTGTACCTTGGAAAGTAAGTGTCTCAATGTGTTGGAGGAGCAGAGAGATCTGGGCATACACAGATCACTAAACATTGCGTCGCAGGTTAATAAGGCCATAAAGAAACGCAAACAAAGCACTGGGGGTTCATTTCGAGAGGGATAGAATTGAAAAGCAGAGAAGTTATGTTAAACTTGTATCGAACCTTGGGTAGGCCAAACTTGGAGCACTGTGAACAGTTCTGGTCTCCGTATTATAGAAAGGAAAGAGGGACACTGGAGAAGGTGCACAGATATACTAAAATGATACCTGAACTGAGGGGTTACGCTCATCAGAAGAGATTGAACAGGCTGGGGCCTTTTCTCTTCAGATTATGAAAGGGTTTGATCGGATAGACGCAGAGAAGATCTTTCCACTTGTGCGAGGAGATCAGAACTAGAGATCATAAATATAAGACAGTCGCTTCCTTCATTACCCAAAGAGTGGTTAGATTGTGGAACTCGCGACCACAGGGAGCAGTTGAGGCAAATAACGCAGATGCATTTAAGATGAAGCTCGATAAGTTAATGAGAGAGAAAGGAAGAAAAGGATATGTTGATGGGGTGAGAGGAGGCTCGTGTGGAGCACAAACACCGGCACGGACCTGTTGCTGCTAATACTATACAACATAAAACATTCCTTTGAAATGCTGGGTTCTTCGGACCTGGAGCCAGAAACACACAATTAACCTCCAGGTGATCTCAGAGATTCACCTATTTAGACCACTTTCTCCACAGGGACGAGCTGACTAGGGGTCTGAGAGGGGCAGGCCAGTTTAAACTGCAGCACCAGCTTGACAGCGAAACATCCTCGCTGTTCTCC
Organism: Pristiophorus japonicus; assembly: GCF_044704955.1. NCBI lineage: Eukaryota > Metazoa > Chordata > Chondrichthyes > Pristiophoridae > Pristiophorus > Pristiophorus japonicus. Next base: position 51,908,094 of record NC_091998.1, read on the forward strand.
AGATCCCAGACTGCTCCCGACAAGCACATTGCATCCTCCCAACTGCTGCCCAAACAGGACATCCTGAAAAATAAATCCTCCTCAGAAACTTCGAGAACGTAAAACACTGATGAAACCAACCTTGCTTGATCCAGCCTAGCACGTACACCCAGGAGAACAAGGTTCTGACGAAAGATCATCGACCTGAAACGCTAACTCTGTTTCTCTCTCCTTAGATGCCGCCTGACCTGCTGAGTATTTCCAGCATTTTCTGTTTTTATTATATATTATTAAAAAACTACAGTTCCCCCCCCCCCCACCCCCGCATCATTCTGTTAATAATTCCAAGAGTTTTGCCTCTACCCTCCTACCCAGAGATCTCTTCAGCGAGTTACATATGGAGCAGGAGTAGGCCATTTGGCCATTAATTATTCTTTATCCTAAATTTGCCTTTTGCTGGTCTCAATAGTTTGACGCAAAATAGGAGGAGTAGGCCATTCGGTCCCTCGAGACTGCTCCCTGCTCAGTCATTCAATAAGATCATGGCCGATCATCGACCTCAACACTTTCCTGCCTGATCTCCATTCCCCTTGATTACCCTGGACATACTCAACGACTCAGCATCCACAGCTCTCTGGGGCAGAGAATTACAAAGATTCACAGCCACCTGAGTGAAGAAATTGCTCCTCATCTCCGTCTTAAATACCCCTTATCCTGAGACTGTGCCCCCTAGTTCTCGGCACTCCAACCAGGGCAAACAATCTCTCAGCATCTGCCCTGTCAATCCCCTTCAGAATCTTGTATGTTTCAATGAGATCACCTCTCATTCTGCGAAACTCCAGAGAGTATAGGTCCATTCTACTCAATCTCTCCTCATAGCAACCCTATCATCGCAGGAATCAATCTAGTGAACCATCATTGCACCTTCTCCAACGCAAGTATATCCTTCCTTAGGAATGGAGACCAAAACTGTGCACAGTACTCCAGGTGTGGTCTCGCCAAGGCCCTGTACAATTGTAGCAAGACTTCCTTATTCTTACACTCCAACCCCTTGCAATAAAGGACAGCATGCTATTTGCCTTCCTTATTGCTTGCTGTACCTGCATGCTATCTTTCTGTGTTTAACATGCACCACCTCCAAGGCAAGTATATCCTTCCTTAAGTAAGGAGACCAAAACTCTGACCCCAGATCCGACCTGGAATCCAGTCACATCTCATCCAACACCCCAGTCCTGCAAACTACATCCAGGATCCTGTGCTGGGGTAGATGCCAGTGCTGGGTGAGGTGTAACTGTGGGACTGGGATCGTGAATGGGAAATGGGTGGGTGCCTAGGGCAAGCGAGGAGATGGGGAGGGGGTCATGCTGGGATTTGTGTGGGTGGGGGGGATGGATGTCGGGGGCGGGGGGAACGGGTCTGACTGTCGCGGTGAGTATCTGGCTGGTGTCTGGGAGGAGGTCTTGGTGGGGAGGTGGTGTTAGGGGGGCAGTGTGCAGTCTGGGTGTCTTTGGGGGGGGGGAGGGGAGGGGAGGGATTTGGGGGTGTCGGATGTGTGGTGATAGGGAGGGTCTGGTTATCTGAGGGGAGGTGTCTGGCTGGGGTTTTGGAGGGGTTGTCTGGCCGGGTATGTTGGGGGGGGGGGGGGATGTTAGGGTATCTGTCTGGGGATGGGGTGTCGGGGGGGGGGGGGGGATGGGGTGTCGGGGGGGGGGGATGGGGTGTCGGGGGGGGGGGATGGGGTGTCGGGGGGGGGGGATGGGGTGTCGGGGGGGGGGGATGGGGTGTCGGGGGGGGGGATGGGGTGTCGGGGGGGGGGGATGAGGTATCTGTGGAGGAGGGGGGTCTGGGGGAGATGTCTGAGTGTTGGTGTGGGGGGGATGGTGTGTTGGGGGGGTGTTATCTGTCTGGGATGGGGTGTCTGGGGGGGGGAAGGGGTGGGGGGAGTTGTCGGAGTATCTGGAAACGGTTGCATGTCTGGGATGGGGGGGGATGAGGTGTCTGGGGGTCTTTCTGTGTGTGTGAGAGGGAGGTGTCTGGGTGTTTGGGAGGGAGGGGGGGGAGTCTATCTGTGTGTGTGTGTGTGTGTGTGTGGTGGGAGGGGGGTCTGTCTGTGTGTGTGTGTGGTGGGGGGGGTCTGTCTGTGTGTGTGTGTGTGTGTGTGTGGTGGGGGGGGTCTGTCTGTGTGTGTGTGTGTGGGGGGGGGGGGTGGGGGGGGGTCTGTCTCTGTCTCTGTGTGTGGTGGGGGGGGTCTGTCTGTCTGTGTCTGGGTGTGTGTGTGGTGGGTGGGGGGGAGGTCTGTCTGTGTGTCTGGGTGTGTGTGTGTGTGGTGGGGGGGAGGGTCTGTCTGTGTGTGGTGGGGGGGTCTGTCTGTCTGTGTCTGGGTGTGTGTGTGGTGGGTGGGGGGGGGCTGTCTGTCTGTGTCTGTGTGTGTGTGGTGGGGGGGTGTGTGTGTGTGTGTGTATGGTGGGGGGTGTGTGTGTGTGTGGTGGGGTGTGTGTGTGTGTGTGTGTGTGGTGGGGGGGTCTGTCTGTGTGTGGTGGGGGGGTCTGTCTGTCTGTGTCTGGGTGTGTGTGTGGTGGGTGGGGGGGGGCTGTCTGTCTGTGTCTGTGTGTGTGTGGTGGGGGGGGTGTGTGTGTGTGGTGGGGTGTGTGTGTGTGTGTGTGTGTGTGGTGGGGGGGGGTGTGTGTGTGGTGGGGGGAGGGGTGTGTGTGTGGTGGTGGGGGGTGTGTGTGTGTGTGTGGTGGGGGGGTGTGTGTGTGGTGGGGGGGGTGTGTGTGTGTGTGGTGGGGGGGGGGGGGTCTGTCTGTGTGTCCGGCCCCGCCGCCGGTGGGGGGGAGCCGCGTCCCGGCCCGATTCTCTCACCCGCTCCCGCTCCTCCAGCGCTTCATCATCGCGGGCCCGGCGCCTCAGCTCGGACATGTCGACGCCCCGCCGCTCCATCTGTCGGCGGCTCGCTTCACGCTTCCCTCGCAACCTCCCCCGGGGGCTGTACACCGCGGCCTGGGGCCTGGATCCCCAACAACAGCGAGTGGCACCGGACCGACAGGCAACCTCACTCCACACTCGACACCGCCTGACAGCGAGCACTGTGTGATGGTCCTCCCACCGCCATGGGGGGGAGTGGGCTGTCTGATGGTCCTCCCACCGCCAGGGGGCGCTGCCTAATGGTCCTCCCACCACCAGGGGAGCGCAAGGGAGCGCCGCACAAGCTCCTCCATGCATGCGCGCAGTGGTTTGCAGCCTTTCCCTTGTATTTCTGCTGTAATCTCTCTTTTCTGACCCCCGAGTAGGTCATTTCTTTTTGCAACTATATTTTACATAAATTTAACTTTGACATGATGTTGCCCTAAATATTAAATTGCTGCATCCTGACAAGTAGCATCATTCCAGCAAGACTTTATCAGTTTCAGGGGTCTGGGCAGCTATGCAATTAACAGGGAATTTTACATTACATAAGAACATAAGAATTAGGAACAGGAGTAGGCCATCTAGTCCCTCGAGCCTGCTCCGCCATTCAAAAAGATCATGGCTGATCTGTGCACTCAGCTCCACTTATCCGCCCGCTCCCCATAACCCTTAATTGGTTAAAAATCTATCTATCTGTGATTTGAATACATTCAATGAGCTAACCTCAACTGCTTCCTTGGGCAGAGAATTCCACAGATTCACAACCCTCTGGGAGAAGAAATTCCTTCTCAACTCGGTTTTAAATTGGCTCCCCCGTATTTTGAGGCTGTGCCCCCTAGTTCTAGTCTCCCTGACCAGTGGAAATAAGCTCTCTGCCTCGATCTTGTCTATCCCGGAGTTGGAGCTGAGAGTGGATTCACTCTGGAGCATCCACGATGCTGAGAATGACGTGAGTAGCACGTGTAGCGAGTTGGTCATACCACAAGAGAAGGGGCCACAGCTAGATAGGGAATGTTCAGCCATGAACTCATTGAATGGCGGTGCAGGCTAGAAGGGCCGAATGGCCTACTCCTGCACCTATTTTCTATGTTTCTATGTTTCTATGGAAGACCAGCAGGAAGAGCAGTGCAAAGAAGGTAGTGCAAGGGTCCCCTGTGGTCATCCCCCTGCAAAACAGATACACTGCTTTGAGTACTGTTGAGGGAGATGACTCATCAGGGGAGGGCAGCAGCAGCCAAGTTCATGGCATCGTGGCTGGCTCTGTTACACAGGAGGGCAGGAAAAAGAGTGGGAGAGCGATAATGATAGGGGATTCAATTGTTAGGGGAATAGATAGGCGTTTCTGCGGCAGCAACCGAGGCTCCAGGATAGTATGTTGCCTCCCTGGTACAAGGGTCAAGGATGCCTCGGAGCGGGTGCAGGACATTCTAAAAAGGGAGGGAGAACAGCCAGTTGTCGTGGTGCACATTGGTACCAACGACATAGGTAAAAAAAGGGATGAGGTCCTACGAAATGAATTTAAGGAGCTAGGAGGTAAATTAAAAAGTAGGACCTCAAAAGTAGTAATCTCAGGATTGCTACCAGTACCACGTGCTAGTCAGAGTAGGAATCGCAGGATAGCACAGATGAATAAGTGGCTTGAGCAGTGGTGCAGCAGGGAGGGATTCAAATTCCTGGGGCATTGGAACCGGTTCTGGGGGAGGTGGGACCAGTACAAACCGGACAGTCTACACCTGGGCAGGACCGGAACAATGTCCGAGGGGGATTGTTTGCTAGTACTGTTGGGGAGGAGTTAAACTAATATGGCAGGGGGATGGGAACCAATGGAGGGAGACAGAGGGAAACAAAAAGGAGATAAAAGCAAAAAACAGAAAGGAGATGAGAAAAAGTGGAGGGCAGAGAAACGCAAGACAAAGAACAAAAAGGGCCACTGTACAACAAAATTCTAAAAGGACAAAGGGTGTTAAAAAAACAAGCCTGAAGGCTTTGAGTCTTAATGCAAGGAGTATCCGTAATAAGGTGGATGAATTAACTGTGCAAATAGATGTTAACAAATATGATGTGATTGGGATTACGGAGACGTGGCTCCAGGATGATCAGGGCTGGGAACTCAACATCCAGGGGTATTCAACATTCAGGAAGGATAGAATAAAAGGAAAAGGAGGTGGGGTAGCATTGCTGGTTAAAGAGGAGATTAATACATTAATTAGGAATGACATCAGCTTGAATGATGTGGAATATATATGGGTAGAGCTGCAGAACACCAAAGGGCAAAAAACATTAGTGGGAGTTGTGTACAGACCTCCAAACAGTAGTAGTGATGTTGGGGAGGGCATCAAACAGGAAGTTATGGGTGCATGCAATAAGGGTACAGCAGTTATAATGGGTGACTTTAATATGCACATAGATTGGGCTAACCAAACTGGAAGCAATACGGTGCAAGAGGATTTCCTGGAGTGCATAAGGGATGGTTTTCTAGACCAATATGTCGAGGAACCAACTCGGGGAGAGACCATCTTAGACTGGGTGTTGTGTAATGAGAGAGGATTAATTAGCAATCTCATTGTGCGAGGCCCCTTGGGGAAGAGTGACCATAATATGGTGGAATTCTGCATTAAGATGGAGAATGAAACAGTTAATTCAGAGACCATGGTCCAGAACTTAAAGAAGGGTAACTTTGAAGGTATGAGGCGTGGATTAATTGGCGAATGATACTTGAGGGGTTGACTGTGGATGGGCAATGGCAGACATTTAGAGACCGCATGGATGAACTACAACAATTGTACATTCCTGTCTGGCATAAAAATTAAAAAGCGAAGGTGACTCAATCGTGGCTATCAAGGGAAATCAGGGATAGTATTAAAGCCAAGGAAGTGGCATACAAATTGGCCAGAAATAGCAGCGAACCCGGAGACTGGGAGAAATTTAGAACTCAGCAGAGGAGGACGAAGGGTTTGATTAGGGCAGGGAAAATAGAGTACGAGAGGAAGCTTGCAAGGAAACATTAAGACTGATTGCAAAAGTTTCTATCGATATGTAAAGAGAAAAAGGTTAGTAAAGACATATGTAGGTCCCCTGCAGTCAGAATCAGGGGAAGTCATAACGGGGAACAAAGAAATGGCGGACCAATTGAACAAGTACTTTGGTTCGGTATTCACTAAGGAGGACACTAATAACATTCCGGATATAAGAAGGGTCAGAGGGTCTAGTAAGGAGGAGGAACTGAGGGAAATCCTTATTAGTTGGGAAATTGTGTTGGGGAAATTGATGGGATTGAGGGCCGATAAATCTCCAGGGCCTGATGGACTGCATCCCAGAGTACTTAAGAACGTGGCCTTGGAAATAGCGGATGCATTGACGGTCATTTTCCAGAATTCCATTGACTCTGGATCAGTTCCTATCGAGTGGAGGGTAGCCAATGTAACCCCACTTTTTAAAAAAGGAGGGAGAGAGAAAACAGGGAATTATAGACCGGTCAGCCTGACATCGGTAGTGGGTAAGATGATAGAATCAATTATTAAGGATGTCATAGCAGTGCATTTGGAAAGAGGTGACATGATAGGTCCAAGTCAGCATGGATTTGTGAAAGGGAAATCATGCTTGACAAATCTTCTGGAATTTTTTGAGGATGTTTCCAGTAGAGTGGACAAGGGAGAACCATTTGATGTGGTATATTTGGACTTTCAGAAGGCTTTCGACAAGGTTCCACACAAGAGATTAATGTGCAAAGTTAAAGCACATGAGATTGGGGGTAGTGTGCTGCCATGGATTGAGAAATGGTTGTCAGACAGGAAGCAAAGAGTAGGAGTAAATGGGTACTTTTCAGAATGGCAGGCAGTGACTAGTGGGGTACCGCAAGGTTCTGTGCTGGGGCCCCAGCTGTTTACACTGTACATTAATGATTTAGACGAGGGGATTAAATGTAGTATCTCCAAATTTGCGGATGACACTAAGTTAGGTGGCAGTGTGAGCTGCGAGGAGGATGCTATGAGGCTGCAGAGCGACTTGGATAGGTTAGGTGAGTGGGCAAATGCATGGCAGATGAAGTATAATGTGGATAAATGTGAGGTTGTCCACTTTGGTGGTAAAAACAGAGAGACAGACTATTATCTGAATGGTGACAGATGAGGAAAAGGGGAGGTGCAACGAGACCTGGGTGTCATGGTGCATCAGTCATTGAAGGTTGGCATGCAGGTACAGCATGCGGTTAAGAAAGCAAATGGCATGTTGGCCTTCATAGCGAGGGGATTTGAGTACAGGGGCAGTGAGGTGTTGCTACAGTTGTACAGGGCCTTGGTGAGGCCACCTGGAGTATTGTGTACAGTTTTGTTCTCCTAACCTGAGGAAGGACATTCTTGTTGTTGAGGGAGTGCAGCGAAGGTTCACCAGACTGATTCCCGGGATGGCGGGACTGACCTATCAAGAAAGACTGGATCAACTGGGCTTGTATTCACTGGAGTTCAGAAGAATGAGAGGGGACCTTATAGAAACGTTTAAAATTCTGATGGATTTAGACAGGTTAGATGCAGGAAGAATGTTCCCAATGTTGGGGAAGTCCAGAACCAGGGGTCACAGTCTGAGGATAAGGGGTAAGCCATTTAGGACCGAGATGAGGAGAAACTTCTTCACCCAGAGAGTGGTGAACCTGTGGAATTCTCTACCACAGAAAGTTGTTGAGGCCAATTCACTAAATATATTCAAAAAGGAGTTAGATGTAGTCCTTACTACTAAGGGGATCAAGGGGTATGGCAAGAAAGCAGGAATGGGGTACTGAAGTTGCATGTTGAGCCATGAACTCATCGAATCGCCTACTCCTGCACCTATTTTCTATGTTTCTATGTTTCTATATCCCTTTCATTATTTTAAATGTTTCTATAAGATCACCCCTCATCCTTCTGAACGCCAATGAGTAAAGACCCAGTCTACTCAATCTATCATCATAAGGCAACCCCCTCATCTCTGGAATCAGCCTAGTGAATCGCCTCTGTACCCCTTCCAAGGCTAGTATATCCTTCCTTAAGTAAGGTGACCAAAACTGCATGCAGTACTCAAGGTGTGGCCTCACCAATACCCTGTACAGTTGCAGCAGAACCTCCCTGCTTTTGTACTCCATCCCTCTCGCAATGAAGGCCAACATTCCATTCGCCTTCCTGATTACCTGCTGCACCTGCAAACTAACTTTTTGGTATTCATGCACAAGGAGGCCTCCTCGTAGGACTGCTCCTGGGCACGGCCAAGGGTGCCATCAGCCGGTCCAGGCAGCGGGCAGTCGAGGGGGTCGTTCAACCTGACTGCCTGCCTCTCTTCCGCTCTTACATCCGGTCCAGGGTGTCCTTGGAGATGGAGCACGCGGTGTCCACCGGTACGCTCGCGGCCTTCCGCGAGAGGTGGGCACCGGAGGGACTGGAGTGCATCATCACGCCCGGCAACCAAATTTTAATTTGATTTTACGTTTTAAAGTTAATTTGTTTTAATTGCCGGTGCTTTTAGTGTCCCCTTCCCTTTTATAGGGGGCACTGGGGAAAAATTGTGAATTTAGTGCCCAAAAAAAAAACAAAAAAAAAACACAAAAAAAAAAAAAGGGGGGAAAAAAAAGGGCCTTGTAAATGTCTGGAGTGTCACCCAGGTCGGGTGGCACCATTTAATGTTTTATGTTTTGCAGGTGAACTCCAAAAAGAGTTTCATGCACAAGGACCATCAGCCGGTCCAGGCAGCGGGCGGTCGTTCAACCTGACTGCCTGCCTCTCTTCCGCTCTTACATCCGAGCCAGGGTGTCCCTGGAGATGGAGCACGCGGTGTCCACCGGTACACTCGCGGCCTTCCGCGAGAGGTGGGCACCGGAGGGACTGGAGTGCATCATCACGCCCGGCAACCAAATTTTAATTTGATATTACGTTTTAAAGTTTAATTTGTTTTAATTGCCGGTGCTTTTAGTGTCCCCTTCCCCTTTTATAGGGGGCACTGGAAAAAAAAAATTTGATTTTAGCACCCCAAAAAAAAAAAAAAAAACACAAAAAAAAAGAAAAAAAGGGCCTTGTAAATGTCTGCTGTGTCATCCAGGACGGGTGGCACGGTTTAATGTTTATGTTTTTTTTCAGGTAAACTTAAAAAGAGTTTCATGCACAAGGACCCACAGGTCCCTCTGCACTACAGCATGTTGTAACTTCTCCCCATTCAAATAATATTCACTTTTACTGTTTTTTTTTTCCAAGGTGGATGACCTCACATTTTCCGACATTGTATTCCATCTGCCAAACCTTAGCCCATTCGCTTAACCTATCTAAATCTCTTTGCAGCCTCTCTGTGTCCTCTACACAACCCGCTTTCCCACTAATCTTTGTGTCATCTGCAAATTTTGTTGCGCTACACTCTGTCCCCTCTTCCAGGTCATCTATGTATATTGTAAACAGTTGTGGTCCCAGCACCGATCCCTGTGGCACACCATTAACCACCGATTTCCAACCCGAAAAGGACCCATTTATCCCGACTCTCTGCTTTCTGTTCGCCAGCCAATTCTCGATCCATGCTAATACATTTCCACTGACTCCACGTACCTTTATCTTCTGCAGTAACCTTTTGTGTGGCACCTTATCGAATGCTTTTTGAAAATCTAAATACACCACATCCATCAGTACACATCTATCCACCATGCTCGTTATATCCTCAAAGAATTCCAGTAAATTAGTTAAACATGATTTCCCCTTCATGAATCCATGTTGCGTCTGCTTGATTGCACTATTCCTATCTAGATGTCCCGCTATTTCTTCCTTAATGATAGTTTCAAGCATTTTCCCCACTACAGATGTTAAACTAACCGGCCTATAGTTACCTGCCTTTTGTCTGCCCCCTTTTTTAAACAGAGGCGCTACATTAGCTGCTTTCCAATCCGCTGGTACCTCCCCAGAGTCCAGAGAATTTTGGTAGATTATAATGAATGCACCTGCTATAACTTCCGCCATCTCTTTTAATACCCTGGGATGCATTTCATCAGGACCAGGGGGCTTGTCTACCTTGAGTCCCATTAGCCTGTCCAGCACTACCTCCCTAGTGATAGTGATTGTCTCAAGGTCCTCCCTTCCCACATTCCTGTGACCAGCAATTTTTGGCATTGTTTTTGTGTCTTCCACTGTGAAGACCGAAGCAAAATAATTGTTTAAGGTCTCAGCCATTTCCACATTTCTCATTATTAAATCCCCCTTCTCATCTTCTAAGGGACCAACATTTACTTTAGTCACTCTCTTCCGTTTTATATATCTGTAAAAGCTTTTACTATCTGTTTTTATGTTTTGCGCAAGTTTACTTTCGTAATCTATCTTTCCTTTCTTTATTGCTTTCTTAGTCATTCTTTGCTGTCGTTTAAAATTTTCCCAATCTTCTAGTTTCCCACTAACCTTGGCCACCTTATATGCATTGGTTTTTAATTTGATACTCTCCTTTATTTCCTTGGTTATCCACGGCTGATTATCCCTTCTCTTACCACCTTTTCCTTTTCACTGGAATATATTTTTGTTGAGCACTATGAAAGAGCTCCTTAAAAGTCCTCCACTGTTCCTCAATTCTGCCACCGTTTAGTCTGTGTTCTCAGTCTACTTTAGCCAACTCTGCCCTCATCCCACTGTAGTCCCCTTTGTTTAAGCATAGTACGCTTGTTTGAGACACTACTTCCTCACCCTCAATCTGTATTACAAATTCAACCATACTGTGATCATTCATTCCGAGAGGATCTTTTACTAGGAGATCGTTTATTATTCCTGACTCATTACACAGGACCAGATCTAAGATAGCTTGCTCCCTTGTAGGTTCTGTCACATACTGTTCTAAGAAACAATCGCGTATGCATTCTATGAATTCCTCCTCCAGGCTACCCTGTGCGATTTGATTTGACCAATCGATATGTAGGTTAAAAACCCCCATGATTACTGCCGTTCCTTTTTCACATGCCTCCATTATTCCCTTGATTATTGTCCGCCCACCGTGAAGTTATTATTTGGGGGCCTATAAACTACGCCCACCAGTGACTTTTTCCCCTTACTATCTCTAATCTCCACCCACAATGATTCAACATTTTGTTCATTAGAGCCAATATCATCTCTCACAACTGCCCTGATATCATCCTTTATTAACAGAGCTATCCCACCTCCTTTCCCTTCTTGTCTATCCTTCCGAATTGTCAGATACCCCTGTATATTTAATTTCCAGTCTTGGCCACCCTGCAATCACATTTCTGTAAAGGCCACCAAATCATACGCATTTGTAATGATTTGTGCCGTCAACTCATTTACTTTATTTCAAATGCTGCGTGCGTTTAGGTAGAGTCTTTTAATACTAGTTTTTAAACCATGATATTTAGTTTTGACCCCTCCTGCAGCCCCTTTATATTCATACATATTGTCCCTTCCTATCACCTTGTGGTTTACACTTACCCCAGTGCTACTCTGCTCTGTTGCCTCCTGCCTTTTGCATTCTTTCTTGGGGTCCTGTTCATCTGAGCTCTCACCCACTCTAACTAGCTCGGAGCCCTCTCCTGGGTTCCGAATACTCCTTGCATTGAAGCACCGAGCTTTCAGACTTGCCTTTTTATTACACTTTGACCCTTTAGAATTTTGCTGTACAGTGGCCCTTTTTGTTTTTTGCCTTGGGTTTCTCTGCCCTCCACTTTTACTCATCTTCTTTCTGTCTTTTGCTTCTGTCCCCATTTTGCTTCCCTCTTTCTCCCTGCATTGGTTCCCATCCCCCTGCCATATTAGTTTAACTCCTCCCCAACAGCACTAGCAAACACTCCCCCAAGGACCTTGGTTCCGGTCCTGCCTAGGTGCAGACCGTCCGGTTTGGACTGGTCCCACCTCCCCCAGAACCGGTTCCAATGCCCCAGGAATTTGAATCCCTCCCTGCTGCACCACTGCTCAAGCCACTTATTCATCTCGGCTGTCCTGCGATTCCTACTCTGACTAGCACGTGGCACTGGTAGCAATCCCGAGATTACTACTTTTGAGGTCCTACTTTTTAATTTAGCTCCTAGCTCCTTAAATTCGTCTCGTAAGACCTCATCCCGTTTTTTACCTAAATCGTTGGTACCTATATGCACCACGACAACTGGCTGTTCACCCTCCCTTTTCAGAATGTCCTGCACCCGCTCCGAGACATCCTTGAACCTTGCACCAGGGAGGCAACATACCATCCTGGAGTCTCGGTTGCGGCCACAGAAACACCTATCTATTCCCCTTACAATCGAATCCCCTATCACTGTCGCTCTCCCACTCTTTTTCCTGCCCTCCTGTGCAGCAGAGCCCGCCACGGTGCCATGAACTTGGCTGCTGCTGCTCTCCCCTGATGAGTCATCTCCCTCAACAGTACCCAAAGCGGTGTATCTGTTTTGCAGGGGGGTGACCGCAGGGGACCCCTGCACTGCCTTCCTTTTAAAGGATATTTATAAAATCCTGTCGAATAAGAAAATAATCAAAAGCATTTGGTATTCATTGCAATAAATGGACACAATCTACATTTCTTAAGAAACTTCTGCACCAATGTAAAACTTTTGCAAAGTGTAATTAGTTGAATGGATTTTTGTGCAATAACAGAAGTTACTTCCAGCGGAAACGATGTAATAAATTGGAAAATGATGTACAAAATCTTCCACTGAGTCTCCGCGCCCAGATGACAGATCAATTTGCATATGTCAATTTCCAGGAATATCAATCTGGGAATAAGTTGAACTTTAGTCTCCGAGAACAGCTTGCAATTCAAACACAGGCTTATGGCAAAGGTTGCAATAGTTAAACATTTGAGATTTATTTTATAAATTGGAAATAATTTCGCGCCGTTACCATATATGGCAAGATGTCATTTGCATAAGCTTATATCAGGAAGTGAGCGAGCAGCTAGGCCCCTCATTTGGTGGTGAAACTGGCTGCACTTTGTTGCACTCTGTCTTTGCAAATCACTGGCTTCCTGCTATTGTATATATATATTTTAAAGCAGTGTTTTGCAAGAAAGCATTCCCTTTGCAAAGATGTTTGAGGCTCGCTTGGTGCAGGGCAGCATCCTGAAGAAGGTGCTGGAGGCCCTGAAGGACCTGATCACCGAGGCGTGTTGGGACATCAGCTCCACCGGCATCAGCCTCCAGTCCATGGACAGCTCGCATGTCTCCCTGGTGCAGCTCACCTTGCGGAGCGATGGCTTTGACACCTACCGCTGCGACAGGAACCTGGCCATGGGGGTTAACCTCAGCAGGTGAGTCTGGTCTGCATTTGCAACAACAACACAAAAACTTGCAACCTTGTGTTAAATCCGGTACATTTAATGCACACTAGGAAAAAAATATACGATTCAATCTTAAAAGCAAATGAACTATTTGCATGAGTTAGAGCTTGCACTCGTGCAAATAGTTCATTCCGAAAAAAACTGCATTCCTTTGGTGATAAAATTGTTGCGTATCTTGAAATAGATTTTAAGACCGAAGCTGGCGCCAGTTCTCAATGTTTGCTGTGCATTGACCGGTTGGGTAGTTTTATTTTAATCGTGGCAGGGTTATTAGGGGCTGGTTTCCCCCCCTCTGCCACTTTGCACCGAATTCTATTTCCCTCCGAATTCTTTGCAAATATAAAAAAAGGCGCCAGCGGCCCCGCCGTGACGTCATTTGCGCGCGAAAGGACAAAGGCCGGGGTTGGCGGGAATTTGCCCAGGCTTGTTGCAATTGTTTGATTTGTTACAGCAGGAAACAGGCCCAGAAATCGATCTGCAATCACTTTCATAACCTGTCACTTTGTTCTTTTTTATATATATATAGAACTCAATTTTGGTGCATCTGAAAAAGTAAAACTGCCCTGTTTAATGTATCTCTCCCTTGTGCTTTTCAAATGTTACATAATTCCTCCACCCCTGCAATTGCAAACTCTCACTGGGGTCTTATTCTGCAGCATCTCCTCGTCCTAAGTTAAGCCCCCCCCCCCCAGTTCCTTGCCCTGAGTCCCAGTAGAAAGAAAGACTTGCATTTATATAGCGCCTTTCACGACCACCTTGTGTCCCAAAGTGCTTTACAAAGTACTTTTTTGATGTGCAGTCACTGATGAAATGCAGCAGCCAATTTGTGCACAGCAAGCTCCCACAAGTAGCAGTGTAATCACGACCCAGATAATCTGTATTTTTAGTGATGTTAGTTAAGAGCTAAATAGTGGCCAGGACACCGGGGGAGAACGTTCTTCGATATAGTGCCCCTGGGATCTTTTACGTCCACCTGAGAGAGCAGGCGGGGTCTCGGTTTAACATCCCATCCGAAAAATGGCACCTCCGACAGTGCAGCACTGGAGTGTCGGCCTGGATTATGTGGTTCATTCTCTTGAGTCGGAAGGTTGTGAGTTCAAGGCCCACTCCAGAGGTGAGTATGCTACCCACTGAGCAACTGGCTGACACGGAATCAGGCCCCCTGTTGGTCGACCCTCCCTTCCCCCCACCCCAGCCGATATTTATCCCTCAACACCTGAAACTGATTATCTGGCCATTTATCACATTGCTGCTTGTGCGAGCTTGCTGTGCGCAAATTGGCTGCTGCGTTTCCTACATTACAACAGTGACTACACTTCTAAAACTACTTCATTGGCTGTAAAGCGATTTGGGACGTCCAGTGGTCGTGACAAGGCACTAAAGAAATGCAAGTCTTTAAAGGATTCTATAAATCCACACCATGGCAAAGTGTCACTATGCTATTGGACCATGGAGTGCATCGAGCTCTTGGGCATCCAAAAGTGGTAGCCCTGCTTGATTAATTGATTCACCCCCAATCCGCTTGCCCGCACCAAGAGCAAAATACTGCGGCTGCTGCTGGGAATCTGAAATTAAAATGAGGAAATGGTGGAAATACTCAGTGGGTCAGGCAGCATCTGGAGAGAGAACAAGAGTTAACGTATCTGGTCGATGACCCTTCGTCAGAACCAGTTGGTAACCTGGTTAACAGAATGACCTGTGTAGCTGTAATGTGATGGAGAGGGGTGGAAGGTAATCCTTTTAACTGATGCATTGGAAATGTAACACTGGGTTCGCAGTTAGTTCGTGAGGTCCTGGGGCTCACCAGTGCTCGGGTGCAATGGCCATGATTTCTAATGTTTCTGATTCCCGTTACAGCATGTCCAAAATTCTCAAATGCGCTGGCAATGAGGACATCATCACCCTGCGGGCGGAGGACAATGCGGACACGCTGGCTCTGGTGTTCGAGGCGCAGAGTGAGTATCCGTGTCGTGCTCCTCTCCCCGGGGCAAGGTCTGCCCGTTGAAGTAGCACTGGGCTGGTCGCGGTGCAGTGCAGCAGGCTTGTGAAGGCCGAGTGAATTCAGTTTAGCTTCCGGGGTCTAACTGCCTGAGCTGTGCCATATCGAAGAGCCAGAACTTGCCATTGCGTCAATGCAAAATGCGTTGTGTCAGCTGCTGAATTGATTTGAAGCCGAACTCAGGTTGATCTTGTCCTGGAATAGAATCGGAGCATGGGAGATTCTGTCCTGGAATAGAATCGGAGCATGAGAGATCCTGTCCTAGAATAGAATCCCAGCATGGGAGATCCTATCCTAGAATAGAATCCCAGAATGGGAGGCCTCTCGGCCCAGTGTGTCTGTGTCCGCTCTTTCTATTTGTGTAAGCTATCCAACTAGTCCTACTCTCCTCCTTTCTCCACAGCAAATTTTTCATCTTTGAATATTTATCCAATTCCCTTTTGAAAGTGGCTATTGAACTTGCGTCCACCGCCCTTTCAGCCAACGTGTTCCAGATCAGAACATCTTCATCTGGTTCCTTTTGCCACTTATCTTAAATCTGTCCTCTGGTTGCCGACCCTAAGATCATAAGAATTGGGAGCAGGAGTAGGCCATTCAGCCCCTCAAGCCTGCACTGGGATCATGGCTGATCTTCGACCTCGCCTGCAATATCCCTCGATTTCCTCTGCTAGTTTCTCCCTATGTGCTCTTTATCAAGGCCCATCATCATTTTGAGCACCCCTATTAAATCCCTCCTTGACCTTTTGCGTTCTGAGGAGAACAATCCCAGCTTCTCCAGTATTTCCACACCCGAAGCTTTGACCTGCTTCCTGGCATGT
Source organism: Pristiophorus japonicus (assembly GCF_044704955.1). Lineage (NCBI taxonomy): Eukaryota > Metazoa > Chordata > Chondrichthyes > Pristiophoridae > Pristiophorus > Pristiophorus japonicus. The sequence goes on from NC_091998.1 coordinate 51,924,057, forward strand.
AGTGCCCAGGATACTCCCGTGATTTTAATAAAAGGTTTAGTGTAGCTTCCTTTGTCGGTGGAATAATGAGTGAAATTACAACGTTCTGGGCTGCAAACCACCGTGTGATCAGCTGACTGTATCTTGTTGCAGATCAGGAGAAAGTCTCCGACTATGAGATGAAGCTCATGGATCTGGACGTTGAACAGCTTGGGATTCCGGTAAGTGGGTTTTGACAATCCAGCATTGGTTTGGGTGAGCGGTATAAAATAATGCTGCGGCTGCACATGTTTTTATCGGCCTTGGTACAATCCCATTGACCGTTCTGTCCCCATGCTGTCCAGGAACAAGAGTACAGCTGTGTGGTGAAGATGCCGTCTGGAGAGTTTGCCCGCATCTGCCGGGACTTGAGCCAGATTGGCGATGCCGTGGTGATCTCCTGCGCCAAGGATGGGGTGAAGTTCTCAGCCAGCGGGGAGCTGGGAACTGGCAACGTGAAACTGTCCCAGACCAGCAACGTGGACAAGGAGGAGGAGGCGGTAAGTACCCTGGATTCCTCGCCGTGTCTTGGGGGAGAAAAATGGGCATCGCGAGAATGATCAGGTCACCTAGATGGTTCAATGATAAATCCATTCAGATACCAGGCTATATATACCTGTCCTGCCATTACCCCGATAAAGTCTATCCCACTGTTAATGCCGATCTATCTCAGAACATGAGAAATGGGAGCAGCAGTTGGCCATTCGGCCCCTCGAGCTGACCCATTCAATAAGATCATGGCAGATCTGATCATGGACTCAGCTCCACTTCCCTGTCCGCTCCCCATAATCCTTGTCTCTCTTATCGCTCAAAAATCTGTCTTATCTCCGCCTTAAATATATTCAATGACCCAGCCTGCACAGCGCTCTGGGGCAGAGAATTTCAAAGATTCACTACCCTCAGAGAAGAAATTCCTCCTCATCTCTGTCTTAAATGGGCGACCCCTTATTCTGAAACTACTTCGATAATGGGGAGAATACTCATCGCGCCCGTGGTTGTGATACTGGAGGTAATCCCAGGTCTGGGCCACATTGACTGAATCGCGTTTGCTCCCGTGTCCATTACTCACGGAGAGCACCCATCGACCGCCTCAGTTATTGCACCAGAAATCCGTGTGGCTTGCGAGTCGATGGTTTTTATTTCGGGTGGACTCGGGGTTGAGTGCAGTTAACTTGAGCAGAAAGTGTTGGGGAGAGGGGGCGGGGGAGGTCAATCCGATTTGTCCCCAAAAGCTGGTGTCTGAACATCCATTCCTGGCCTCTCCTACCGCCCTTCCTTCCGTGGCTTGGGGTCGATTTAATCAACTTTGGCCCCATTTGATGGGCACGGACAAGATGGGCGGAAATGGCCTCCTTCGTGCTGTAAACTTCTATGATTCCTCGTGCTTGCTCGAGCCGCCCAGTGCCACAGTTACACTGGGGCACACGGGTCAAGATGTCCTTTGTGTGTGTGTGACTGTATCTGTCCAGGTCAGATCCGGGTGTTGAGGGATTTCTCTGTGCAGCAGCTGTGGGGGATAAAACTTATCTTTCTCTCCTTCGCAGGTGACCATTGAGATGAACGAGGCGGTGCAGCTGACCTTTGCCTTGCGGTACCTGAACTTCTTCACCAAAGCCACTCCTCTCTCCCCGACAGTCACGCTTAGCATGTCCGCGGACATTCCTCTGGGTACGTGTTGCGGTCCATCCCACCCTGACACACACCCCGCTGCGCACGCAGTTTCCCCCAGTTACTTTGAGGCAGTGTTTATGTGTGAAGATTCAGCCATTTTAATCTGGCCATCTGACTCCCTCTCAGCCACAGCGATGATAGGTTGGCGCTGGTTTGTGTACAGGCTGACCCACCGAGGAGGTCTGTCCCGGTTGAATTGCTGAACGGTTTGCTATTCTCCGTTATGCTGATCCGTGGAAACCTGTCCTTTCGGGCGCTCTTGATGAACATAAGGAGCCGAAGTCGGCCATTCGGCCCCTCGGGCCTGCTCCACCATTCAATGAGACCATGGGCTGATCATCGAACCCGTGGTCAAGCTGTCCAATTAGGCCACCCGCCCTGCTCCCAGCCTAAACTCAGCAGCCGTTGGAGCTGAGTAAGTGCCCTGGCGTTGTTGCTGATTCCGCAGCTGAGGGCTTCTGACCAATGTTCCCGTGAAGCTGTATGGCCGCGCAGCGCTCTGGAGGTCCCGTACAGTCCATCAACATAAGCAATAGGGGCAGGAGTCAGCCATTCGGCCCCTCGAGCCAGCTCCGCCATTCAATAAGATCATGGCTTAACTTCCATCTCCAATTTCCCCGCCTGCTCCCCATAACCTTTGACTCTCTTATCGTTCAAAATCTGTCTTGCCTCCGCCTTAAATATATTCAATGACCCAGCCTCCACAGCTCTCTGGGGTAGAGAATTTCAAGGGTTCACGACCATCAGAGAAATTCCTCCTCATCTCCATTTTAAATGGGCGACCCTTTATTCTGAAACTATGGCCCCTAGTTCTAGATTCCCCCATGAGGGAAAACATCTTCTCTGCATCTACCCTGTCACGTCCCCTCAGAATCTTATGTTGTGATAAGATCACCTCTCCTTCTAAATTCCAATGCGTACAGGCCCAATCTGCTCAACCTTTCTTCATACGACAACCCCTTCATCTCAGGAATCAACCTAGTGAACCTTCTCTGAACTGCCTCCAATGCAAGCATATCCCTCCTTAAATACAGAGACCAAAACTACGCAGTACTCCAGGTGTGGTCTCACCAATACCCTGTCCAGTTGTAGCAGGACTTCGCTGCTTTTATACTCTATCCCCCTTGCAATAAATGCCAACATTCCATTTGCCTTCCTGATTACTTGCTGGACCTGCATACTAACTTTTTGTGTTTCATGTACAAGGATCCCCAGGTCCCTCTGTACTGCAGCATTCTGTAGTCTCTCTCCCTTGAAGTAATATTCTGCTTTTCTATTCTTCCGACCAAAGTGGATAACCTCACATTTTTCCCACACTATACCCCAAGGGCCCATGCAGCCCCAAAGTGCATTGGCGGGAACGTTGGTTCTGCCCGCCAATGGCTGAGCGGATTTGCTGCAAGTCGCGGCCCAGTGATCTCCGGCGGGGGGGGGGTGTGAGGGAGGGGGGTTGGGTCCCGACTGAATTGGGCTTGGCTGTGGCGCACTCTTCCTGCCGTTGAGCGAACCGTTGGCACTGTGTCCAAGCCTCGCACGTGGGCAGCGACTGCCTGAGCTGAGCGACCAAAGTTTATCGATGCAGCAGTCCCCATCCTCCAGCATGTCGCTGCCCCCGTTGGGAGAGCCTTGCGCAATTGTAATGTAATTGTAACTGAAATAAGCTTCCACCCACATATCCGCAGCATAACTAAGACCGCCTGTTTCAGCCTCCGCAACATCGGCCGTCTGCCCCTTGCCTTAGCTCATCCGCTGCTGAAACCCTCATCCGTCCCTTTGTTATCTCTAGACTTGATTATTCCAACGCACTCCTGGCTGGCCTCCCACATTCTACCCTATGTAAACTAGAGGTGATCCAAAACTCGCACTAAGACCTGCTCACCCATCACTCCCCGTGCTCGCTTACCTACATTGGCTCCCGGTTAAGCAACGCCTCCATTTCAAAATTCACGTCCTTGTTTACAGATACCTCCATGGCCCTCGCCCCTCCCTATCTCTGTAATCTCCTCCAGCTCCACAACGCCCCCCCCCCCCCCCCGAGATTTCTGCTCTCTTGAGCATTCCTGATTGTAATCGCTCAACCATTGGTGGCCGTGCCTTCTGTTGCCTGGGCCCCAAGCTCTGGAACTCATTCCCTAAACCTCTGCACTCGGTGTCAAATTTATGTTTTGTCGTATAACGCTCCTGTGAAGCGCTTTGGGATGTTTCACTGCGTTAAAGGTGCTATATAAATGCAAGTTGTCTGTGACCCTGAGGTACTGGTGCTCAATGCTTGACCTTTGACTTTTGATAGTGGTGGAGTACAAGATCGCTGACATGGGACACATCAAGTATTACTTGGCGCCCAAGATTGAAGACGAGGAGACTTCTTAAGGAGGAGCTTGGACAATGAGACTGACCATGGGACGGCTGTGGTTGAAATGTAATCAGCGGAGAGATAACTGAAGGTTCTGTGGGAGGCAGCGCTGGCTTTATCTCGGTTAATGCCATTCCTCTTCTACCGATGCGTGTGTTCCTGTCCTTTCTGAGGTTCTTGTAGATATTTTATGTAAATATGTTCTCCACCGTTCAGTATCTTTTTTTTGTTATACAGAGGGTTCAACGAAAAGACGGAAAATAAAATGTGTCCTTGGTAACTGGCCTGTTTTGTCAAATTAAAGAGGGGGGGCGGGGTATTGAGGGGGCGCAGCTTGGGTTCTGGTCTAGAATCATCGAAAAATTACCACACGGAAGGAGGTCATTTTGGCCCATTGTGTCCGAGCCGACCGACAAAGAGCTATCCAGCCTAATCCCACTTTCCAGCTCTCGGTCCGTAGCCCTGTAGGTTACGGCACTTCAAGTGCACATCCAAATACTTTTTAAATGCGATGAGGGTTTTTGCCTCTGCCACCCTTTCAGGCAGTGAGTTCCTGATCCCCAACACCCTCTGAGTGAAGAAATGTCCCCTCATCTCCCCTCTAAACCTAACAATTATTTTAAATCTATGCCCCTGGTTGTTGACCCCTCAGCTAAGGGAAACAGGTCCTTCCTATCCACTCTATCTAGCCCCCTCATAATTTTATACACCTCAGTAAGGTCTCCCGTCGGCCTCCTCGGTTCCAAGTAAAACAAACCCAGCCTATCCAATCTTTCCTCCATAGCTGAAGTTTTTCAGTCTGGAAGGTCCCAGATAAGTTACCAGGTTATGCTGAAAAGCTGTTGTTCTGTCGGGTGATGGTGAGCGAGTGAGATTTGCCTTGTGCTGCCTATTTGTCCCAGAAAATGGACAACACCAACTATTGGAATGTCTAAATGTGTTGGCTTTGCCTGAGTATGTTGGCCCGTTCTCTACAGTGCTGAATGAGACCTTTGGATGTGGCTTCAGAAGAGTTCCCCCCCCACCCAATGTCCATCCGCCTCGGGCTGGGAGCAAGGATTTCGGGGTACGCAGGCAATCGGCCCTTTCACCCTGGTTTATAATCAATACAAACCCGACGCCAATAGATTGCAATTGGTCTTTTATTTGTCACGCAGCAAAGATCAACACGGTAACAGTGCCTCGAGCAGCAGTTCACAGTACCACCAACAGATGGCCTTCCTCTGGTCACTGGACAGAGTTAGTGTGGCTCGCTTCCCTCTCCTGTCCCAGCCAGGAAGGTGTCAGGCCGAATCCAGCATGGGATCTGTGATATATTCACAGAGCACAAGCATACACAGCTTCCTACATGGCAGGCAGTTCTCTCGGAAGCCTCTGGAATCTGCCTGGTTCTGTTTATTAACTCTGCAGTTGCAATACACAATATATCCACATCCACAGTGTGGCGCTACAAACATTGTAAGCTTACAGACATTACAATTCTCCCTCCTTAATGAAGAAGTTATTATAACAAACATCATACATAACTTTCATGCTTATACATAACACAGGATATAAACTTATTTTTTTCCATATTTACAAATTTAACTTTACAATTTGTTTTCTGTTTCGAAGAGGATACCTTCACTCTCGAACAGAACCTTCCAAACATGGTGTTGAATCTAAACTCATTCGAGACTCATCCTGAGGAACGTTTTCCTCCACGGAATTTCCTTGACTTTCATTTGAACTCTAACTTCAGGCTCTTTGTTTTCCTGACTCGGACTCAGACTTTCATTCTGATTCTCTCCTCGATTTGTTTCCAGTACATTGGATTTAGGATTTGCTACTGGTGTATCAAAACTATCTGATGAGTCAGAAATAATTGAATCATCCCCACCTTCAATATGATCAATATGAACAAACCTAACCTGTCCATTATCAAACATCTTTACCAAATATGTGCGAGGACCACATATCTTCACCACTCTTCCTGGTAACCACTTTAACCATTTATGGTGATGGTTCTTCACTCTCACCTTCTGGTTTGATTTCACACTTCTTTCTTTTACTCTACCTCGATTATGATTCTCTTTCTGTCTTAATTGTGTCTCTTCTATGGGCTGCCAAATTTGGCTTTAACAACGAGAATCTGGTTCGTGGCTGTCGTTTGTGAAACAACTCTGCTGGTGTTCTACCAGTAGTTGTATGAGGAGTATTTCGATATGTAATCAAAAAAATAGCCAATTTGTGATCCAATGACAACTGTCGTTTCCTTGGATTTGGATCTAACATTTGTTTTATGAGGGCATGTTTGACAAGTTGTACAGTGCGTCTGCTGCACCATTCGAAGCAGGATGGTATGGTGGAACCTTGGTATGTTTCACACCATTTTTGCTCGTGAATTGTGCAAATTCTTCTGAACGAAATTGTGGTCCATTATCCAAAACAATCTCTTCAGGGAGGCCAAATGAAGAAAATAATTTTTGTAAAATGTCCAATGTTTTACTTGTTATTTTCCACATTGGAAACACCTCAACCCACTTCGGATGGCTATCAATCACAATGAACAATTATTGTCTTTCTAACTCAGCAAAATCAATATGTAGCCTTTGCCAAAAGGGGCAGTTAAGTGTCTGGAGTGTCCCCCAGATCGGGGGGCACTTGATCTAATGTCTATTTTGTTCCCCCAAAAGAGTTGTAGCCTTTGCCACACCCTGGGAAGCCATTTCCATGGCTGTAATGGTACTGGTGGTGGTTGCTTGCCTACTGATTGACATGTCGTACATTGACTCACGATGTACTCTATATCTTTACCAAGACCTGGCCACCATAAATAACTGCGTGCAAAACTCTTGGTCAAGCACATTCCCAGGTGTTGGTCATGGACGTCTCCTAATAATTTGGACCTGAATTTATTTGGTATAACCACTCTTGTACCCCACATGATACAATCTTTATTGACTGATAATTCATTCCTACGAATGAATAATGGATGTCTATATTTGTCTGTTACCTGGTTTGGCCATCCATTTGCAATATACTCATACACCTTTGACATTACTGGGTCACATTTGGTTGCTCTACCAATCTCTTCAGCTGTGACTGGCAGTTCATCAATGTATAAAAAATAAAACACTTCTTTCCTATCGGGTGTAACTTGTGATAGGGAAGGCAATCTAGACATTGCATCAGCTGATTGTCTGTATTCAATATCATATGTATATGCTGACAAAATCAAAGCCCATCTCTGCATTCGGGCTGCAGCTAATGTTGGAACTGGGGACTTTGGATGGAGGATTGCTGTTGGGGTTTATGGTCCGTAATGATGGTAAACTTACGACCATACAAGTATTTGTGAAACTTCTTGACCCAAAAATTAATGCCAAAGCTTCCCTTTCAATTTGCGCATAATTATTCTCTTTGGCACTGAGTGCGTGAAGCAAAAGCAATTGGTCGCTCCTCCCCACTACGTGATATATGAGAGATCACTGCCCCAACTCCATATGGAGAGGCATCACATGCTAGCTTAATCTCCTTCGATATGTCACAGTGAACTAACATGGTGCTCTCTACCAATCTGCTTTTACACTCCTTGAATGCTATATCGCATTCTTTTGACCACTTCCAATGGACCTGTTTTTTCAAAAGTTCATTCAGTGGATGTAATACTGTAGCCAAATTTGGTAGGAACTTCCCAAATTCGTTCAAAAGACCCAAGAATGAACGAAGTTCAGTGACATTCCTGGGAGTGGGTGCATTTCTGATTGCATCCAATTTTTCCATGGTTGGATGTAAACCACCTTTGTCTATTCTGTATCCTAAGTACTCCAATTAGTTTTTAAATAACTCACAATTATGAGCAGACACTCGTACTCTGCTTCTCTAGCTGTTTGAGGACTTCATTCAATATGTTATGAATTTGCCTATTTGGTGCTGAAATTAGTATGTCATCCAAATAACATACTACCCCTTCGATACCTTGCAAAATCTGGTTCATCACCCCTTGGAATATAGCAGGGGCGGAAGACACTCCAAACGGTAGCCTATTAAGTTGATATAGGCCTAGATGAGTATTTATAGGCAAACATGACTTGGACTCCATCTAGTTCAAGCTGTAAATAGGCATTCGTAAGATCCAGTTTTGAGAAGATCTGACCACCTGTCAGTGTTGTGAACAAATCTTCTATATTCGGCAATGTATTGGCGACATTACCCTCTAGAAACTGGTTTACGGTTATTTTATAATAACCACACAATCTTACCTTACCATCAGACTTAGGTACAACAACAATGGGTGTAGCCCAATTACATCGATCTATCTTACAAATAATGTTCTCAGTCTCTAGTCTTTTGAGTTCTTGCTCAACTTTCTCCTTGAGTGCATATGGTATGGAACGTGGCTTGTAGTAAACCGATATAGCGTCCTTCTTTACCCTGACACTCGCCTTGAAGCCTTGGATCGGACTGCCCGTTTCACAGAACACCTTCAGATACTTCTTGATAACCTCATCCATTGATGAAAATCTCGCTTCCACACAGAAAATCTTACTCCAATCCAGCCTCAGTGAGTTCAACCAATTTCTTCCTAATAAGGCAGACTTGTCTCCTTTCACTACTATTAGAGGCAAGTTCTGAAATTGATCTTTATATTTCACTGGTACGGTGATATGACCTACCACAGGAATTTTCTCTCCCGAGTAGCCTCGCAGCTCTATCTTGGATTTCTCCAGTTGGAAATCACGCAATTTGTCGAGGTACAGCGACTCCGGTACTACACTCACGGATGCACCCGTGTCAATTTCCATTGGTATCTTGAATCCCGCAACATCTATGTGGATTTTGATGCTTTCCGAATCGCTGTCCATTAACCTCATGCTCCTGATGACATGTGTCTCTAACATCTCATCCTGTTGTTGTTCTTCCATGCTATGTAGTCTCTTGGGATTTCTACTCATAGCTTTGAACGCTGGACTCATAGCTTTAAAAGCTGGTTTACCCTTCAGTCGGCATGCCTTCACAAGATGCCCAGTCTTTCTACAGAAGAAACACTCTGTCCCAGGCACCTATAGCACGACTTCGACGCTCTGTTAGAATTTCCAGTTTCTGAGACTTTGGGCCCCCACCATCTTTTAATTTGAACCTGCAGGTGATTTACCTCGGTTGACTGACGACCGTAATCATTATTTAATTCTCGGGAATATTGTTCGGCCATGCCCATCGACCTCGCTGTCTGATAAGCAATCTCAAAAGTCAAGTCATCCGTCGTCAATAACTTCCTTCTGATCGCATAATTTTTCACCCCACAAACAAAACGATCCCATAATGCTCGGTTTTGAAAGTTTCCAAAATTACAGTGCATCGCTAGCTTTTTTAATGCTACGATATAATCGCTGATACATACATCAGCCTTTTGATTCCGAATCCCGAAACGATAGCTTTCAGCAATTTCTAACGGTTTGGAGTTATAGTGCTGCTCCAGCTTCGTTAAAATCTCTTTAAGCGTTGTGTCCTTTGGCTCGTCAGGCACAAGCAGATTTACAAGGGTTTCATACAATACCGGAGCCGCCTCCGATAAGAAGATCGCTTTCTTACGTTCCAACACAGCCCGGTTCTGGACTGCATTTTCTGGAACTTCGATTATGTTATATGCAGTGAAATACATTTCTAGCTGATCCACATACGCTTTAACACGTTCCCAGTCGTGTCTATATTCCCCCAAATGTCCGATTACCCCTGCCATTTTAATCTCTAGCTGTTCACACCGTGTACTGTATTTTACCTCGGATTTTGTAGCTTTTTTCCAAAGACAGAAACTTCCAAAGTCTCTGTCGGCTGGCTGAATCCTTCCCCAACAAAATTTAAGCTTTAAATCATCTGAAAAATCCCATCTCATCGCCAAATGTGATATATTCACGGAGCACAAGCACACACAGCTTCCTACATGGCAGGCAGCTCTCTCTCGGAAGCCTCTGGAATCTGCCTGGTTCTGTTTATTATTAACTCTGCAGTTGCAGTACACATACCACAATAACTTAAGTTTGTTGCAAAATATTATTTTAAAAAGAAATTCCAGTACACGATACGTCCACATCCACAGTGTAAAGTTACAAACATTACAAGCTTACAGACATTACAGGATCCACTTTGGCCCAGTCTGCGGTCCATTCAGAGTGATCTTCTCTCTCTGCACCGAACACTCAATAACCCACCTCCTTTTCTTGACCACCTGAACGTAACTCAACCGCTCAGCAGTTGCCCCGAGGGTCTCCAATTCAACTGTCGGTCTTTGCACGTACTCTCCTGTTTGCCCCGACTCTCTCGACTTCCCGTATCTTGCGGCTACAATTAACCTTTAACGGTTGGTGCAACAATGCTGCACCCTTGGCTATCTGCCAGCGACCAGGGTTTGTTATTTTAATCAAACCCGGTACACAAATAGTCAGAGAAAACCGCTTTGCTGTCTAGTTTGTAGTGAGTTTTTCGCCACACACATGTTTGCATGCCCTGTCGTTATTAGCCACAGATAAATCGAAACCACATCGAACTGAAAAGTTAACATTCAATCTTAAGTCGGTTAGTGGATCGTCGAATTAGACAAAAAACCCATAGGGCTCAATTTTCTCCGGTGATTTGCGCTGTTTTTTTTGGAGCAGGCCGCTCTTTTTGGCCTAAGTTGAAAAAGCCCAGTTTCCTCAATCAATTTGCACCATCAGTGACGATTTATTGAGGTCAGTTTTTTATTTCAGCCAAAGTTGGCGTAACCAGCCCCCCCGCTCCAATTTTGGCCATTTGGGGAAGTTTGGCCAGCTGAGAGTTACTCCAGTTCTGATTAGGCCAGCGTATGTGTCCTCTTCAGAAAAACCTTCCCTAGAGTTAAGGAAATCGGCGCAGCAGATGCCCAGACACACACAAAGAGACATAGCAGCAACTTACCTCCAACTCTGCCCGTTCTCGGTCCCGGTTCTCTCACACCGTGGACCGGACCGGCAAGCCCTTCGGGTGGGGTTGGAGGCGAGTTGGTGCTGTGTGTTTTTCAATTCTTTTAATGTGTTGGGAGCTGGCTGCATGCTTCACTTTGCAGCCTCGGCTCGCATTGTGTCCCTGGTTACCTTGATCTTTTTGGCACAGATCAAGGCTCCACCCCCAAAACTAAAGGTCGGGTTAGGCCACACCAAATAAAGAGATCCAACGAGGAAACTTGGAATAATGTTTTTTGGCGTACTTCGCCCCCCCCAAAAAATCGGGCGTGACTCTTCCAAGTACGCCCAAAAAATGCTTTGGGGAAAATTGAGCCCAAAGAATGTAGAATTATAAAAGAAGCCGTGTGTGATGTCCCATGTCTCGCACAGGCCCACCTCGATCGTGGCTGCTGCCAGTGCCTGTGTCCTCGTCCTTGGTGAATCTCTTGATGATGCTGGGCAGGGAATGATGGCCTTACCTGAATGAATAATGAGGAACTGGAAATCTCCAGCCCACCCAACTACTTTCTCTTGATGCACTCTCTAATTGACCATGAGATTTGATTTGAGGCATTACATCTTGCTGGTTCTCGGCCAGAACACCGAGACAGACTGACTGTGAAAAGCTGCAATGTGCAGCGTTCCTACAACGTGATACCGGACTCGAGACCCATCACGTTGCCTGGTGCAGTGGTCCTGTCCTCTCTAACTATTTTTAGTCGAACAGTAATACAAATGCCCCCTTATTAAAGGGGCACTAAGCGCACAAATAAACAAATTAAACTTTAGGCATTACGTGGTTCAAATTAAAATTTGGTTGCCGGGGGTGATGATGCACTCCAGTCCCTCCGGCGCCCACCTCTCGCGGAAAGCCGCGAGCGTACCGGAGGACACCGCGTGCTCCATTTCTAGGGATACCCTGGCTCGAATGTAACTGCGAAAGAGAGGCAGGCAGTATGGCTGAACGACCGCCCGCTGCCTGGACCGGCTGATGGTCCCCTTGGCCATGCCCAGGAGCAGTCCTATGAGACGGCCTTCCGACCTGCCCGCTCCCCTCCGCACAGGGTGCCCAAAGATCAGGAGTGTGGGACTGAAGTGCAGCCAGAATTTGAGGAGCAGCCCCCTCAACTAGTGAAAGAGGGGCTGCAACCTCGCACACTCAACATAAACATGGAACACGGACTCCTCCAGACTGCAGAAATTACAGGCGGCCTGGGAGTCCGTGAGCCGGCTTAAAAACCTATTGCACGGGACTGCTCCGTGCAACACCCTCCAGGCCAAGTCCCCACTAAATAAAAGGAGGACTCCTGCCTCCTGCGGAAGGCAAGATGGCGCGCCAAGACGTGTTCGGACAGAAGACGAGGATGACAACGTGAAGAGTGCAAGAGCAACCCGTACAGGAATCCCCTCCCCGCAGAACTGAAAGGCACGGAGGGGATTTCCCGGAAGAGGCTCAAGTTGTGAGGCGGCGGCTCCCGAGGGAGGTTTCGGGGCTTGGCGCCAATGAGGAATTCTATTCTCTCAAAGCTGGAGTGCGTGTTTTGCCGTGGGGAACCCAGTGTGCGTTCTGTCCCTCAGTGGAAAATTTGTCTTGGCTTTCATTTGATTTGCTGAAATTTCTTATCGAATCAGAAACGACGCAGGTAGAAAAATTACCGTTTTATTACCAACGTCCAATCAAATTGCAAGAAATCAAACTGTAACAATCTTTAACTGAGAAGAGGTGGAGCCTATCATAATTTCTAAAAACCTGCCCTATTTTCTCAAACTTCCAAGGAATAAAATAAGCTTTTGAACAAAATAGACCACATTTCACAACCGTCTATAAAAGTGAATGTCATAAGAAATAGGAGCAGGAGTCGGCCATTTGGCCCCTCGAGCCTGCTCCACAATTCAATAAGATCATGGCTGATCTGATCATGGAGTCAGTTCCACTTCCCTGCCTGTTCCTCATAACTCTTTATTCCCTTATCGCTCAAAAATCTGGCTATCTCCGCCTTAAATATATTCAATGACTCAGCCTCCAAAGCTCTCTGAGGCAGATTATTCCACAGATTTACAACCCTCTGAGAGAAGAAATTTCTCCTCATCTCAGTTTTAAATGGGCGGCCCCTTATTCTGAGACTATGTCCCATAGTTTTAGATTCTCCCACGAGGGGAAATATCCTCTCTGCATCCACCTTGTCGAGCCCACTCATTATCTTATAACTTTCAATAAGATCACCTCTCATTCTTCTGAACGCCAATGTGTATAGGCCCAAACTACTCATCCTATCCTCATAAGTCAGCCCACTCATCTCCGGAATCAACCTAGTGAACATTCTCTGAACAGCCTCCAATGCAAGTATATCCTTCCTCAGAACTGATCCCCAGTCGTCTTGGCCTCTGGACCAAGACCTAGCTCTGTCAAGCCCGTGTGGTGGCTGGTGTGCAACAGCCACCCCACGTTAAAAAAAATCCACGCACAGGTATCTTCCACTCTTCAACATGTAGTTCAGGACCTGGAATATTAGGTCCTTCATTGAAACACCTGTGAACTCATCCCTTTTGGGCGTGAAAGCAAGTCATCCTCAGTACGAGGGACCGCCTATAATTATGATCCTTCCTTAAATACGGAGTCCAAAACTGTACGCAGTACTCCAGGTGTGGCCTCACCAATACCCTGTACAGTTATATCAGGGCTTCTCTGCTTTTAAACTCTATCCCCCTTGCAATAAAGGCCACCATTCCATTTGCTTTCCTAATTATTTGCTGTACCTGCATACTAACTTCTTGTGTTTCATGCACAAGGACCCCCAGGGTCCCGCTGTACTGCAGCACATTGCAGTTTTTCTCCATTTAAATTATAATTTGCTTTTCTATTATTTCTGCCAAAGTGGATAACCTCACACCCTCAATGAGTACATGAAAGTGGATGGTTCTGTCCGAGTCTTTACTCTCTTCTGATTTCCAGCATCCGCGGTATTTTGCCTTTGAATTAAAAAAAAATCATGTTGTAATTCCCATCACAAAGTCCCCACCCTCACCACTGATTCCATCCCCCTCTCCAGCCACGGCCGCAGGTTGAACCCTGCTGCAATCCTGGCATCCTCTGCAAACCAAGCTGAGCCTCCCCTCCATTCCAATACTCCCCTGCCCGGCCTCCCATAAGTAACACAAGAAATAAGAGCAGGAGTCAGCCATTTGGCCCCTCGAGCCTGCTCCGCCATTCAATATGATCATGGCTGATCTGATCTTGGCCTCAACTCCACTTCCCTGCCCGCTCCCCAGAACCGTTGACTCCCTTAGCATTCAAGAATCTGTCAATTTCCACCTTAAATATATTCAATGACCCAACCTCCACAGCTCCCTGGGGTAGAGAATTCCAAAGATTCCTCTGAGAGAAGAAATTCCTCCTCATCTCCGTCTTAAATGGACCACCCCTTATTCTGAAACTATGCCCCCGAGTTCTAGATTCCCCCACGAGGGGAAACATCCTCTCTGCATCTACCCTGTCGAGCCCCCTCAGAATTTTAAAAGTTTCAATAAGATCACCTCTCATTCTTCTAAACTCCAATGAGTACAGGCCCAGCCTGCTCAATAGGCCCAACCATCCTCTGCACTCCACAAACTTCAGGGGTCCCGTATCCTATCCAGCACCAAAGCCGGCCCACCTGCATCCCGTTACACTGTCTCCCAGCAACTCAAATATGCCATTCTCACCCATGTATCTTCAGCCTTGCTCCAACTCCACAACCCTCGGAACTCTGCTCCATTGACTCTGGCCTCTTGTGAATCCCCCGCTCCTTTCACCCCACCATTGGCGGCCGTGCCTTCAGTCGCCTCTCGAATTCCCTCCCTGTACCCGTCCCTTAAGAACCTCCTAAAATCCCACCGATGACCAAGCCTTTGGTCTCCTTCTTTGGCTTGTGTCCATTTTTGCTCCGATTCACCCCCTTTGTGAAGTTCCTTTGTCCGTATAAATGGTGCTATTTAAATTCCAGTTGTTTGTAATTCATTCATGGGATGTGGGCGTCGCTGGCATTTATTGCCCATCCCGAATTGCCCCTTGAGAAGGTGGTGGTGAGCCGCCTTCTTGAACCGCTGCAGTCCGTGTGGTTAAGGTGCTCCCACAGTGCTGTTAGGTCGGACGAGACCAGAACGAGGGGCTATAAATATCAAACAATCACTAATAAATCCAATAGGGAATTCAGGAGAAACTTCTTTACCCACAGAGTGGTGAGAATGTGGAACTTGATTGAGACAAAGGGCATAGATGCATTTAAGGGGAAGCTCGATAAGTCGATGAGGGTGAAAGGAATAGAAGGATATGCTGATGGGGGTGGGAAGAGGCTCGTCTGGAGAATGAACAGTGGCATGGACCAGTTGGGCTGAATGGCCTGTTTCGGTGCTGTAACTACTATATAACACCTACCCTCCAGCCACTCTATAATTACAAGGGAGGCAGATTAAATTTTATAGCAATACATTTTCTGGCCACACGATGGCAGCAGATGATCATTGTCTCCTTATCATCTTCATCATAGGCAGTCCCTTGAAATCGAGGAAGACTTGCTTCCACTCTAAAAGTGAGTTCTCAGGTGACTGTACAGTCCAATACGGGAATTACAGTCTCTGTCGCAGGTGGGGCAGACAGTAGTTGAGGGAAAGGGTGGGTGGGACTGGTTTGCCGTACGCTCCTTCCGCTGCCTGTGCTTGGTTTCTTGCATGCTGTCGGCAACGAGACTCGAGGTGCTCAGCGCCCTCCCGGATGCACTGCCTCCATTTAGGGTGGTCTTTGGCCAGGGACTCCCAGGTGTCGGTGAGGATGTTGCATTTTATCAAGGGGGCTTTGAGGGTGTCCTTGAAACGTTTCCTCTGCCCACCTGGGGAATCGCTTGCCATCTAGGAGTACTGAGTAAAGCGCTTGCTTTGTGTCGGGCATGTGGACAATGTGGCCCGCCCAACGGAGCTGGTCGAGTGTAGTCAGTGCTTCGATGCCGGGGATGTTGGCCTGATTGAGGACGCTAACGTTGGCGCGTCTGTCCTCCCAGGGGATTTGCAGGATCTTGCGGAGACACTGGGAATGAATCAGCACAGTATCAGGAACCTGCTGCTGTGCTGAATCTCTGATTATGTTGGGTCATTCTCTGTACATATTCTCTGCACATAATTATTGTTTTAATCTCGTGTTTGCCTTGTCATCAAAAACAGAAATGATCCTGGAACAAATTTGTCAGCGAGCTGTAATATTCTATGACTCCAAGTGGCCCTGTTCACACAATAGCGATTCACAGTCCTTTAAAAAAAAAATGTTCCCCTCCTTTCCCACAGGAGGGAAGTACACACCGGGCTACAGTTCCACAGCTGCGGGCAGCCCCTCAGAAGGTCGCCTATATACGTGAGCCTTGACAGCACGTGTCAGAGAGCTGGCTATTCAACTGCAGGTAACTTCATAAAACACAGGTTTGGCCCCAGCTGTAGTATTGCGGCCAATTCTGGGCCTCCCACTTTAGGAAGGACATCAAGGCCTTGAGAGAGGATGTGATGGAGATTTACTGGAATGTTACCAGGGATGAGGAACTCCAGTTACATGGAGAAGCGTGCAGCAAACCAGACTCCCCACCCACCCTTTCCTTCAATGACTATCTGTCCCACCTGTTCTCCTTGGAACAGAGCAGATTTGATCGAGGTGTTCAGAAATCACGAATGGCTTTGATAGAGTAAATAAGGAGAAACTGTTTCTGTTACGGATGCTGACTGGGTTTTACCTGCCACCGGAGGGCGCGACTGTCGGAGTCCTAACGGTCACTGGCAGACACGTGCAAGCCGTGTACATAATGTTGGCAGCCATGTTGAATCCTCACTTTGAGAATAAATAAACAGGGCCACTTGGAGTCATAGAATATTACAGCTTGCTGACAAATTTGTTCCAGGCTCATTTCTGCTTGTGATGACAAAGCAAACGCGAGATTAAAACAATGATTATGTGCAGAGAATGTGTACAGAGAATGACCCAACATAATCAGAGATTCAGCAAAGCAGCAGGTTCCTGATACTGTGCTGATTCATTTCCTGTGCAGTTTCACTTCCCAGTGTCTCCTCAAGATCCTGCAAATCCCCTGGGAGGACAGACCCACCAACGTTAGTGTTCGCGACCTGAGGCACAGACCGTGGCAATGATCCAACTGGAACGACCTAAAAGCACCTTCCCGGCTCCAGTGGCAGGACTCCTGGGAAGGAAGATCGAATTCACAGGCACTCTTCCAGCTTTTGTGGCAGAATTGCGGGAGGGAAGTATCAAGGCAGTCGCCCTCGAGGACAGAGGCAGCATGGCATGTCAGGGTTCTCTTAAAGGAGACCTGCAACCAAGTGAATTTAAAGAGACATTGTATGCATGGCAATCCATGTAACAAACTGATTAAGAATGTAACGAACAAAATGTTGCGAGATATCGGGAATAGAGTGTCCCCAAAAGTAGCAAGCCAGTGATCTCAGGAGGGTGAAGGCACTGATCCTGATACCCTGCCCCAAGTCTATCCCACCCTGCAGGCACCCGATGGCACTATTCGCCACGGACCTGGAAATGAAAACGGCGCCAATACGCGCAGTCAGCCGCCATTGCCCACCACCGATGGTGCAGCCCCAAGACCCAGTCACTACCTCGGCCATGTCCAGGAGCGAAAGGTCAGAAACAACAAGTTCCCCAAATGGGACCTGGAACAGCCAGGTTCCCAACACCGTTAGAGAGCAGGCAGAAGATTCTGCAGCCCTCAAAGGAGGACAGGGAGGCCACACACCTCTGTGGCTCTGCCCACCACTAGGCAACGGCAAAGGCCTTGAGTCCTGGCAAGGTATGCGAACCAAGCTCACCCCGCTAGCAGGGGGCACAGACGACTAGGATCCCGTCCGTTTGCTCTGGAACTAGTGACCTCGCCTACCTATACTGCTACCTCAATACTGACCATGACTGAACTAATTATGCAATCTACCCAATCCTGGTGCACGACCGTAAAATGTAGCGAATGTCAGTCACTGAACCAAGGTGTCACGATACAAACTAAAAATTTTTTTTTCTTTTTCTTCATTTCTTTGTACGTGCACTGTGTCTGATCGTGCATGTTAATGCAACGGGCCAGCTGCATGATCTCGCTGTGGGGCGTGGGGGGGGGGGGGCGGGTGAATGGATGTATGTAGCCATGGACACACACATGGATCACACCCAGAACCCACTGGAACCTCCACTGCATCATCGAACCATCCAAACTGGTAACCACTACCCAACGTTGTGGCAAAAGGACTTGGGGGTTAACAGGGAGAGAGCCAAGCCAAAGCACAGCCAAGATGCAAGGGCTATTGGCACTTAAGTCTGGGGAGAGCTAAGCCAGAGCACATAATGCAAAGGTAATTGGCACAAAGGCCTTGGGGGAGAGTGATGTTATATATGCAGACTATAGATATACTCTCTGTGTAGTCACTGAATAGTTGCACAAGATGGAGAAGTGGTTACCTGATGTACTTCAATAAGGTTTACACTGTGTATATACATGCTGGCACCACTAGAGGGTGCAACTGGAGACCGGGGTTTTCTGCCCTGGTGGCAGAGGCTGTATCACTCTGGAGTTACAAATAAAGGACCAAGGTCACTGCAGTTTGAGTACAACACATTGCCTCGTGGAGTTATTCATAACTACATTAGTAGTTAGATGAAGTCCTTACTACTAGGGGGATCAAGGGGTATGGCGAGAAAGCAGGAATGGGGTACTGAAGTTGCATGTTCAGCCATGAACTCATTGAATGGCGGTGCAGGCTAGAAGGGCTGAATGGCCTACTCCTGCACCTATTTTCTATGTTTCTATCTATGTTTCTATTACAGACATAATACCATCCTGATTTGGAAATATATCGGCCGTTCCTTCACCATTGCTGGGTTCAAGTCCTGGAACTCCCTCCCTAACGCTACTGTGGGAGCACCTTCAACACACGGGACTGCAGTGGCTCAACCAGTCAGAAAGCTGATGGAAGGTATGAAAATAGAGCAAAGGAGATGTCCATGTCTGCGTGCTGCAGACTGGCGCAATCCAAGATCCAGGACTATGTGCTGAGGGATGCACTAAAAATTGTTGCAGCCGCCGCTAAAGCATGGTGGGGAAGAGCCACAGTTTAAAGCCCTTCCGCCACGGTAAACCCAGGGGATGGAATCAGTATAAAACTCCCCTCGGACTGCAATGGTAAACCTTTTGTATACATAGAGAGCCATGATCTGCAAACACCTATGTAGTGCCATGTAAAATGCAAGTTTCTGTTGCTTAATGCACGTTGGAAACAAATGTAACTGTACTCTCACTGTGTACCGTATGGTGACACATGTAATGTAACTTGATGAACGTACCACAATGTATCCTGGATCGTATGAATCGTACCTTGAAATGTAAAGTAAAGAAATGTATTGAACGGAACTGCAGTCAGCATCCAAATGAAATGTATGGAATTGCTGACCGCATCCAAATGTACTGAACTGCTTTCAAATGTATTGTGCAAATTTTTATATGAATAAAGTATATTTTGAAATTTAAAAAAAAATGAAAATAGAGCAAAGGTTTTTATAATCTAAACAAGTTGAACTCTGACAATCTTCTGGCTGCACTGCAGATGTTCCCAGCTACAGATCAACCTTGAAACAGGGCAGATTTGTTTCAAACCCTTACTTATACACTGTCAAACTATCAAGGTTGATAGCGTGCTGCTGTTTTGCTTTGCAATAAATATAAATATTTATCCCTCCCCCCCCCCCCCCGCCCTCCCGCAAAGGCCTCTGTGTGTCTCACAAAGCAGTGGCGTATGAAGCACCATAAAAAAGGAGGGAGAGAGAAAACAGGGAATTATAGACCGGTTAGCCTGACATCAGTGGTGGGGAAAATGTTGGAATCAATTATTAAAGATGAAATAGCAGCGCATTTGGAAAGCAGTGACAGGATCAGTCCAAGTCAGCATGGATTTATGAAAGGGAAATCATGCTTGACAAATCTTCTAGAATTTTTTGAGGATGTAACTGGTAGAGTGGACAAGGGAGAACCAATGGATGTAGTGTATTCTTTCAAAAAGCTTTTGACAAGGTCCCACACAAGAGATTAGTGTGCAAAATTAAAGCACGTGGTATTGGGGGTAATGTATTGACGTGGATAGAGAACTGGTTGGCAGACAAGAAGCAGAGAGTTGGGATAAACGGGACCTTTTCAGAATGGCAGGCAGTGACTAGTGGGGTACCGCAAGGTTCAGTGCTGGGACCCCAGCTATTTACAGTATACATTCATTATTTAGACGAAGGAATTGAATGTAATATCTCCAAGTTTGCAGATGACACTAAGCTGGGTGGCAGTGTGAGCTGTGAGGAGGATGCTAAGAGGCTGCAGAGTGACTTGGACAGGTTAGGTGAGTGGGCAAATGCATGGCAGGTGCAGTATAATGTAGATAAATGTGAGGTTATCCACTTTGGTGGCAAAAATAGGAAGGCAGAATATTATCTGAATGGTGGCAGATTAGGAAAAAGGGAGGTGCAATGAGACCTGGGTGTCATGGTACATCAGTCATTGAAAGTTGGCATGCAGGTTCAACAGGCAGTGAAGAAAGCAAATGGCATGGTGGCCTTCATAGCGAGAGGATTTGAGTATAGGAGCAGGGAGGTCTTACTGCAGTTGCACAGGGCCTTGGTGAGGCCACACCTTGAATATTGTGTACAGTTTTGGTCTCCTAATCTGAGGAAGGACATTCTTGCTGTTGAGTTCACCAGACTGATTCCCGGGATGGCAGGACTGACATATGAAGAAAGACTGGATCGACTAGGTTTATATTCACTGGAATTTAGAAGAATGAGAGGGGATCTCATAGAAACATATAAAATTCTGACGGGACTGGACAGGTTAGATGCAGGAAGAATGTTCCCGATGTTGGGGAAGTCCAGAACCAGGGGTCACAGTCTAAGGGTAAGGGGTAAGCCATTTAGGACCAAGATGAGGAGAAACTTCTTCACTCAGAGAATTGTGAACCTGTGGAATTCTCTACCACAGAAAGTTGTTCAGGCCAGTTCGTGAGATATATTCAAAAGGGAGTTAGATGTGGTCCTTATGGCTAAAGGGATCAAGGAGTATGGAGAGAAAGCAGGAATGGGGTACTAAAGTTGCAAAAATGATCAGCCATGATCATATTCAATGGTGGTGCAGGCTCGAAAGGCTGAATGGCCTACTCCTGCACCTATTTTCTATGTTTTTAAGTCTATGTTTCTATGTGTCGATCTCAGCAGAGGTGCTTACAGCCAGACAGTGGAGAATTGAATCTTCAGTCAGAAGTGCCGAGTGGATGATCCATATCGGTCTCCTCCCGAGGTCGCCACCATCACAGAAGCCAGTCTTCAGCCAATTGGATTCACTCCACGTGATCTCAAGAAACGGCTGAGCGCACTGGATACAATAAAAGCAACGGGTCCCGGCATCATCCCGGCTGTCATGCTGAAGACTTGCATCCAGAACTAGCCGCGCCTCTAGCCAAGCTGTTCCAGTACAGCCACAACACTGGCATCTATCCGACAATGTGGAAAACCGCCCAGGTATGTCCTGTCCACAAAGAGCAGGATAATTCCAATCCGGCCAATTACCGCCCCATCAGTCCACTCTCAATCATCGGCAAAGTGATGCAAGGTGTCGTCGACAGTGCTATCAAGCAGCATTTGACCAAGTGTGGCATCAAGGAGCCCTAGTAAAACTGAAGTTAATGGGAATCAGGGGGAAAACTCCACTGGCTGGAATCATACCTAGCACAAAGGAAGATGGTGCCAGCCCCAGGACATTGCTGCAGCAGTTCCTCAGGGCAACGTCCTAGACCCAGCCATCTTCAGCTGCTTCAGCAATGACCTTCCCTCCATCATAAGGTCAGAAGTGGGGATGTTCGCTGATGACTGTACAGTGTTCAGTTCCATTCACAACTCCTCAGATAATGGAGCAGTCCATGCCCGCATGCAGCAAGACCTGGACGGCATTCAGGCTTGGGCTAAGTGACAAGTAACATTCGCATCACACAAGTGCCAGGCAATGACTATCTTCAACAAATGAGAGTCTAACCACAACCCCTTGACATTCAAGGGCATTACCATCGCCGAATCTCCCCCAACTTGCTTCCACAAGAGTTCACAGATGTTTCAATGAAGGACCCGATATTCCAGTCCTGAACTCCAATTGAGGGGGTGGAAGATGCCTGCGCGTGGAATTTTTTAACGTATGGTGACCGTTGCACATCAGCCACCACACGGGCTTGACAGAGCTAGGTCTTTATCCAGTGGCAAGGGTTAACCAGGATGACTGGAGACCTGCTCTGCTGCATGGACCTAGTGCGCACACATATCGCAGTGTGGGCAGGTCCGTGCTGCCCCTGGGCCCTTAGCTCTTCTGGGCCCCGTACCCTCATTTGCCACACCTCCGCCCACGATGTCCCAGGGCCCGGCGTCCAGCTCTATTTATAGCCCCAACCTGCGGTGGTGTTCTCACACAGGTCGGGGCAGCCCACGATGGTGATGTCAAAGGTAGCAAAGGCGGCCGACAGGTCGAGAAGGAAGGGGAGAGACAATTCACCATGGTCACCGTCACATCGGATGTCGTTTGTGACTTTGATGAGGGCCGTTTCAGTGCTGTTGGCGGGGTTGGAAACCTTATCGTGGACATTCGAACATGAAATTGCAGCAAAGCTGCTCACAGATTTAGGAGGCAACGATCTTACCTAAGAAAGGATATACCTGCCTTAGAGGGAGTGCAGCGAAGGTTCACCAGACTGATTCCTGGGATGTCAGGACTGTCGTATGAGGAGAGATTGGGTTGACTAGGCCTGTATTCACTAGAGTTTAGAAGAATGAGAGGGAATCTCATTGAAACGTATAAAATTCTGACTGGGTTGGATAGACTGGATGCGGGGAGGATGTTTCCCCTGGCTGGGACGTCTAGAGCAAGGGGTTATAGTCTCAGAAAATTTAGGACCGAGATGAGGAGAAATTTTTTCACTCAGAGGGTGGTGAACCTGTGGAATTCTCTACCACAGAAGGCTGTGGAGGCCAAATCACTGAATATATTTAAGAGGGAGATAGATAGATTTCTAGACACAAAAGGCATCAAGTGCTTTGTGGAAAAAGCGGGACTATGGTGTTGAGATAGAGGATCAGCCATGATCATATTGATTGGTAGTGCAGGCTCTAGGGGCCGAATGGTCTACTGCTGCTCCTATTTTCTATGTTTCTATGACACATTCAAGGACTTTGGAAAGGAAAGGGAGGTTGGATATGGGGCAGCAGTTTGCAAGGACAGATGGACCGAGGGTGTTTTGTAAAGGGGAGGAGCAATGGCAGCAGTTTTGAAAGGGAGGGGGACACTAACTGCCGAGTGGGAGCAATTTGAAATGTCAGTTAGCATGGGGGCCAGGAAGGGAAGTTGGCTGGTCAACGGTTCAATGGGAGGGTCTCAAGGGAGCAGGAGGTGGGTGTGATGGATAAAATGAGAGCTCAGAGAGCATGAGGGGAGAAAGGAGGGGAACAGGAGAAAGACGTGGGGCAGGGGGAACTGTGGGGGAAGACTGGCTTGGTATGGCTAGGGGAGATGTGGTAGATGCAACTGAATGGACAGTCTCAATCTTACTGATAAAGAAGGCCATGACCTTCTTCTACTTGTTGGAGGTGAGGGCGAAGGGGGAAGGGGAGAGGGGTTTAAGGAGATGGTTGGCAGTGGAGAAAAGAAGTTGAGGGTAATCTTTGGTTTCTGGGACGATTGTGGAGTAGTGGGTGGTTCTGGCAGAGGAGATTGAGCACTCATAGCTCTTGATGTTGTCTTGTTGGTAGTCCAGGGGGAAGGTTTGCCAACACACTGGTTGAACACTCTGCTCTTCTTCAAATGGGAAGCTTCAACATCCACTTGAGCCACCTGAACAGTCAAACAAAGCCTCAGTTTAATATCAAATTCAAAGGACGGCACCTCCAACAATGCAGCACTCTCTCAGTACAACATGGAGTGTCCAGTGTGGGAGCAAAGTCCCGCATTTCTGAACTCTTTGCTTCAGCACGCAGTCTGAAGTTTGGATTAAGAAAACAAGAAGATTAGAAGTTTGGATCGAATAGAGACTGTTAGACAATGTGGTACTTTCCAGCCAGTGAGGAGTGGCTGGTCATTGCCTGGATGTTAAATATTTGAGTACCTTGTTAGGGTGGGAATAATGGAAATTCAGGGCTAAACGATTTGATGATGTCTGTAAGTTAAGTATTTGATTGTACCTTTGTGATTATTTAATGACATCTGTAGGTTAAACAAGCAATGTTCAGTATTTGAGTACCTTGTTACGGTGGGAATAATAGTCTGTATGTTAAACGATTCAGAAAGCAGTTAGTCATGATTGTCTAAATGCAAAGAGTAAGAGTTCAAAGGCTTTTCAGATATAAAAGATGGAACTGGCTTTTGTCACACAGACTCTTATAGACTGTCGAGACACTGGACATTCAGAAGGTGTGTAACCTCTATGTAACACCACTGCAATACTGTGTATACTTAAGCAATGCACACCTTGACCACAGGGGGTAAACTTGTGGGAGGCACTCCTTACCTGGTCATCCAGGTATATAAAGGGAGGTCCCACGCAGGGTCATCACTTCTTGGTCCTGTGAGTAAAGGTTCAGGTCATAGAGTGACCTTGTCCATAGAATATGCCTCGTGTGGGTTTTGTGCCATTGAGTAAGGACTTTACATTGGCGACGAGAAACGGGAATCAATGATCCACAAGAATGGCCACCGGTAGCACAGAGGAACGGTACTGTGTTGGTGAGGACTGGGACGATTTCATTGAGAGGCTCCAGCAAAGCTTTTTCACAAAGGAATGGCTAGGAGATGCAGCGGCCGACATCTGCTGACCAGCTGCGGACCTAAGACTTACGCGCTCATGAAGGACCTACTAGCACCCGAAAAGCCGGTGGACAAAACCTTTGAAGAGCTCAGCAAACTAATCGGTGAGCACCTCAAACCGGCGAGCAGCATACACATGGCCCGACACAGATTCTATACCCAACGTCGTGAAGGACAGAGCATACCGGACTTTGTTGCGGACCTCCAGTGTTTGGCCAGTCTCTGTAAGTTCACAGACGCCCGCAGAGGGGGAGATATTAAGGGATTTCTTTATTGAGGGCATCGGTCATGCGGGGATTTTCCGAAAGTTAATTGAGACCAAGGACTTGAATTTGGAAGCGGCAGCGTTGATGGCTCGGACTTTCATGGCGGGGTAGGAGGAAACCAGAATAATATACGCGTGCAATTCTGCCTCCAATGCGGCGGGGGATCAGGGAGTCAATATCATAAACGCGACTCAGAGCCCCGCAGGTAGGGAAGGGCAGTTCGACACACCCCAGGCAGCAATAGACTCCAGAGCAGGTTTTCAACAGAGACAATGGCAATCTGAACAGACATTTACGCCATCACAGTGGACAATGCGGTCCGGGATGGGGCCATTGACACCCACTAACAGGGTACTCAAGGGCAGTCAAAGGGACAATCAGCGAGGAATGCCGGGTCATAGCTCCTTTGTTCACAACAATGGGAATCTCAGCTCATGCTGGAGGTGTGGGGACAAACACTCTGCCAGGACTTGCAGGTTTCAACAATTTTGTCTGCAGAAATTGCAACCTCAGTGGCCATTTCGCTTGAATGTGCAGGAAACCTGTAACCAGGCTAATTTACGAGGCGGATGGACCAGAAGAGGGGTCTGTGATGCAGGATGACTCTTGGGGCAAATCAATGGACGCTGAAGTTCAGCGGGTTCATGTGGCAAACATTCACAGCTCATGTACCAATGATGATGAAAGTTTTATTAAACGGCATCCCTGTACGCATGGAGCTGGACACGGGGTCCAGCCAGTCACTCATGAGCATTCAACAATTCAAAAAGCTATAGCCACACTAAGCCAGTAGACCCAAACTAGAACGCATTGAGACACAACTACAGACGTATACCAAATAAATCATTCCAGTACTAGGCAGTGCAATGTTGGCGGTCACACACAATGGATCAGTGAACCGGCTGCTGCTCTGGATTGTCCCAGGCAATGGTCCCGCACTTTTGGGAAGGAGCTGGTTAGCTGAGATGAACTGGAATGGGGGGATATGCACACAATGTCATCTGTGGAGCGAAGCTCGTGCTCTCAAGTCTTACAACAATTTGAGTCACTATTCCAACGTGGTGTAGGGACGTTCAAAGGTACCAAAGTAGTGATACGCATCACCCCAGATGCCAGACAAGTGCACCACAAAACCAGAGCGGTGCCGTATGTGATGTGGGAGAAAATTGTGAGTGAATTGGACCATTTGCTGAGAGAGGGCATCATCTCGCCTGTTGAATTCAGCGACTGGGCGAGCCCCATCGTTTCCGTCCTAAAAGCGGATGGTTCTGTCAGGATCTGTGGCGACTACAAGGCCACCATCAATCGGGTGTCCCTACAAGACCAATACCCGCTCCCGAGAGCAGAGGATCTTTTCGCCACGCTGGCAGGTGACAAGCTGTTCACCAAGTTGGACCTCA
Organism: Pristiophorus japonicus; assembly: GCF_044704955.1. Classification (NCBI taxonomy): domain Eukaryota; kingdom Metazoa; phylum Chordata; class Chondrichthyes; family Pristiophoridae; genus Pristiophorus; species Pristiophorus japonicus. The sequence continues at coordinate 51,950,607 of NC_091998.1, forward strand.
CTTCATCCTATACGACCCAGGAACTGGCCGACGAATCTAAACTACTGACCACCATCACCACACACAAGGGACTGTTCGTTTATAACAGGTGCCCGTTTGATATTCGATCAGCGGCCGCGATTTTTCAAAGAAACATGGAAAGCCTGCTCAAATCCATTCCTGGAACAATCGTATTTCAGGACGACATCCTCATCACGGGTTGTGACACTGAGGAACATCTCCACAACCGGGAGGAGGTACTACGCCGACTGGACCGGGTAGGCCTGCGACTCAAGAAGTCTAAATGTATGTTTTTGGCTCCTGAGGTTGAGTTCCTGGGCAGGAGAGTTGCTGCAGATGGGATTCGGCCCACCGAATCCAAAACAGAGGCGATTCGACGAGCGCCCAGGCCCGGCAACACATCGGAGTTGCGTACATTTCTGGGACTCTTGAACTATTTCGGGAACTTTCTGCCGAACTTAAGCACGTTGTTGGAGCTGCTTCACGTGCTCCTGCGTAAGGGTTGTGATTGGTTTTGGGGGGACTGTCAAGAATGGGTTTTCAATCGGGCGCGGAACCTACTTTGTTCAAATAAGTTATTGACCCTGTACGACCCCTGTAAGAAATTGGTTCTGACATGTGATGCATCGTCCTATGGGGTCGGGTGCGTGTTTCAGCAGGGTAACGCCGAGGGCCAGCTACAACCTGTGGCTTATGCCTCCAGGTCGCTCTCTCAAGCTGAACGGGGATATGGGATGGTTGAGAAGGAGGCACTCGCATGTATCTATGGTGTAAAAAAAATGCATCAGTACCTTTTTGGCAGGAGGTTCGAATTAGAAACGGATCACAAACCGTTAACATCCCTGTTGTTAGACAGCAAGGCTGTCAATGCCAACGCGTCAGCCTGCATACAGCGATGGGCTCTCACGCTGGCTGCTTATGACTACTCCATCCGGCACCGGCCTGGCACCGGAAATTGCGCTGACGCGCCTAGCAGGCTTCCACTGACCACCACCGAGGGGGCAGCGGAACAAAGCACTGAGATGGTCATAGCCGTTGATGTCTTTAACAGCGCAGACTCCCCCATCACAGCCCGCCAGATCAAAATCTGGACAAACAGAGACCCCCTCCTATCTCTGATTAAGAAATGTGTCCTGACTGGGGATTGGGCGCCTGCACACGGAGCATGCCTTGAGGAGGTCAGACCGTTTCACAGGCAGGTGGATGAGCTCTCCATCCAAGCTGACTGCCTACTATGGGGCAGCCGGGTAGTCATGCCCCAGAGGGGCAGGGAGGCATTCATCAGGGAACTCCACAGTGAGCATCCTGGCAACGTTCTGATGAAGGCCATTGCCCGGTCACATGTTTGATGGCCGGGAATTGATTCAGACCTCGAACACTCTGTTCGCAGGTGCACGACGTGTGCCCAGCTGGGTAATGCCCCCAGGGAGGCCCCACTCAGTCCATGGCCCTGGCCCACCAGGCCATGGTCACGTATTCATGTAGATTACGCGGGCCTGTTCATGGGAAAAATGTTCCTCATTGTGGTAGATGCATACTCGAAATGGATCGAGTGCATCATTTTGAATTCATGCCGATATCCACCACTGTGGAGAGTCTATGTGCGGTCTTTGCAACCCACGGCTTGCCGGACATCCTTGAGGGCGATAATGACCCATGTTTCACAAGCTACGAATTCCGGGAGTTCATGTAGGGCAATGGCATCAACCACGTCAGGACAGCACCATTCAAGCCAGCCTCCAATGGCCAGGCGGAACGTGCGGTCCAAATCATTAAACAAGGCATGCTCAGGATTCAAGGACCCTCCCTTCAATGCCACCTATCCCGCCTCCTGCTGGCCTATCGGTCCCGCCCGCTGAGCTACTTATGAAATGAACACTCAAAACTCAGTTGTCCCTCATTCACCCAGTCCTGACCGACATAGTTGAGGGCAAGCGCCAGTCCCAAAACGAGTACCATGACCGAAACTCAAGGGAGAGATGTATAGAAATAAATGACTCCGTATTTGTCCTCAATCACGCCCAAATGGCTTGAGGGTACTGTAATAGACAAAGAGGGGAACAGGGTCATTGTGGTTAAACTTAACAATGGGCAGGTATGCCGTAAGCATCTGGACCAAGTGAAAAAAAAGGTTCAGCATAGACACTGAGGAACCCGAGGAAGATCATGAGATAGGGCTCACACCACCACCAGTGAACGAGCAACAAGAACATTCAGCAGCATGCACAGTCGCGGCAATCAGCCCGGACAGGCCGGAATCACCACAGGTGACAGACACTCACGCCAATGTTCAACAACCAGAGCACCAACTGCAGCGCTCCATGAGGGTGCGTAGACCACCTGAAAGACTTAACCTGTGATCTCGGGGGGGAGATGATGTCATGTATTTAACCTCTATGTAACACCACTGCAATACTGTATATACTTAAGCACACCTTGACCACGGGGGGTGAACTTGTGTGAGACACTCCTTACCTGGTCATCCAGGTGTATAAAGGGGGGTCCCATGCAGGGTCATCACCTCTTGGCCCTGTGAATAAAGGTTCAGGTCATAGAGTGACCTTGTCCATAAAATGTGCCTCATGTGGGTTTTGTGCCATTGAGTAAGGACTTTACAGTGTGTGTCTCAAGCAGCCACGGAAATCGAAGCAAGCTGCCTTTGTGAAATGTTCTCAGTAACTTTCATACTGGGTTTGTTTAGTATGAATGTTTAAATAAAAGACCCGATCCTGCCTTTACTACAACTGAGTGTGTGCAGGTAATTCGACATTAAAAGCAACGAAGTGAAAAATAGCGAGACAGTCGTTTACAACATCCAGATGATGCTCAAACATCGCACCACTACACCTACGCCACGAATATGCCGTCTCCAGAGAATACAACCGCTACACCAGCAAAGACATGCCGATCCAGGCCGACTTGAACAACCTACCACCAACCCGTCTCGGATCGAGAAGCCATTTTGGACCGTCGCCAAAGCCCTTCAGCGATCTCCCCTCGGCCTTGATGACCAACGGCGAAATGCTTGGAAGAACTGCGACATACGGAATGGATTCCTTATAGAGGAACCCACAGTACAACCTGAAGGATCAAACCTTCCTCGCAAACAGAACCGGTCATGGTCGATGCTGCCACCTTCTCCATTGGTGGAAGATTAAAGCCTCCCCATCATGCAACTCTGGAGATCCTAATCAGACCCTGGAGCGTATCAGGACATAAGAATTAGGAGCAGGAGTAGACCATTCTGTCCCTCGAGTCTGCTCTGCCATTCAATTAGATCATGGCTGATCTACTACCTCAACTGAGGTGGACAGAGAACTCCCCTGCTCTTCTTCAAAATAATGCCCTGGGATCTTTTACATTCACCTGAGATAGCAGACGGGGCCTCAGTTTAATGTCTTATCTGAAAGACGGTATCGCCAACAGTGCAGCACTCCCTCAGCACTGCACTGGAGTGTCAGCCTAGATTTCTGTGCTCAAGTCTGTCTCTGCAGTGGGACTTGAACCCACAGCCTTCTGACTCAGGGGTGAGAGTGCTACCCACTGAGCCACAGCTGACACGTACTGATAGAGCAGCCAGCTTATTAATAGCTTGATTGGTCTGGCATGCGGACAATGTGGCCAAAGCAAGCGCTCTACTCAGAACTCCTTCACGGCAAACAAGCCAAAGGTGGGCAGAGGAAACGTTACAAGGGCACCCTCAAAGCTTCCCTGATAAAGTGCAACATCCCCACCGACACCTGGGAATCCCTGGCCAAAGACCGCCCTAAGTGGAGGAAGTGCATCCAGGAGGGCGCTGAGCACCTCGAGTCTCATCGCCGAGAGCGTGCAGAAATCAAGCGCAGGCAGCGGAAAGAGCATGCGGCAAACCAGTCCCACCCACCCCTTCCCTCAACCACTGTCTGATCCACCTGTGACAGGGACTGTGGTTTTCGTATTGGACTGTTCACCCACCTAAGGACTCATTTCAAGAGTGGAAGAAGTCTTTCTCGATGCCGAGGGACTGCCTATGATGATGAGCTTGATTGGACTGGTCATTGAAAAGTTCGGCAGCTCACCTGGGCGTGAGGTGGGTTTTCAGCAAAGTTCAATATCAATGCTGTTCCTGCAGAAATGTCATGTGATTCTGCACTAAGGTGTCAGCTGTGACTCAGTGGGTCAGAAGGTTGTTGGTTTCAGTCCCACTCTGGGGACTTGAGCACAAAAAAATCTAGGCTGACACTCCCTGTGTCGTGCTGAGGGAGCGCTGCATTGTCAGAGGTGCTGTCTTCCGGATGAGACATTAAACCGAGGCCCCATCTGCTCTCTCGGGTGGTAAAATATCCAATGGCAATATTTCGAAGAAGGGTAGGGGAGTTATCCCCGGTGTCCTAGGGCCAATATTTACCTGTCAATCAACATAACAATAAAACAGATTATCTGGTCATGATCACATTGCTGTTTGTGGGAGCTTGCTGTGCGCAAATTGGCTGCCGCGTTTCCCACATTACAAGAGTGACGACACTCCAAAAGTACTTCATTGGCTGTAAAGCACTTTGAGACATCCGGTGATCATGAAAGGCGCTATATAAATGCAAGTCTTTCTTTTTAATGGTGTGTATTTGCTCCGAGACAGGTTTAACTGTTGCTGACGCCTGTTTGACAATCGTACATTGTTGTGCCCAGAGCACAGCCAGGATTTAATTACAGGGTGATTTCATGTTGACATTTAACACACCCAGCAGCTTCTGATTTGACCGATGGGTTTTATTCTTCCAACAAAAGCATTTCTGGGCTCCGAGCACACCTTTCAATCAGCTCGGGCTGAAAAGCATTGCCAGTATGAGTGACACTGCCACACAGAGCACAAGCTACCAGGGCCAAGCCCAGGTGATGGCTGCAACTTTACAGGTGGATGTTATGTTGATCTAAGATAGCCATTTCCTTTTTCAGGCCTCGGCCAGTTTTCCCTGTTAAACCTTGGCTGCGGTGGCCCTTCAGGTTGCCAACACAAAGCATCACCTGTTCACAGTCCACACGACCACAGGTACGCCAAGTGCCACTTTGTTGAATGCTTTTGGTTAAGCTGGGGGAAATCTGCCTACATTACATTTCGATTTGACATGACATAATGGCCCTGAAATTCCGATAGAGCTCCTCCCGCGGGCAAACGAAAGAAAAAGAGAAAAAAGATGCGCACTTACCTATTGCTGCTGCGCCCGTTGGAACTTCTGAGCCGAGGCCTTTGGTGACTGCGCGTCACAGCACGTGCATGTAGGGACATGCGCAGGCCTGGATCTGAAGACAACAGCCAATCAGGTGAAGTATAGATTCTCATTCATAGTAATAGGAGTTCCATAAGTCCATGAGACATCCCCCACCCCCCAAACACCCAAAACACAATAAAAAATAGAAAATAAACTACATATTTAACATTCATTTAAATTAAAGTTGTTATAAAAAAAAATATTTTTCCGACTTTTTAAAACGTTTTTTAATTAAGCCTTAAAATAAACTTACCGTAGCGGGGAGGGTTTTAAAACAATAAAATGTGTTTTTATAACTTTATTTTAAAATGTTTTTATGTATTTTTAAAGACTTGGGCCTGTAAAAGTAGGCTATACACCCGCTTTTTCAGGCGCAAGATTTTAAAGGATATTTGCAGGGTAAGATATTCGTAAATATCGGAAATCTTGCCCTGCAAGTGTCCTCTCTCCCAATATGCATTCGATCTGTCAAGCCAGAATCTTGACAGATCGGAAAAGCCGGTTTTCAGTGCATGCACATTGCACAAACTAATCGGTGAGCACCTCAAACCGGCGAGCAGCATACACATGGCCCGACACAGATTCTATACCCAACGTCGTGAAGGACAGAGCATACCGGACTTTGTTGCGGACCTCCAGTGTTTTGCCAGTCTCTGTAAGTTCACAGACGCCCGCAGGGGGGGAGATATTAAGGGATTTCTTTATTGAGGGCATCGGTCATGCGGGGATTTTCCGAAAGTTAATTGAGACCAAGGACTTGAATTTGGAAGCGGCAGCGTTGATGGCTCGGACTTTCATGGCGGGGTAGGAGGAAACCAGAATAATATACGCGTGCAATTCTGCCTCCAATGCGGCGGGGGATCAGGGAGTCAATATCATAAACGCGACTCAGAGCCCTGCAGGCAGGGAAGGGCAGTTCGACACACCCCAGGCAGCAATAGACTCCAGAGCAGGTTTTCAACAGAGACAATGGCAATCTGAACAGACATTTACGCCATCACAGTGGACAATGCGGTCCGGGATGGGGCCATTGACATCCACTAACAGGGTACTCAAGGGCAGTCAAAGGGACAATCAGCGAGGAATGCCGGGTCATAGCTCCTTTGTTCACAACAATGGGAATCTCAGCTCATGCTGGAGGTGTGGGGACAAACACTCTGCCAGGACTTGCAGGTTTCAACAATTTTGTCTGCAGAAATTGCAACCTCAGTGGCCATTTAGCTTGAATGTGCAGGAAACCTGTAACCAGGCTAATTTACGAGGCGGATGGACCAGAAGAGGGGTCTGTGATGCAGGATGACTCTTGGGGCAAATCAATGGACGCTGAAGTTCAGCGGGTTCATGTGGCAAACATTCACAGCTCATGTACCAATGATGATGAAAGTTTTATTAAACGGCATCCCTGTACGCATGGAGCTGGACACGGGGGCCAGCCAGTCACTCATGAGCATTCAACAATTCAAAAAGCTATAGCCACACTAAGCCAGTAGACCCAAACTAGAACGCATTGAGACACAACTACAGACGTATACCAAATAAATTTGGGAAGGAGCTGGTTAGCTGAGATGAACTGGAAATGGGGGGATATGCACACAATGTCATCTGTGGAGCGAAGCTCGTGCTCTCAAGTCTTACAACAATTTGAGTCACTATTCCAACGTGGTGTCGGGACGTTCAAAGGTACCAAAGTAGTGATACGCATCACCCCAGATGCCAGACAAGTGCACCACAAAGCCAGAGCGGTGCCATATGTGATGTGGGAGAAAATTGAGAGTGAATTGGACCATTTGCTGAGAGAGGGCATCATCTCGCCTGTTGAATTCAGCGACTGGGCGAGCCCCATCGTTTCCGTCCTAAAAGCGGATGGCTCTGTCAGGATCTGTGGCGACTACAAGGCCACTATCAATCGGGTGTCCCTACAAGACCAATACCCGCTCCCGAGAGCAGAGGATCTTTTCGCCACACTGGCTTTCGGCAAGCTGTTCACCAAGTTGGACCTCACTTCAGCCTATATGACCCAAGAAACTGGCCGACGAATCTAAACTACTGACCACCATCACCACGCACAAGGGACTGTTCGTTTACAACAGGTGCCCGTTTGATATTCGATCAGCGGCCACGATTTTTCAAAGAAACATGGAAAGCCTGCTCAAATCCATTCCTGGAACAATCGTATTTCAGGACGACATCCTCATCACGGGTTGTGACACTGAGGAACATCTCCACAACCGGGAGGAGGTGCTACGCCGACTGGACCGGGTAGGCCTGCGACTCAAGAAGTCTAAATGTATGTTTTTGGCTCCTGAGGTTGAGTTCCTGGGCAGGAGGGTTGCTGCACATGGGATTCGGCCCACCGAATCCAAAACAGAGGCGATTCGACGAGCGCCCAGGCCCGGCAACACATCGGAGTTACGTACATTTCTGGGACTCTTGAACTATTTCGGGAACTTTCTGCCGAACTTAAGCACGTTGTTGGAGCTGCTTCACGTGCTCCTGCGTAAGGGTTGTGATTGGTTTTGGGGGGACTGTCAAGAATGGGCTTTCAATCGGGCGCGGAACCTACTTTGTTCAAATAAGTTATTGACCCTGTACGACCCCTGTAAGAAATTGGTTCTGACATGTGATGCATCGTCCTATGGGGTCGGGTGCGTGTTTCAGCAGAGTAATGCTGAGGGTCAACTACAACCTGTGGCTTATGCCTCCAGGTCGCTCTCTCAAGCTGAACGGGGATATGGGATGGTTGAGAAGGAGGCACTCGCATGTATCTATGGTGTAAAAAAAATGCATCAGTACCTTTTTGGCAGGAGGTTCGAATTAGAAACGGATCACAAACCGTTAACATCCCTGTTGTTAGACAGCAAGGCTGTCAATGCCAACGCGTCAGCCTGCATACAGCGATGGGCTCTCACGCTGGCTGCTTATGACTACTCCATCCGGCACCGGCCTGGCACCGGAAATTGCGCTGACGCGCCTAGCAGGCTTCCACTGACCACCACCGAGGGGGCAGCGGAACAAAGCACTGAGATGGTCATAGCCGTTGATGTCTTTAACAGCGCAGACTCCCCCATCACAGCCCGCCAGATCAAAATCTGGACAAACAGAGACTCCCTCCTATCTCTGATTAAGAAATGTGTCCTGACTGGGGATTGGGCGCCTGCACACGGAGCATGCCTTGAGGAGGTCAGACCGTTTCACAGGCAGGTGGATGAGCTCTCCATCCAAGCTGACTGCCTACTATGGGGCAGCCGGGTAGTCATGCCCCAGAGGGGCAGGGAGGCATTCATCAGGGAACTCCACAGTGAGCATCCTGGCAACGTTCTGATGAAGGCCATTGCCCGGTCACATGTTTGATGGCCGGGAATTGATTCAGACCTCGAACACTCTGTTCGCAGGTGCACGACGTGTGCCCAGCTGGGTAATGCCCCCAGGGAGGCCCCACTCAGTCCATGGCCCTGGCCCACCAGGCCATGGTCACGTATTCATGTAGATTACGCGGGCCTGTTCATGGGAAAAATGTTCCTCATTGTGGTAGATGCATACTCGAAATGGATCGAGTGCATCATTTTGAATTCATGCCGATATCCACCACTGTGGAGAGTCTATGTGCGGTCTTTGCAACCCACGGCTTGCCGGACATCCTTGAGGGCGATAATGGCCCATGTTTCACAAGCTACGAATTCCGGGAGTTCATGTAGGGCAATGGCATCAACCACGTCAGGACAGCACCATTCAAGCCAGCCTCCAATGGCCAGGCGGAACGTGCGGTCCAAATCATTAAACAAGGCATGCTCAGGATTCAAGGACCCTCCCTTCAATGCCACCTATCTCGCCTCCTGCTGGCCTATCGGTCCCGCCCGCTGAGCTACTTATGAAATGAACACTCAAAACTCAGTTGTCCCTCATTCACCCAGACCTGACCGACATAGTTGAGGGCAAGCGCCAGTCCCAAAACGAGTACCATGACCGAAACTCAAGGGGGAGATGTATAGAAATAAATGACTCCGTATTTGTCCTCAATCACGCCCAAATGGCTTGAGGGTACTGTAATAGACAAAGAGGGGAACAGGGTCATTGTGGTTAAACTTAACAATGGGCAGGTATGCCGTAAGCATCTGGACCAAGTGGAAAAAAAAGGTTCAGCATAGACACTGAGGAACCCGAGGAAGATCATGAGATAGGGCTCACACCACCACCAGTGAACGAGCAACAAGAACATTCAGCAGCATGCACAGTCGCGGCAATCAGCCCGGACAGGCCGGAATCACCACAGGTGACAGACACTCACGCCAATGTTCAACAACCAGAGCACCAACTGCAGCGCTCCACGAGGGTGCGTAGACCACCTGAAAGACTTAACCTGTGATCTCGGGGGGGAGATGATGTCATGTATTTAACCTCTATGTAACACCACTGCAATACTGTATATACTTAAGCACACCTTGACCACGGGGGGTGAACTTGTGGGAGACACTCCTTACCTGGTCATCCAGGTGTATAAAGGGGGGTCCCATGCAGGGTCATCACCTCTTGGCCCTGTGAATAAAGGTTCAGGTCATAGAGTGACCTTGTCCATAGAATGTGCTTCATGTGGGTTTTGTGCCATTGAGTAAGGACTTTACAGTGTGTGTCTCAAGCAGCCACGGAAATCGAAGCAAGCTGCCTTTGTGAAGTGTTCTCAGTAACTTTCATACTGGGTTTGTTTAGTATGAATGTTTAAATAAAAGACCCGATCCTGCCTTTACTACAACTGAGTGTGTGCAGGTAATTCGACATTAAAAGCAACGAAGTGAAAAATAGCGAGACAGTCGTTTACAACATCCAGATGATGCTCAAACATCGCACCACTACACCTACGCCGCGAATATGCCGTCTCCAGAGAATACAACCGCTACACCAGCAAAGACATGCCGATCCAGGCCGACTTGAACAACCTACCACCAACCCGTCTCGGATCGAGAAGCCATTTTGGAACGTCGCCAAAGCCCTTCAGCGATCTCCCCTCGGCCTTGATGACCAACGGCGAAATGCTTGGAAGAACTGCGACATACGGAATGGATTCCTTATAGAGGAACCCACAGTACAACCTGAAGGATCAAACCTTCCTCGCAAACAGAACCGGTCATGGTCGATGCTGCCACCTTCTCCATTGGTGGAAGATTAAAGCCTCCCCATCATGCAACTCTGGAGATCCTAATCAGACCCTGGAGCGTATCAGGACATAAGAATTAGGAGCAGGAGTAGACCATTCTGTCCCTCGAGTCTGCTCTGCCATTCAATTAGATCATGGCTGATCTACTACCTCAACTGAGGTGGACAGAGAACTCCCCTGCTCTTCTTCAAAATAATGCCCTGGGATCTTTTACATTCATCTGAGAGAGCAGACGGGGCCTCAGTTTAATGTCTTATCTGAAAGACGGTATCGCCAACAGTGCAGCACTCCCTCAGCACTGCACTGGAGTGTCAGCCTAGATTTCTGTGCTCAAGTCTGTCTCTGCAGTGGGACTTGAACCCACAGCCTTCTGACTCAGGGATGAGAGTGCTACCCACTGAGCCACAGCTGACACGTACTGATAGAGCAGCCAGCTTATTAATAGCTTGATTGGTCTGGCATGCGGACAATGTGGCCAAAGCAAGCGCTCTACTCAGAACTCCTTCACGGCAAACAAGCCAAAGGTGGGCAGAGGAAACGTTACAAGGGCACCCTCAAAGCTTCCCTGATAAAGTGCAACATCCTCACCGACACCTGGGAATCCCTGGCCAAAGACCGCCCTAAGTGGAGGAAGTGCATCCAGGAAGGCGCTGAGCACCTCGAGTCTCATCGCCGAGAGCGTGCAGAAATCAAGCGCAGGCAGCGGAAAGAGCATGCGGCAAACCAGTCCCACCCACCCCTTCGCTCAACCACTGTCTGATCCACCTGTGACAGGGACTGTGGTTTTCGTATTGGACTGTTCACCCACCTAAGGACTCATTTCAAGAGTGGAAGCAAGTCTTTCTCGATGCTGAGGGACTGCCTATGATGATGAGCTTGATTGGACTGGTCATTGAAAAGTTCGGCAGCTCACCTGGGCGTGAGGTGGGTTTTCAGCAAAGTTCAATATCAATGCTGTTCCTGCAGAAATGTCATGTGATTCTGCACTAAGGTGTCAGCTGTGACTCAGTGGGTCAGAAGGTTGTTGGTTTCAGTCCCACTCCGGGGACTTGAGCACAAAAAAATCTAGGCTGACACTCCCTGTGTCGTGCTGAGGGAGCGCTGCATTGTCAGAGGTGCTGTCTTCCGGATGAGACATTAAACCGAGGCACCATCTGCTCTCTCGGGTGGTAAAATATCCAATGGCAATATTTCGAAGAAGGGTAGGGGAGTTATCCCCGGTGTCCTAGGGCCAATATTTACCTGTCAATCAACATAACAATAAAACAGATTATCTGGTCATGATCACATTGCTGTTTGTGGGAGCTTGCTGTGCGCAAATTGGCTGCCGCGTTTCCCACATTACAAGAGTGACGACACTCCAAAAGTACTTCATTGGCTGTAAAGCACTTTGAGACATCCGGTGATCATGAAAGGCGCTATATAAATGCAAGTCTTTCTTTTTAATGGTGTGTATTTGCTCCGAGACAGGTTTAACTGTTGCTGACGCCTGTTTGACAATCGTACATTGTTGTGCCCAGAGCACAGCCAGGATTTAATTACAGGGTGATTTCATGTTGGCACTTAACACACCCAGCAGCTTCTGATTTGACCGATGGGTTTTATTCTTCCAACAAAAGCATTTCTGGGCTCCGAGCACACCTTTCAATCAGCTCGGGCTGAAAAGCATTGCCAGTATGAGTGACACTGCCACACAGAGCACAAGCTACCAGGGCCAAGCCCAGGTGATGGCTGCACCTTTACAGGTGGATGTTATGTTGATCTAAGATAGCCATTTCCTTTTTCAGGCCTCGGCCAGTTTTCCCTGTTAAACCTTGGCTGCGGTGGCCCTTCAGGTTGCCAACACAAAGCATCACCTGTTCACAGTCCACACGACCACAGGTACGCCAAGTGCCACTTTGTTGAATGCTTTTGGTTAAGCTGGGGGAAATCTGCCTACATTACATTTCGATTTGACATGACATAATGGCCCTGAAATTCCGATAGAGCTCCTCCCGCGGGCAAACGAAAGAAAAAGAGAAAAAAGATGCGCACTTACCTATTGCTGCTGCGCCCGTTGGAACTTCTGAGCCTAGGCCTTTGGTGACTGCGCGTCACAGCACGTGCATGTAGGGACATGCGCAGACCGGGATCTGAAGACAACAGCCAATCAGGTGAAGTATAGATTCTCATTCATAGTAATAGGAGTTCCATAAGTCCATGAGACATCCCCCACCCCCCAAACACCCAAAACACAATAAAAAATAGAAAATAAACTACATATTTAACATTCATTTAAATTAAAGTTGTTGTAAAAAAATATATTTTTCCGACTTTTTAAAACGTTTTTTAATTAAGCCTTAAAATAAACTTACCGTAGCGGGGAGGGTTTTAAAACAATAAAATGTGTTTTTATAACTTTATTTTAAAATGTTTTTATGTATTTTTAAAGACTTGGGCCTGTAAAAGTAGGCTATACACCCGCTTTTTCAGGCGCAAGATTTTAAAGGATATTTGCAGGGTAAGATATTCGTAAATATCGGAAATCTTGCCCTGCAAGTGTCCTCTCTCCCAATATGCATTCGATCTGTCAAGCCAGAATCTTGACAGATCGGAAAAGCCGGTTTTCAGTGCATGCACATTGCGTGCTGAAAACCAGCTTTTCCGATGCCTTCCCAGGTCCGTAGAAACTTCGTACGGGCCCGGGACATCGGAATTTCAGGGTCAGTATAACCGGTCCACACCAGCCTCCTCTCACCTCTCCTCTCTAACTCCATCAGCATGACCTGTTTCTTTTTGCCCTTGTGTTTATTGAGCTTCCCCGTAAATGCAACAATACTATTCGCATCAACCACTCCCTGTGATCGTGAGTTCCACATTCTCACCACTCTCTGGGTAAAGATATTTCTCCTGCATTCCCTCTTGGATTTATGACGATCTTATATTTATGTTCCCCTAGTTCTGGTCTCCTCCACAAGTGGAAACATCTTCTCTACCTCTACCCGATCAAATCCTTTTATAATGTTAAAGACCTCTATCCGATCATCCCTCGGCCTTCTCTTTTACAGAGAACAAAGAAGCAAACCTGTTCAATCTTACCCGATCGATATAACCTATTAGTTCTGCTATCATCCTCGTGAATCTTTTCTGCCCTTTCACCACTGCCTCTACAACTATTTTTAGTAGAACATTAATTAAAGGGGCACTAAACCAATAAATGAACAAGTTAAACTTTAGACGTTACGTGGTTCAAATTAAAATTTGGTTGCCAGGAGTGATGATGCACTCCAGTCCCTCCAGCGTCCACCTCTCGCGGAAGGCCACGAGCATACCGGTGGACACCGCGTGCTCCATCTCCAGGGACACCCTGGCTCGGATGTAACCACAAAAGAGAGGCAGGCAGTCGGGCTGAATGACCCCCTTGACCGCCCACTGCCTGGACCGGCTGATGGCCCCCTTGGCCATGCCCAGGAGCAGACCTATGAGGAGGCCTTCCGACCTGCCCGCTCCCGTCTGCACAGGGTGCCCAAAGATCAGGAGCGTGAGACTGAAGTGCAACCAGAATTTGAGGAGCAGCCCCTTCAAATAATGGAAGAGGGGCTGCAACCTCGCACACCACATAACCACCGACTCTTCCAGACCACAGAAATTGCAAGTGGCCTGGGAGTCCATGAACCCACTTAAAAACCGATTGCTGGGACTGCCCCATGCAACACCCTCGAGGCCAAGTCCCCAATAAATAAAGGGAGGACTCCCGCGTAGAGAGCACTCCATTGGGAACCCCCGCCTTATCTGGACGGCAAGATGGTGCGCTGTGGCGTGTCCAGATGGCAGATGGCCACTGGCTCTACATCCTTTCACTGACAACATGGAGACCAGAACATTGGCAGCAGTTTATGAGCACAACAAGCAGTGAGAAACATAATGTGTGCACCTGTGAGGATGCTCAGGTGGACCACCAGCTCTGTGGTTTATAGAGCTGGTGGTCCACTGGTACGCTCGCGGCCTTCCGCAAGAGGTGGGCACCAGAGGGACTGGAGTGCATCATCACCCCCGGCAACCAAATTTTAATTTGATCATTAATGTTTATAGTTTGATTTGTCTATGTTTATCAGTTTTAGTGCCTCCCCCCCCTCCCCCCGTTTTAGCCGGGGGCACTTGTATAATTTGTGTTTTTAGTGCCCTCAAAAAAAGCAAAAAAAACCAAGGGGGCACTTGTTTGAAAATGTTTGGAGTGTGCCCCCCACCCCCGCCTTTAACCAGGGGGCACTTGATTAAAGTGCTCAACTAAAATAGTTGTAGAGCTGGTGGGGCATGGCCAAGGGGCCATCAGCCGGCCCAGGCAGCGGGCGGTCGAGGGGGTCATTCAGCCCGACTGCCTGCCGCTCTTTCATGCTTACATTCGAGTCAGGGTGTCCCTGGAGATGGAGCACGCGGTGTTCACCGGTACGCTCGTGGCCTTCCGCGAGAGGTGGGCGCCGGAGGGACTGGAGTGCATCGTCACCCCCGGCAACCAAATTGTAATTTGATCACTAATGTTTAAAGTTTAATTTGTCCATGTTTGTTGGTTTTAGTGCCCCCCGCCCACCCTTGTAGCCAGGGGTCACTTGTATAATTTGTGTTTTTAGTAACAGGGGGGTACTTGTTTGAAAGTATTGGGAGTGTGCCCCACCTTTAACCAGGGGGCACTTGATTAAAATGCACAACTAAAATATTTGTAGAGCTGGTGCCGTGGCCTTCTGTGAGAGGTGGGCGCCGGAGGGACGGGAGTACATCATCACCCCCGGCAACCAAAGTTTCATTTGATTTTAATTTCCGTAAAAATTTAATTTGAAATTTGTGGGTGCGAGTGCCCTTGCCAAAAGGGGGTGCTTGATTTTACGTTCTACTTAAAATAGTTGTAGAGCTGTTGATTAGTGAGTGGCTTAGCCAGTCACGTGATGTTCACAAGAGCCAATAAAACCCCAGCCAGTTGGCTTCGGGGGATCCACGATGAGGCAGGTGGTTGTGAGCCTGGTGGAGGAACTGGTAATGTGTAGTGTGATTGTTAAACCTTTGCTAATAAATCAACTAGTTCTTAATAGTAATGTGCAGCTATGAATTCTTAAGCAAATAACCCATGAAGCAAATACATTACAATCATTAAAGAGAGAACTTGCATTTCTGTAGTGCCTGACACGTCTTCAGGACGTCCCAAAGCACTTCGCAGGCAGTGAAGTATGTTTTAAAGGGCAGTGGCTGTTGTAACGTAGGAAACGTGGCAGCCAATTTGAGGACAGCAAGATCGAACAAACAGCGGATAGTTTGTTTTTAATGATGTTCATAGTGAAGCTGATCCACAGGATACAGATGTGTTGGTGTCCCATGAGGTGGGAGCATAATCCCTGTCTTGTTTTAATCTGTCGGTAATGTAACCTAATCTCAGGGCTGCAGAACAAATTGGACCCATGTAATTTATGTTGTGCAACTTCATTTAACAACAACAACAACTGGTTCTGTTGCACAGGAGGGCAGGAAAAAGAGTGGGAGAGCGATAGTGATAGGGGATTCAATTGTAAGGGGAATAGATAGGCATTTCTGCAGCCGCAACCGAGACTCCAGGATGATATGTTGCCTCCCTGGTGCAAGGGTCAAGGATGTCTCTGAGCGGGTGCAGGACATTCTAAAAAGGGAGGGAGAACAGCCAGTTGTCGTGGTGCACATTGGTACCAACGACATAGGTAAAAAAAGGGATGAGGTCCTACGAGACGAATTTAAGGAGCTAGGAGCTAAATTAAAAAATAGGACCTCAAAAGTAGTAATCTCGGGATTGCTACCAGTGCCACGTGCTAGTCAGAGTAGGAATCGCAGGATAGCTCAGATAAATACGTGGCTTGAGCAGTGGTGCAGCAGGGAGGGATTCAAATTCCTGGAGCATTGGAACAGGTTCTGAGGGAGGTGGGACCAGTACAAACCGGACGGTCTGCACCTGGGCAGGACCGGAACCAATGTCCTAGGGGGAGTGTTTGCTAGTGCTGTTGGGGAGGAGATAAACTAATATGGCAGGGGGATGGGAACCAATGCAGGGAGACAGAGGGAAACAAAAAGGAGACAAAAGCAAAAGGCAGAAAGGAGATGAGTAAAGGTGGAGGGCAGAGAAACCCAAGGCAAAAAACAAAAAGGGCCACTGAATATAAAGGGGCTGCAGGAGGGGTCAAAACTAAAAATCATGGTTTAAAAACTAGGATTAAAACACTCTACCTAAATGCACGCAGCATTCGAAATAAAGTAAATGAGTTGATGGCACAAATCATTACAAATGGGTATGATTTGGTGGCCATCACAGAAACATGGTTGCAGGGTGGCCAAGACTGGGAATTAAACATACAGGGGTATCGGACGATTCGGAAAGATAGACAAGAAGGGAAAGGAGGTGGGGTAGCTCTGTTAATAAAGGATGATATCAGGGCAGTTGTGAGAGACGATATTGGCTCGAATGAACAAAATGTTGAATCATTGTGGGTGGAGATTAGAGATAGTAAGGGGAAAAAGTCACTGGTGGGCGTAGTTTATAGGCCCACAAATAATAACTTCACGGTGGGCGGTGGGGCGGGCAATAATCAAGGGAATAATGGAGGCATGTGAGAAAGGAACGGCAGTAATCATGGGGGATTTTAACCTTCATATCGATTGGTCAACTCAAATCGCACGGGGTAGCCTGGAGGAGGAATTCATAGAATGCATACGGGATTGTTTCTTAGAACAATATGTAACAGAACCTACAAGGGAGCAAGCTATCTTAGATAAGGTCCTGTGCAATGAGACAGGAAAAATAAACGATCTCCTAGTAAAAGATCCTCTCGGAATGAGTGATCGCAGTATGGTTGAATTTGTAATACAGATTGAGGGTGAGGAAGTTGTGTCAGAAAGGAGCGTACTATGCTTAAACAAAGGGGACTACAGTGGGATGAGGGCAGAGTTGGCTAAAGTAGACTGGAAACACAGACTAAACGGTGGCACAATTGAACAATAGTGGAGGACTTTTAAGGAGCTCTTTCATAGTGCGCAACAAAAATATATTCCAGTGTAAAAGAAGGGGGGTAAGAGAAGGGATAACCAGCCGTGGATAACCAAGGAAATAAAGGAGAGTATCAAATCAAAGACCAATGCGTATAAGGTGGCCAAGGTTAGTGGGAAACTAGAGGATTGGGAAAATTTTAAACAACAGCAAAGAATGACTAAAAAAGCAATAAAGAAAAGAAAGATAGATTACGAAGGTAAACTTGCGCAAAACATAAAAACAGATAGTAAAAGCTTTTACAGATATATAAAACGGAAAAGAGTGACTAAAGTAAATGTTGGTCCCTTAGAAGATGAGAAGGGGGATTTAATAATGGGAAATGTGGAAATGGCTGAGACCTTAAACAATTATTTTGCTTTGGTCTTCACAGTGGAAGACACAAAAACCATGCCAAAAATTGCTGGTCACAGGAATGTGGGAAGGGAGGACCTTGAGACAATCACTATCACTAGGGAGGTAGTGCTGGACAGGCTAATGGGACTCAAGGTAGACAAGTCCCCTGGTCCTGATGACATGCATCCCAGGGTATTAAAAGAGATGGCGGAAGTTATAGCAGATGCATTCGTTATAATCTACCAAAATTCTCTGGACTCTGGGGAGGTACCAGCGGATTGGAAAGCAGCTAATGTAACGCCTCTGTTTAAAAAAAGGGGCAGACAAAAGGCAGGTAACTATAGGCCGGTTAGTTTAACATCTTAGTGGGGAAAATGCTTGAAACTATCATTAAGGAAGAAATAGCGGGACATCTAGATAGGAATATTGCAATCAAGCAGATGCAGCATGGATTCATGAAGGGGAAATCATGTTTAACTAATTTACTGGAATTCTTTGAGGATATAACAAGCATGGTGGATAGAGGTGTACCGATGGATGTGGTGTATTTAGATTTCCAAAAGGCATTCGATAAGGTGCCACACAAAAGGTTACTGCAGAAGATAAAGGTACGCGGAGTCAGAGCAAATGTATTAGCATGGATAGAGAATTGGCTGGCGAACAGAAAGCAGAGAGTCGGGATAAATGGGTCCTTTTCAGGTTGGAAATCGGTGGTTAGTGGTGTACCACAGGGACCGGTGCTGGGACCACAACTGTTTACAATATACATAGATGACCTGGAAGAGGGGACAGAGTGTAGTGTAACAAAATTTGCTGATGACACAAAGATTAGTGGGAAAGCGGATTGTGTAGAGGACACAGAGAGGCTGCAAAGAGATTTGGATAGGTTAAGCGAATGGGCTAAGGTTTGGCAGATGGAATACAATGTCGGAAAGTGTGAGGTCATCCACCTTGGGAAAAAAAAACTGTAAAAAGGAATATTATTTGAATGGGGAGAAATTACAACATGCTGAGGTGCAGAGGGACCTGGGGGTCCTTGTGCATGAATCCCAAAAAGTTAGTTTGCAGGTGCAGCAGATAATCAGGAAGGCGAATGGAATGTTGGCCTTCATTGTGAGAGGGATGGAGTTCAAAAGCAGGGAGGTCCTGCTGCAACTATATAGGGCATTGGTAAGGCCGCACCTGGAGTACTGCGTGCAGTTTTGTTCACCTTACTTAAGGAAGGATATACTAGCTTTGGAGGGGGTACAGAGACTATTCACTAGGCTGATTCCGGAGATGAGGGGGTTACCTTATGATGATAGATTGAGTAGACTGGGTCTTTACTCGTTGGAGTTCAGAAGGATGAGGGGTGATCTTAGAGAAACATTTAAAATAATGAAAGGGATAGACAAGATAGAGGCAGAGAGGTTGTTTCCACTGGTCGGGGAGACTAGAACTAGGGGGCACAACCTCAAAATACGGGGAAGTCAATTTAAAACCGAGTTGAGAAGGAATTTATTCTCCCAGAGGGTTGTGAATTTGTGGAATTCTCTGCCCAAGGAAGCAGTTGAGGCTAGCTCATTGAATGTATTCAAGTCACAGATAGATAGATTTTTAACCAATAAGGGAATTAAGGGTTATGGGGAACGGGCGGTTAAGTGGAGCTGAGTCCACGGCCAGATCAGCCATGATCTTATTGAATGGCGGAGCAGGCTCGAGGGGCTAGATGGCCTACTCCTGTTCCTAATTCTTATGTTCTTATGTTCTTATGTACAACAACTTGCATTTATATAGCGCCTTTAACGTAGTGAAACGTCCCAAAGCGCTTCACAGGAGTATTATGAGACAAAAGATTTGACACCGAGCCGCATAAGGAGAAATTAGGGCAGGAAAGAGGTAGGCTTTAAGGAGCATCTTAAAGGAGGAATGAGAAGCGGAGGGGTTTAGGCAGGGAGTTCCAGAACTTGGGGCCCAGGCAGCTGAAGGCACAGCCACCAATGTTGGAGCAATTCTAATCAGGGATGCTCAAGAGGGCAGAATTAGAGGAGCGCAGACATCTCTGCGGGGTGGGGAGGGGTGGGGGTTGGGAGGGATGCTAGAGGAGATTACAGAGATAGGGAGGGCCGAAGCCATGGAGGGATTTGTAAAGAAGGATGAAAATTTTGAAATCGAGGCGTTGTTTAACCGGGAGCCAAAGTAGGTCAGCGAGCACAGGGGGTGATGGGTGAACGGGACTTGGTGCGAGTTAGAACAGCTGAGATTTGGATAAGCTCAAGTTTACGTGGGGTAGAATGTGGGAGGCCAGCCAGGAGTGCGTTGGAGTGGTCAGGTCTAGAATTAAGAGGCACTGTTTTAGGTTGACAATGTCCGGCAGACCTTAATTCCATTTTCTTTTTTACAATTTTGAAGAATTAATTCCTGGGATGTGGGCATCGCTGGCGAGGCTGGCATTTATTGGCCATCCCTAACTGCCCTTGAGAAGGTGGTGGTGAGCCGTCGCCTTGAACCGCTGCAGTCCGTATGGTGTTATTTATAGGTTCAGCGGCCCCCGGCCTGTGAGCACCATTGGAGCAAACCAGGGAGCAGAAGGAGCAGCGTGGCAGCATAACACTCCAGGGAGCAGCACGTGCTGGAGTAGGGAAGCAACGGCAGCGAAGAGGGATGTCACCAAGGTCCAGGTCGGTGATTGGAGCGTGGGCAGGTACAGCAGGAGCGGCGAGGTCAGGGCGAAGGAGCAGCGAGAGATTGCAGAGCGATGTGATTGGGGCCCAGGAGAGGTGTGAGTTCGGGGTCAGAAGAGGCGAGGGCCCAGAGTCAGCATGGATTTATAAAGGGGAAGTCATGTTTGACAAATTTGCTGGAATTCTTTGAGGATGTAACAAACAGGGTGGATAAAGGGGAACCAGTGGATGTAGTGTATTTGGACTTCCAGAAGGCATTTGACAAGGTGCCACATAAAAGGTTACTGCTCAAGATAAAATTTCACGGGGTTGGGGGTAATATATTAGCATGGTTAGAGGATTGGCTAACGAACAGAAAACAGAGAGTCGGGATAAATGGTTCATTCTTGGGTTGGCAATCAGTAACTGGTGGACTGCCGCAGGGATCAGTTCTGGGACCCCTACTATTTACAATCTATCTATATTAACGACTTGGAGGAAGGGACCGAGTGTAATGTAGCCAAGTTTGCTGACGATACAAAGATGGGAGGAAAAGCAATGTGTGAGGAGGACACAAAAAATCTGCAAAAGGATATAGACAGGCTAAGTGAATGGGCAAAAATTTGGCAGATGGAATATAATGTTGGAAAGTGTGAGGTCATGCATGTTAGCAGAAAAAAATCAAAGAGCAAGTTATTATTTAAATGGAGAAAGATTGCAAAGTGCTGGGGGTACTTGTGCATGAAACACACAAGGTTAGTATGCAGGTGCAGCAAGTGATCAGGAAAGCAAATGGTATCTTGGCCTTTATTGCAAAGGGGATGGAGTATAAAAGCAGGGAAGTCATGCTACAATTGTACAGGGTATTGGTGAGACCACACCTGGAATACTGTGTGCAGTTTTGGTTTCCAAATTTACGAAAGGACATACTTGCTTTAGAGGCAGTTCAGAGAAGGTTCACAAGGTTGATTCCAGAGATGAGGGGTTTACTTATGAGGAAAGATTGAGTAGGTTGGGCCTCTATTCATTGGAATTCAGAAGAATGAGAGGTGATCTTATCGAAACAGACAAGATTATGAGGGGGCTTGACAAGGTGAATGCAGAGAGGATGTTTCCACTGATGGGGGAGACTAGAACTAGAGGGCATAATCTTAGAATAAGGAGCCGCCCATTTAAAACTGAGATGAGGAGAAATTTCTTCTCTCAGAAGCTTGTAAATCTGTGGAATTCGCTGCCTCAGAGAGCTATGGAAGCTGGGACATTGAATAAATTTAAGACAGAAAAAGACAGTTTCTTAAACGATAAGGGAATAAGAGATTATGGAGAGCGGACAGTGAAGTGGACCTGAGTCCATGATCAAATCAGCCATGATCGTATTAAATGGCGGAGCAGGCTTGAGGGGCCGTATGGCCTACTCCTGCTCCTATTTCTTATTTTCTTATGTTCTTATGATCACACTGCGATATC
The DNA here is from genome assembly GCF_044704955.1 of Pristiophorus japonicus. Classification (NCBI taxonomy): domain Eukaryota; kingdom Metazoa; phylum Chordata; class Chondrichthyes; family Pristiophoridae; genus Pristiophorus; species Pristiophorus japonicus. The sequence continues at coordinate 51,972,483 of NC_091998.1, forward strand.
TATGTGCACTCGGTCCATGCAGCAGAACTGGTCTCGTCATCTTGGTTAATACTTGCCACTGGATTAAGACCTAGCTCTGTCAAGTCCGTGTGGTGGCTGGCGTGCAACGGCCACCACACGTTAAAAAAATCCAAGCACAAGCATCTTCCACCCTTCAAGATTTAGTTCGGGACCTGGAATTTTAGGTCCTTCATTGAAACACCTGTGAACTTTTTGACGTGGAAGCAAGTCATCCTCGATTCGAGGGACTGCCTATGATGATGAGTTATTCGTAGGGGTTTCAATGGCTTGCTAGGCCAGTGGTGAAGAAAATCGCAGCGAAAGACTTTTGAGCATCACATCCATAGGACATCAATGAAGTGAAAATGAAAGAGCAGTTCTCCTTCTCCAATAATGAATGTTTTGCCAGGCAGTATCCCTTTAATAGGATATGACCCATAACCCATCAATCAATAGCAGTGAAGCATGACCAATTACTTCTGATTTACAACTGACTAATGGCTAATTTGTGAAAAGATTTTCTCTCCAGTTGCCATGGAAACACCTGAAATGAAGGCATGGCCTGAGACCCAACAGGGAGGGGGAGAAAAGACCTGGAAGGAAAAAAGACTTACATTTATCGAGTGCCTTTCACAACCACCGCACATCTCAAAGCGCTTTACAGCCAATGAAGTTCTTTTTTGAGTGCAGTCACTGTTGTAATGTGGGAAACGTGGCAGCCAATTTGCACACAGCAAGCTCCCACAAACAGCAATGTGATAATGACTGGATAATCTGTTTTTAGTGATGTTGATTGTGGGATAAATATTAGCCCCAGGACACCAGGGATAACTCCCCTGCTCTTCTTTGAAATAGTGCCATGGGATCTTTCACGTGCACATGAGAGGCCAGACAGGGCCTTGTTTTAATGTCTCATCCGAAAGACGGCACCTCCGACAGTACAGCACTCCCTTGGCACTGCACTGGGAGTGTCAGCCTAGATTTTTGTGCTCAAGTCCCTGGAGTGGGAGGAGGCTCGTGTGGAGCATCAACACCGACATGGACCTGTTGGGGCAAATGGCCTGTTTCTGTGCTGTCAATACTATACTAATAAGTAAGGTTTGACAGTGTGGCAGCAGTGGTACAGCCACAATGGAGGGCTCTGTACACAAGAGTCCACCCTTTATCTATTGGGGACTTGGCTTGGAGAGTATTGCATGTAGAAGTCCCGTCCAATAAGGTTTAAAGTCGGTTCAAGGCCTCCCGGGGCACTTGCATTTTTGTGCGGCCTGGAGGAGTCCGTGCTCTATGTATATTTACAGTGCGTGAGGTTCCAGCCCCTCTTCCACTTTTATGACGATGCAGCTCCTTGACCTTTGTCTGCACTTCAGTCCCACGCTCCTGATCTTTGAACACCCGGTGCGGAGGGGAGCGGGCAGGTCAGAAGGCCTTCTCATGGGACTGGCCAAGCTGGTCATTAACATCCAGGTAGAGGGTAGTCGAGGGGGTTGTTCGGCCCAGATGCCCACCTCTCTTCCGTGGTTACATTTGCGCCCAGATGTCCCTGGAGATGGAGCACGCGGTGTCTACCTGTACGCTCACAGCCTTCTGCGACAGGTGGACACTGGAGGGACTGGAGTGCATCATCACCCCCGGAGAATAGAATTCTATTTTAATTAGCTATATTTTTCCTTTTATTTTTTGGTTAAGTCACAGTCCTTATTGGTGCTGCCTCTTGGGTCTTTGAATACAGTTAAAGTGCAGATAGACAGATTTTTGAATGATAAGGGAGTCACGGGTTATGGAGAGCGGGCAGGGAAGTGGAGTTGAGACCAAGATCAGATACGATCTTATTGAATGGCAGAGCAGGCTCGAGGAGCCAAATGTCCGACTCCTGCTCCTATTTCTTACGTTCAGACGGGGACCTTGGTTTAACGTCCCATCCAAAAGACAGCATTTCCAACAGCGCAGCACTCCCTCAGCACTGCAGTGGGAGCATCAGTGTAGATTTTATGCACTCAAGTCCCTGGAGTGGGATTTGAACCGCACAACCTTCAGGCTCAGAGGTGAGGGTGCTGCCCACTGAGCCACTAGCTGACATGGAAGTCAGTACTTGTAACTTATTTGTTAAGCTAACTTTAAAGAAAATACTCTTGGCTAGGGGTTTTGAATATCGGAGCAGGGAGGTCTTACTGCAGTTGTACAGGGCCTTGGTGAGGCCTCACTTGGAATATTGTGTTCAGTTTTGGTCTCCTAATCTGAGGGAGTGCAGCGAAGGTTCACCAGACTGATTCCCGGGATGGCTGGACTGACATATAAGGAGAGACTGGATCGACTGGACCTTTTTCACTGGAGTTTAGAAGGATGAGAGGGGATCTCATAGAAAAATATAAAATTCTGACGGGACTGGATAGGTTAGATGTAGGAAGACTGTTCTCGATGTTGGGGAAGTCCAGAACCAGGGTACACAGTCTAAGGATAAGGGGTAGGCCATTTAGGACTGAGATGAGGAGAAACTTCTTCACTCAAAGAGTTATTAACCTGTGGAATTATCTACCGCAGAGAGTTGTTGAGGCCAGTTCATTGGATATATTCAAGAGGGAGTTAGATATGGCCCTTACGGCTAAAGGGGTCAAGGGGTATGGAGAGAAAGTGGGAAAGGGGTACTGAGGTGAATGATCAGCCATGATCTTATTGAATGGTGGTGCAGGCTCGAAGGGCCGAATGGCCTACTCCTGCGCCTTGTTTCTATGTTTCTAAATATTTTTTGTTCGTTTACAGTCTTTTTTTTGTTGAAAAAGAGGGCACATCTTTGAATTGGAGTCAGTACAACAACACCCAGCAAAGGACTACAGGGGGCAGTTCCAGCCAAAAAAAAAGGAAGAGAGCTGCTAAGCCATTGGTGGAGGTTTTTTTTGTTACTGTTATATACGAGTGACGGGAGGCGGAATGGGCGATTCCTTCCGGTATTGGGGATGGCGGCAGTGTGTTGAGCTTGTGTCGGTGGAAACAGAGTTTCCTATTGCAGGACTGGAAGCTGGCGGCGGAGCGAGAGAGGCCTCGCTGCCCAGGTAACAAGTCGCGGGCACAGACACAGCGACGCTCAGGCAATACAATGTGGTTCAGTGCACATTGTCAGAGAGAGAGAGAGAGAGAGAGAGCGCGCGCACGCACATGCATGCAAGAGAAAGCGGGCTGATGCCTTGTTATTGCGGTGCACATTGTTGGGTTATTTTTGAACTCTCTCTCAGACTGCAAGTGATCAGGTCAGTTTCCAGCCAGCGTTGGGCCGCCTTTCTGATTTAAAATAATCGTTTCATTGAATAGAGAGGGCTGGGAAGGAGGGAAATAGATATTTTGGGGGGGAGGGAGGTGGAAACTTTGTTAGATCTAGGGGGTTTGCAGAGCGATTGAGTCGCAGAAAAATTGGCAGTGATTTTTGTTTTATTGCAAGGGCAAGGTGGATTCTGACAAGTTTTTCTTGTCTCGGTCTGGAGTTTTATTGAACCACACGCGTTTTTTTTTTGAGCGGGGGAGGGGGGAAGCGATTTGTAGCCGAAAACCGATGGGTGCCTGGCTGGGAAAGTGTTAATACAACTGATTTACTGCCAACTGGTTAAAATGCGGAGTGGCAATGCGTGATAATGATGGAGAGGGAGGGGGGGGGAGAGAGAGAGGACAATGGCAGACAAGACGCTGACCTTCCACTCTCTCTCTCTCAATTCTTCCCATTCATTGGTGCTCCCTCTGCGTCAGCCCCGAGATGTGAGTGCAGGCGGCCTGTTGTCGCTAAATTTGTCTTCCCCCCAGAAAGAATATATCTCTGGCGGCGGCTTCTGGTGCCGAGTGTGCATTTATTTTTGTGTTTTTTTTTAAACTTTATTTTTCTAGTATGGCGGCTACCCGTTCAGAATGAGCCCCTGTGACACTTGTGGTGATGTAGATCATTAGGCAACACACACATAGCAAGGGTGGCATATAGCAAGTATCTGTCTCCTCTCTATACCCAGGCTCCCATTTTTTAAAACATTTCCACCTCTGCATCGCTTATCGGTTGTTCCTGGTTTGGGAGAGGCACATGGAAAAAGGTGGGGAATCATAGCTCATTCCGCCCCCCACCCCCCCACCCCCACGACTGATCCCCAAATGGTGCAAAGGACACCCCCCCCCCCCCCCCTCCCACACACCGCCTTACCAAGCGGTTTCAAATTCGCAACCGTAGGGAGCTCTTTGTGTAACGCTATTGTATCATTGTTGTCTAACAATACTGTATCCTTGTTGCATAAGCAACATTGTACGGTGTCTGATCTCGCCAGTATCCATTTGAATGGAATTTCAGCAAGGATGGCGTTACTGGCAAATCGGCTTGGTAAAATGTTGCCTCTTGAGAATTTTTAGTTCTGACATGGGGGATCTGACTGCATGCATTGGGGAGGGAGAGGGGAGGGGGGCATTGAAAGCAGTGTGAAGACACATCACTGCCCCCCCCCCCCTCCCCATAGAAACATAGAAAATTGAAGCAGTAGTAGGCCATTCGGCCCTTTGAGCCTGCACTGCCATTCAATATGATCATGGCTGATCCTCTCTCATCACCATATTCCTGCTTATTCCCCATACCCCCTGATATATTTTTTTGTCTAGAAATCTATCTATCTCCCTCTTAAATATATTCAGTCACTTGGCTGCCACAGTCTTTTGTGGTAGAGAATTCCACAGGTTCACCATCCTGAGTGAAAAAATTTCTCCTCATCTTGGTCCTAAATTTCCTACCCTGTATCCTGAGAATGTGACCTTGTTCTAGACTTCCCATCCAGGGGAAACATCCTCCCCACATCCAGTCTATCCAACCCCGTCAGAATTTTATATGTTTCAATGAGATCCCTTCTTTCTTCTAAACTCCAGTGAATGCAGGCCTAGTTGACCCAATCTTTCCTCATATGACAGTCCTGCCATCCCAGGAATCAGTCTGGTGAACCTTTACTGCACTCTCTATGTCAACTATATCCTTTCTTGGGTAAGGAGACCAAAACTGCACACAATACTCCAGGTGTGATCTCACCAAGGCTCTGTATAACTGTACCAAGGCCCTGTATAACATCCCATGGGTCAATTTCATGCTGGGGCTGGTTCTGGAGTAAAAAATATATATATGTGTGTGTATTTTAATTTTGTTTCCAGTTGGAGGTCACCCACACGTCAAAAGCTGCAGTTCACAATGGGCATGTGTCTCTGAACAGTGTGTGACTGTTTTCGTTATGTGGGCCAGTGTGTGAGACCCCTGGTGAATACGCCATCGCCCGCTCCGCCGGCAGGAATTGGGGTCACCTGACTGTTTGCTCACGTTAATTTTGGTCCCCCTCCTCCTGTGAACTGATGGGAATCGGCAAGAACACCATATCCAAGTCCGCCATGGAGTCCAGCAGCACCTCCGACAACAAGTATGATGATGAAAAGCACTCGGCCACTTTCTTCCCAATTCCGGTAAGTAACAACAACATCAGCCTGCATTTATATAGTGCCTTTTAATGCAGTAAGACCTCCCAAAGCACGAGCCATGTAAGGAGCTATTGGGGCAAGTGGCTGTAATGTATTTGCTTCATGGGTTCTTTGCTTAAGAATTCATAGCAACATATTGCTATTAAGAACTTGGTTTATTAGGAAATGGTTTAACAATCACACTACATATTACCAGTTCATCCACCAGGCTCACAACCACCTGCCTCATCGTGGACACCCTGAACCCAACTGGCTGGGGTTTTATTGAGTCTTGTGAACATCACATGACTGGCTAAGCCACTCCCAACTCAACAGCTTGACAAACCTGTGAGCATACTCACTGGTGCATATATTAGTGATCAAAAGCTTGGTCAGGGAGGGGGTTCCAGAGCTTGGGGTCCAGGCATCTGATGGCACGGCCATCAGTGGTGGAGCGATTAGAATCTGGGATGCTCATGACGCCAGAATTTGAGGAGTGCAGAGATCTCTGAGGGTTGTAGGGCTGGAGGAGGTTACAGAGATAGGGAGGGACGAGGCCATGGAGGGATTTGAAAACAAACATTAGGACTTCCATCTTGTTTCCTCATTCATCTGGTTCCTTGCTTGGGATAGGGTTGGAAGGATGTCCCCTTTGCACAAGGTCAACGATGGAGGGGTGGGAGAAAGTATGGGCCATTTCCTTCCCCCTCTCCCTAATCCCATCATTTTTATTATTCATTCGTGGGATGTGGGTGTCGTTGGCAAGGCCAGCATTTATTGCCCTTGAAGATGGCGGTGAGCTGCCTTATTGAACCGCTGTAGTCTGTGTGGTGATGGTGTTCCCACAGTGCTGTCAGGGAGGGAGTCCCAAGATTTTGACCCAGCGACGATGAAGGAATGGCTTACATATTTCCAAGTCAGGATGGTGTGTGTAACTTGAAGAGGAACATTCAGGTGATGGTGTTCCCTTGCGCCTGCTGCCCTTGTCCTTCTAGGCTCAGTGCCACTCCCAGTCTGTCTGCTCAACTAGCAGTGAGGGTCTCATTGAATCTTGCAACACAGAAGAAGGCCATTTGACCCCTTTTGAAAGAGCTGTCCGATTAGTCCCACACCCCAGCTTTTCCCCCATAACCCTGCAAATGAGTCCTCATCAAGTCCATGTCCAAGTGCCTTTGAAAGTTCTTCTGGATTCTGATTCCAGCACGTGCTCAGATAGTGCCTTCCAGATCTCAGCAGCCCTCCTGTGTGAAGACATTTCTCCTCATTTCCCCTCTAGTTCTTTTGCCAATTATTTTAAATCCATGACCTCTGGTTGCCAACCCATGAACCAGAGGAAACCATTCCTCTCGATGGGCTCTATCAAAATCTCATATCACTTTGAATGCCTCTATTGGGTCTCCTGTTAACCTTCTCTGCTCGAAGGAGAACAATCCTAGCTTCCCAAATCTCTCCACATATCTTATCTTGTCTTGTTTTACTTCTAGCTTCTTAAATTAGGCTTTATCTGTGCCCTGCTTCCACTGAATCTTTGAGTTTTGTGGAAATTAGGTCGGTGGTGTAGCCTATTTAATTTTAGTATTTCATGTTTTTGCTTTTCTTATCAGCGAGGGCTGTGCATAAATCCTTTGCGTTGCCAAACAGCCCAGCTGTCCCTCATCCAGTCTGTGTGTGTCTCTCTGTTCCTCGCTCTCCCGAAACTGCTGATTCATAATGTGGCTCAAGTTTGCCATCTTTTACATCTCGATGCTTCCTGGGCTGTTCGGCTCTGGGGGCATCGTTTCTGTCACAGCTCCTCTATCTGGGGTGTGGTCCCGGCTTGTGATTTACCTCCTGTCTCTCTCAATAGGCCTCTCACTGCCACCCTGCCTGAGATCAACTAACTAAACACAGGCCAGGTATCAAATCTGAGTCCATGCTGTTCTGTGAGGCTCAGGACCATGCAGTAGGAGGCAATTACTGTGCTTGTAATTTTATTTTATTACTTATTGCTGCAGGTGTCTTCTCCAGATTTCCATGAAATGTGGGTTATAATGTGCTGATTCATATTTCAAATTGGACAGAGCAATAATTCACAGCTGCTGTTTTTGTTAATTAAAGGGGGAGAGTTTCAAAATATATATTTTAAGAAATACAATTAAATCAACATGTAATTTATCAGTGTGTTGGTCACTGGTCGCATTTACCATTTTTATGAATATTTCTGTATATTAACTTGTGAAACAGCAACTGTATTTATATAGTGCCTTTTTAATGAAGTGAAATGTCCCAAGGTGCTTCACAGGAGTATTGAGATTTTTAAAAATTAACACCAAGCCACAGAAGTAGAAATGAGCACAGGTGACCAAAAGCTCAGGCAAAGAATAGATTTTAAGGAGTGTCTTGGAAGAGAGAGAGGTGGAGAGGTGGAGAGGTTTAGGGAGGGAGTTCGAGCTTGGGGCCCAGGCACAGAATGCACGCCCACCAATGGTTGAGCGATTTTTATAATTGGGGATGCTGAATAGGGCACAATTAGAGGAGCGCAGACATCTCGTTTTGGGGGGGTGGTGAGGGGTTGGAGGAGATTAGAGATAGGCAGGGGCGAGGCCATGGAGGGATTTGAAAATAAGGATGAGAATTTTGACATTGTTTAACCGGGAGGCAATGTACGTCAGCAAGCACCGGGGGTGATGTGTGAGCGGGACTTAGTGCGAGTTAGGACATGGGCAACCGAGTTCCGGATCGCCTCTAGTTTACGTATACAAGGGCCAAGAGGTTCCCTCCAGACTCTCTGCCATTAAGCTGATTTCATTTCCCATGTGCCCGAACCATCTCTTCCTGCCCACCTCCTGGGAGAGGCCAAGGATTGCAGTCCTGCTGCCGATCCAGGGACCCTTGGCAACAGCTGTTCACACATCTGGATTTGAGAAGGTTAATGCATGCAAGAATTAGCTGTTGCGTTTTCCACATTTGCCAACAGCGACTGCATTTCAAAAAGTACTTCATTGGCTGTAATGCGCTTTTGGGATGTCCTGAGGTTGAGAACGGTGCTATGGCAATGCAAGTCTTTGCTTTCAAGATGCAGCATTTGAGAAGGGTTTAGTGTAATCTACACAGCGGGGAATGGATGATAATGTCTTGATCCCTTCATAATTAGCGAGTCACTGGGCTTATCAATGGTACACACACCAATCTCTCCACGTGACATATGCTGGTTCCTTGCTTTTTCTAGTATCTTGTGATGTGCTATCACTAGTATTTCAAGTAAGTAATTTGGCTATTTTTGTATAAACCATTGTATGCAATATATGAATCCAGTTTTTCCAGTGTTGCTGCCTTGCCACCTCTCGTGAGCACCAAAAGTATGAAGATAAAGTGAGTTGCTTATTTTCCTCCCCCGCCCCCGCCAGCTATTTATTTCTCATGCAGGTGACAGGTAGCGTGCTAGTTATTGGCTATCAACCGAATGTCCGCCACATGCAGAAACCCATCACCTCAAACCAGCTTCTGAGAAATTGCTGTCTGGCTCATTACGGAGTGCCCATTCTCTTCCCCATAAGAACAAGCCCCACTTGTATATATTTGAGATGCTAGCTTTGGGCCCCTCGACCGTTGGGTGGGAAGGGACATCAGCAGGGTTTTCTACCCCCGAGTTACTCATTCTCTGAGTTAATATCCCTTAGCCAACATGACTGAAACAGATTATCTGGTCATGATCACATTGCTGTTTGTGGGCGCTTGCCGTGCACAAATTAGCTGCCGCGTTTCCCACATTACAACAGTGACGACATGTCCCATAGCACTTCATTGGCTGTAAAATGCTTTGGGACACCCTCAGGTTGTGAGAGGTGCTATAGAAATGCAAGTTCTTTTCATTCTTTCTTTCAGTGTAATGGTGGCAGTGTGACCCAGAAACAAAGAGAAAGAAAAGAAAAATAAAGACTTGCATTTATATAGCACCTTTCACTCTGGGTGTAAGAGTGTGGGGGTCGTAAAAGATCCTATGGCACTATTTTGAAGAAGAGCAGAGGAGTTGGTCCCTGGTGTCCTGGGACCAATATTTACCTCTCCATCAAAAATAGATTATCTGGTCATTATCACATTGCTGTTTGTGGGAGCTTGCTGTGCACAAATTGGCTGCCGTGTTTCCCACATTACAACACTGACTACACACCCAAAGGTTGGCTGTAAAACGCTTTGGGATATCCTGAGGTTGTGAAAGGTGCTATATAATTGCAAGCCCTCCCTCCCTTTCTTTCATCTTTCATGTTAATTTCAGAACCGTGAAAATAACGCCGTTGAACAAAAATGTGGTAAATGGATTTCAATGTAATCAAATGTGAAGTCATCCACTTTGGACCTAAAAAGGATAGAACAGGGTACTTTCTAAATGGTAAAATGCTAAAAACAGCAGTGGTCCAATGAGACTTGGGAATCCAGGTACAAAGATCATCAAAATGTCAGGAACAGGTACAGAAAATAATTTAAAAAGCTAATGGAATGCTGGCCTTTATATCCAGAGGATTAGAATATGAGGGGGTTGAAGTTATGCTGCAGCTGTACAAAGCCCTGGTTAGACCACACCTGGAGCACTGAGCAGTTCTGGGCTCCACACCTTAGGGAGGATATATTGGCTTTGGAGGGAGTGCAGCGTAGGTTTACCAGAATGATACCCGGACTCCAAGGGTTAAGTTACGACGTGAGATTGCACAATTTAGGGCTGTACTCCATAGAATTTAGAAGGTGAAGGGATGATCTGATCGAAGTGTTCAGAATATTAAGGGAAACTGACTGGGTAGATAGAGAGAAACTATTTCTGCTGGTTGGGGGTTCTAGGACCAGGGGGCACAGTCTAAACATTAGAGCCAGGCCATTTGGAACTGAAATCAGGAACCACTTCTACACACAAAGGGTGGTAGAAGTTTGGAACTCTCTTCTGCAAAAGGCAATTGATGCTGGATCAGTTAACTTTAAATCGCCGATTGATAGCTTTTTGTTAACCAAAGGTATTAAGGGACATGGGGCAAAGGCGGGTATGTGGAGTTAGATCGCAGATCAGCCATGATCTCATTGAATGATGGCACTGGCTCGAGGGGCTGAATGGCCGCCTCCTGTTCTTGTGTTGAATTAACCCATCTGTGTAGTATTTAAGCTCAGCTTACTGTTGCTTTGCGTGCTGTTCCTTGCCTGTGTTCCAACTCTCACCGAGTCCCGGTCACCCATCACCCCTGTGCTCGCTGACCTACATTGTCTCCTGGTTAAGCAACGCCTCAATTTCAAAATTCTCATCCTTATTTTGAAATCCCTCCTTGGCCTTGGCCTCGCCCCTCTATCTCTGAAATCTCCACCAGCCCCAAAACCCCTACCCACCCCCGAGATGTCTGCGCTCCTCTAATTCTGCCCTCTTGAGCATCCCTGATTATAATTGCTCAACCATTGGTGGCTGTGCTTTCTGTTGCTGTTAGATCGCTTAATTTCCAATGAAATACGAACTCCGATTGTAGTTTTAATGTCACTTTATTTTTGGCAACAGTAAGAAGCTCTTGGCTTTAAGCCAGGTCTTTGTCCTTCTGCGACCACATGGTCAAAATGGCTGTACTTATACCTGGATCAATTTACAGAAAAGAACTCGCCTTCTTTGACCTTATTGGCTCAATTAATAGTCTTTTAATTGGCTCGCTACCCAAAGGTCCTAAAATGCCAAGTTGATTGATGACTTAATGCAACATGCTCCCACTCGCGTAGCATCTCTGACTTGGTGTCTGTGAATTTTCACAGCCTGTCAAAATGCAGCCTGTTTGAATTCTCTATCAATCCCCTCTTTGATTCTTTCACAAACTGAATCATAAAACATCAGGTATCACTGGTTAAACATTCTACAAAATAATTTCATACATGTTAATAGAGTTTCCTTCTAAAATTTGTTGATGTGTTTCGCCACATGTCCGGACTAGTAGCTTCCACACAAATTTACACCAACCCGAGTTCCATCGTGGCCACAATGGAAGTCTGGTTTTAGTAGGTTAATTAACCTTATTCCAATTTAATCCAAATCAATATCTTAATTCAACCAGTAAACAACCTTCCCTTAAGCATAACATACCCCTGTGCCACGTACAGACAGTCTGCTGGGACCTGCAAGGTGTCTCACATGCGTACAGCAGCTACAGCCGCCTGGTCGCAACAACATTTAATCAATAGAAAAGTAAAATAATTACAACAAATAGAATTAAACCTTCCACCAATGAAGTTCCTATTGAACCTAGCCATTCAGTGGCTCCGCTCCACAAAGTGAACGATGGGGGTTGCTACCTCCTTTTGGATATGCTCCGCTAAGTGGGTAATTTCTTCGGAGCTATCTGGGATATATGTGCAACACTCAGTTCCGAGTAGGGTGCAAGTACCTCCCTTTTCAGCCAGGATGTAATCAAGGGCCAGTCTATTCTGTAGGGCTACTGTGTGGATTGCTACCATTTCTGCATTGATTTTAACTAGGGCCTCTGAGGTATCATTGGCTACCCGTTCCACAACGGATGCCATGTTAATGGATTCCCTTGCCAGTCTGGCGGTCCCATACCTGGGGATCAGAATGGCAAAGAACCTCTCTGTTTCTGTGATAGCTGTCTTAGGACGGTGTAAATGTTCCAACAGTGACTTTATATGATGCATATAAGGCACAATGTAGGCTAAATAGCAGGATCCCGTCCAATTCTGGGGCAGCCAAGGGTAGGCCTTGTGGCCACACACCCAATAGGTGCCATTATAGGCAATGAATGTTAGCTGTTTCTTTGTCAGCAACACTCCGGGGCCTGTCCAGGCTTTTCCATCTGTTTTATTCAGAATCCCTGTTACGTTTAAAAATTCCCACATCGGCCCAGTTTGGACGGTTCCGTGGCTTGATTATATTATAATTCCGGGAGCAGTTACTATACCCCATATTTTGGCCTCCTTTGATGTTTCTAATCAGACAAACCCATTCCCGTTGTATTAGTGATAACAAAAAATGGGGGCCGTTTGGAATTATTGTAGCACGGTTGGTATCCCCCTTCAAAGGTAGTCAGATTGTAACCTGCTGACTTCCATTTACGTGCCCAGTTTTCCGTATCCTGAAACGCAATGCTTGTTTTGTTTTGATTAATTATCCACTCAGCCATTTCCGAGATATTCAAGGGAACTGGTCTCAAGGGAATCCCTCCCTTTGAGTGAATAGGAATATGCGCACACACCCAAGAAATGTTACCTTGTTTGGCATAAATGTATGACATATATATATATAAAAAGGTATTTACATGTAATTCCCTTGCTACCCTACTATTTCCTTTTGGTGCAGAGGGTCGGCTAGTAAGAAGTAGGCCTATGCCTAGAATACCTACAATCAATAATACAGTAAATGTATACATTTTCGCAAAAATTAATTGTCCTTATTATTTCAGCTTCAGTTACGGGTGCTCGTTTAACGTGTGAAGCGTGGATCCAGGCTTTCTTTCCTTGGACTTTAACAACTGCCTGGGTGGTCAATAACACTTGATAAGGTCCCTCCCACTTGGCACCCAAAGGTTCTTTATGCAATTTTTTCACATACACCCAGACTCCCGGGATGATGTCGTGTCCTCCTTCGGGTGGATTACCCCAAGCTGCCGATACCTGTCGGGAAATAGAACTAATAGCATTGGTTAAGTTCTGACAGTATGATAACAAAAGTGTCACTCAATGGGCCCAAGTTTCCACATGATTCGCGCCTGATTTTTAGGAGCAACTGGTGGAGAACGGACTATTTTAGAAATCGCAATTCTCCACATTTTTTTTTCTGCAGTTCTAGTCGGGTAGAACAGTTCTAGTTTAGAACAGAATTTTTTCTTCAAAAGGGGGCGTGTCCGGCCACTGACTCCTGATTTGAAAGTTTCTACAGTGAAAACGTACTCCAAACTAAAGTAGAATGGAGCCAGTGAAGATTTTTGTAGAACTGAAAAAACCTGTTCTACACATTAAAAAATCAGGCGCAGGTTACAAATTAGGCGTCCAGAACGAGGTGGTGGGGGGGGGGGAAGGGAACTCATAAAATTTGACAATAAATCCTTATTTATACTTATACAAATATTATACAAATAAATCCAACCTGAATAAACATTTATAAGCCAAGAAAAGATTAAATAAACCATCTTCCTACCTGTGTGAAAGTGCTTCAGCCAGGGAGAATTCTGCAGCCGTTCGTGTCGCTGAGCGGGAAGGGAAGGGAGAGGTAGGAAGGGAGAGGTCAGATCGGATCCAGTCGGGGGGGGTGGGGGGCGGCGGGGGGGGGGGGGGGCGGTGGCGGGGGGGGGGGGGCGGGGGTCGGGGAACAGGAACTCGGGTTGGGTCAGTCGGGGGGGGGGGGAAGCGGGTGTCTGGTCTGGTGGGGGGGAGAAAAAGCGGGGGTCGGGTCTTGTCAGGGGTGTGGAGCAGGAGCTGGCCGTGGGAGGAGCCTTATTCACGCAGCCCCAGTGAGGCCATTCAGCCAGGGCTAGGGACTGCGTGCTTCGGGCCCCTCCCACACAGTTCAGCGCCTGGAGCTACTGCACTTGCGTGCCGACTGTAGTGCGCATGTGCAGAGGTCCCGGCACTGTTTTCAGCGCAGGGACCTGGCTCCGCCCCCTCCGCCCCCCCCCCCCCCCCCCCCCCCACAGCTCGTGCTGGCTGCGCCGAGGGCCAGAGGACCTGTAAGTAGGTGGAGAATACCGAGGATTTGTTTAGGCGCGAAAAACGGGCGCCCAGCTCGGAGGGGCGCCCGTTTTTTTTCTTGTGGAAACTTGGGCCCATTAAGTGAACATCAGCTTTCCTTAAATCAATAGTTCCTGGCAGCGACATGGGTCTTCCTGTTATAATCTCAAATGGGCTTAGACCTGTAGTTCTGTTTGGGGTTGCCCAAATGCTACATAGCGCTATTGGTAGTGCCTGGGTCCATGATGTTCCTTCTTGGTGATATTTGGCAAGTTGTTGTTTCAGAGTTCGATTCATTCGTTCTACTTGTCCTGATGATTGTGGATGATAAGGACAGTGTAAATCCCACGTAATGTTCAGTAACCTACAGACTTCTTGGCAGACAGCACCTGTGAAGTGTGTTCCCTGATCTGAGTCAATGCTACTCTGGACTCCCCATCGGGGAATGCAATCCTTACACAAGACCTTTGCAGTGTGATTGGCTGTGTGTCCTTCTGTTTCTTTTAAAATCTCCACGCAGTCATGCTCTTCACATTCTCCCCCCTCTTGCTCCCTCGATTCTGACATCGGGAGCATAGTTGCGGGATTAACCGGGCTGGCCTGGACGATATGGAGATTAGGAGCTTCCAAAACTGCTGTCCAGCAGGTCCATCTAGCTGCCGTCACCTGAGACATTCTATTCATAGACAGCAAAGCATGTACGGTGTGGGGACACTTGACAATCAGCTTTTGGTCGAGGACTAGACCCGCAGTGATCATTACCGCTCGACATGTAGCGTCCATAGCCCTTAGGCAGCTTCCCCATCCAAGGGCTACCACATCCAGTTTTGCCGAATAATAGCCAATAGGTCTTTGCCGATCCCCATGTTCTTGTGTCAGTATAGCTGTCATATATCCTTCTTTCTCATGGACAAACAGGGTAAATGGCTTACCACTGTCGGGGATTCCCAGAGCCGGTGCCGAACACACAGCCTTTTTCAAACTCAGGAAGGCCTCTTGCTGTTCCTTAGTGAGGGTGGTGGCTTCTTTAGAGGCACGGTTCTCCTTTAAAATATCACACAGCAAGCTGTGTGAAGGAGTCAATCCAATTTCTGTTAAAGTTACACAATCCCAAAAAAGACCTTAGTTCCTGAATAGTGGTGTGTGTTTTAGCAGCCCGAATGGCTGCAGTTCTATCCTGGGTAAGTTCTCTTTCCTTGTGAAATCTTTTGTCCCAGGTCTACAGCCTCTTCTTGGGATATTTGTGCTTTGTCGATGCTGGCTTTATGTCCTTTCAGCCGAAGGTGGTCCAGCAAAGCTCGTGAATCTTGTTCATGCTGGTCTTCCGTGTTTGAAGCAAGCAGGATATCGTCTACATATTGGATGACTGTGGATGACGGGAGGTAATTCTCGCAAATGGCTTTGTAAAGCCATGTAGAATACCGTAGGGCTGTTGTGGAAACCCTGCGGTAACCGGGTCCAAGTATACTGTTGTCCTTGGACCGTGAAAGCAAACCACTGTCGAACCTCCGGTGCCAGAGGCACCGACCAAAATCCATTGGCCATATCTATAACCGAGAAATATTTATGTTCCGGTTTGAGGGCATTAAAAATAGTGGAGGGATCTGCGACCAAAGGAGATTTTTGATCAATACACTGGTTAGCTTTCCTATAATCGACAGTCAAACGCCAAGTCTCATTAGATTTCTATACCGGCCACACTGAGCTATTGGAGGAGCTATGCGTTTTAATAAGCACCCCTTGTTTCTCCAATTGCTGAATAACCGGTAAGATTCCCGCGATGGCAGTTGGACTGATGGGATACTGTTTAGTGCATGGAGGCTTGGTCCCAGTAAATGACGCAGGCTCCATCTGGAGTAGGCCACAATCGTTCTTATCTTTAGCCCATATCAGGTGTTCCTTCAATTCTTCTTTCTTCAAAGTTCTAATTGACCATGTCACCCGACCATCCTCGAAATGCAACGATGAATCTATTTGGATTAGAACGTCCATTCCCAAAAGGGGTTGATCTACTGGGCCTATCCAGACTGGTGTTGTTGGTTCATGTGGACCCAGCCCTATAAGTACTGGTGTTGTCCTTTTTTATTTCCATTTTATGGCCCCCAACTCCATAGGCTGTACGTGCTCTACCATCCAACGGCAAAAAGTCTCCATATTGTAGGGGTAAGCATGTTAATTCTGCCCCTGTGTCTAAAAGACAGTCCACATCCTTATCGCCCGCCCTCTGTTATATATAGCCCATCTCCCCTCTGTTGTATTAGTGCGAGGAGGGGGGCCAGGGTGGGCTCTAATCGTTTTTTGCTATCCCAAGTAACTCCTTCTGTTGTTGTATTGTCAGTCGCTCAAATGCTTCTATGAGGTCGTTATCTTGTGACAAGCCTGGTTTGTTGGTTGAATTGTATCCCTGGCTGCGTCCTCTTCCCCAGCCACGACCTTTCTGTTTTGCCCTGCACGTCTTGGCCCAGTGACCTTCCTTCCCACAATAATGACATTTTCCGGGTAATTTTCCTAATGACTGTTTATTGGAATCCTGGGATTTCCATCCCATAGCCTGTACAGCTCGGACTTTAGCTCCCATATCCCGATCTAATTGGTTACATCGATCCACTAATGCTGCAAAGGTAGTTCCTCTACCCTCCCAGTCCGGTAACACTACCTTAAGCATTTTGGACAGTTCTGGCTTTAGACCTGCCACGAAAGCTGCTTTCAGGGGTCCAAACACTTGTTCATCCATTTCCTCATCTGTATTATTCATACCTGAATGTTCTAGCCACATGCATCTAAACCGCTCGTCATACTCCAGGACCTCCTCTGTTCCTTTCTGTTGGCAGGCTGCAATTTCTCCCCAGTCTGTCTTAGCTGGACTGAAGGCTTGCAGCCAATGTTTAATCACCTCCCATCCTGCGTCTAATTCTTGCTCATCCTGCCCCAAAGCTGCTTCTACCTTGTCGTGCAATTTTCTTCCCTGTGTTTTTGGAACCATTATGGTCAAAATTTGCACTCCGTCCCAGGGATGCAGTTGATATATATTTCTTAAGTGGTCCAATTGGTCCCACGTTTTCACTCCCCCTTTCTTTGGATTGGGCAATTCCTTGGACCATTTATCAATTTTTTTCTGGGTCTGCCAGATCATGAACTAAGTATTTTTCGTACACCCTTTTCCTCGTTTTTTTGGTTCCGCCCTCATCCGCAGTCTCCTGATTTGACTACAACTCGTCTTTTTTTTAAACTGGGCAAAGCGCAACCCCAGTTCTTCATCCTCTGACCCTGTATCGTCGGAGGATTCAGAATTCGTATCTATTCCTCGGGTTTGCGCTTTTAATTTATCCAAACATGGGTACCCTGGAAATTGACCGATACAGTTTCGTTTTCCTATTACTGTCTCTTGACCTAATGATTTTTCCATTCTTTAATTTCACCTTTTAAGATCTTTAACTTCCGCTTCCAGCTTTTCAAGTTCAAGCTTTTTCTGTCGCAGCTGCGCACAAACGGCTTGCAATTGATCCTTTGTACTGGTCAGTTCTCGATCATGTTGGGAACACATAATTTCATTCCGGTTTTGGATCTTTCCCATAACGGCTAGGGACCATCTAGTTCGCTCTTTATTTTTCATACGGGTCGTTTTTCCCAGACCCTTTTAATCTCGTCCAAGGACCATTGTCCTTTGGAGGTTCTGTACTTTTGTTCGATCTTAATACAGGTATTAGATTAATTGAATTGTTGCTCTATGCATTCTTTCAACTGTTCGAGAATTAAATCTAGCGAAACTTCAGGTGGTGCTTGCCCACCTTTTACAGTTGTAGGCAATTCTTTGCTCTTATCTC
Organism: Pristiophorus japonicus; assembly: GCF_044704955.1. Taxonomy (NCBI): domain Eukaryota; kingdom Metazoa; phylum Chordata; class Chondrichthyes; family Pristiophoridae; genus Pristiophorus; species Pristiophorus japonicus. Next base: position 51,990,434 of record NC_091998.1, read on the forward strand.
CTGCTGCCATAATACTGATTTCTTTACTGGGGTCTCGAGTCGTAGGCTTTCTAGCCGATCAATAGGTCGGTGATTATTTAACTAACACACCGCCGAAGTTTAGACGTCTATGGGACCTCGAGCCGACTACCAACCGGAGGGTTCGCAAACCGGAGGCTTTTGGAATCGCGTAGAAGGAGAGGCGAATTTAGACTTTTGACCGAGGACTTTTATAAAGAGGAGTCCTTACCTCAGTCTGTAGGTCCGATGTCCAAAATTCAGTTTCTTTCCTCAGCGATCGTGTTTGTGACGCCAAAATTGTTAGATCTCTTAATTTCCAATGAAATACGAACTCCGATTGTAGTTTTAATGTCACTTTATTTTTGGCAACAGTAAGAAGCTCTTGGCTTTAAGCCAGGTTTTTGTCGTTCTGAGACCACATGGTCAAAATGGCTGTACTTATACCTGGATCAATTTACAGAAAAGAACTCTCCTCCTTTGATCTTATTGGCTCAATTAATAGTCTTTTAACCTTTTAATTGGCTCACGACCCAAAGGTCCTAAAATATCAAGTTGATTGATGACTTAATGCAACATGCTCCCACTCACGTAGCATCTCTGACTTGGTGTCTGTGAATTTTCACAACCTGTCTAAATGCAGCCTGTTTGCATTCTCTATCAGTTGCCGAGGCCCCAAGCTCTGGAACTCCCTGCCTAAACCTCTCTACCTCTCATTCCTCCTTTAAGGAACTCCTTAAAACCTACCTCTGAGCAAGCTTTTGGTCACCTGCCCTAATTTCTCCTTATGTGGCTTGGCATCAAATTTTTTGTCTCAATACTCCTGTGAACATCTTGGGATGCTTCACTACGTTAAAGGGGCTATATAAATACAAGTTGTTGTTGTTGTTGCACTATTTACTGGTTGAAACATAGAAACATAGAAAATAGATGCAGGAGCAAGCCATTCGGACCTTTGAGCCTGCACCACCATTCAATATGATCATGGCTGATCATGCAACTTCAGTACATTTTCTCCATACCGTTTGATCCCTTTTAGCCGTAAGGGCCACATCCAACTCCCTTTTGAATATATCTAACGAACTGCCCTCAAACAACTTTTTGTGATAGAGAATTCCACAAGTTCACAATTCTCTATGATGAAGTTTCTCCTCATCTCGGTCCTAAATGGCTTACCCCATATCCTTAGACTGTGACCCCTGGTTCTGGACTTCCCCAACATCGGGAACATTCTTCCTGCATCTAACCTGTCCAATCCTGTCAGAATTTTATGTTTCTAAGAGATCCCCTCTCATTCCTGGAGAGAAAGCAGGAAAGGGATACTGAGGTGAATGATCAGCCATGATCTTATTGAATGGTGGTGCAGGCTCGAAGGGCCGAATGGCCTACTCCTGCACCTATTTTCTATGTTTCTTCTAAATTCCAGTGAATATAAGCCGAGTCGATCCAGTTTTTCTTCATATGTCAGTCCTGCCATCCTAGGAATCAGTTTGGTGAACCTTTGCTGCACTCCCTCAATAGCAAGAATGTCCTTCCTCAGATTAGGAGACCAAAACTGCACACACTATTCAAGGTGTGGCCTCACCAAGGCCCTGTACAACTGCAGTAAGACCTCCCTGCTCCTATACTCAAATCCTCTCGTTATGAAGGCCAACATGCCATTTGCCGCCTTCACTGCTGTACCTGCATGCCAACTTTCAATGACTGATGTACTGAATCTAACGAGTCATCATGTGTGTGCAATTTCCTTGCTTCCCTCCCATCTTGCTTTTCCAATCCCTGGCAGATCTGCTAAGATGCACAATCACCTAACCTTGGCAGCAAGCCCCACATTAAATGCTGATAGTATTGCGCAGTTAAGGTGTGTTGCGCTGCCTGCCCAAGAGCAGGGATGGGTCGGCTCAGTCACTGATTGCAAGAACGTAGTGGTTGTAAAAATTCACATGGCCACTTTATCGAAGAGCAGGGGAGTTCTCCCTGGTGCCGTAACAGGTAGGGCCTACGCTCTTTGGAGTTTAGAAGAATGAGAGGTGATCTTATTGAAATGTATAAGATTCTGAGGGGGTTTGACCGGGTAGGTGCAGAGAGGATGTTTCCCCTCGTCGGGAAATCTAGAACTTGGAGGCATAATTTCAAAATAATGGGTCGCCCATTTAAGCCGGAGATGAGGAGGGACTTCTTCTCTGAGGGTTGTGAATCTGTGGAATTCTCTGCCCCAGAGAGCTGTGGAGGCTGGAATGTTGAATATATTTAAGGTGGAGGTAGACAGATATTTAAATGATAAGGGAGTCAAGAGTTATGGGGAGCGGGCAGGGAAGTGGAATAGAGGCCAAGATTAGATCAGCCATGATCTCATTGAATGGCTGAGCAGGCTCGAAGCGCCTTATAGCCGACTCCTGCTCTTATTTCATATGTTTATCCTTCAATCAACATCACTAAAACAGATTATCTGGTCATTATCACATTGCTGTTTGTGGGAGCTTGCTGTGTGCAAATTGGCTGCTGCGTTTCCCACATTACAACAGTGACTACACTCCAAAAGTACTTCATTGGCTATAAAGCCCTTTGGGATATCCTGAGGTCGTGAAAGGTACTATATAAAGGCAAGTCTTTTTCCAATAAGGTCATGGCTGATTTCTGACCTAACTCCAAATACCTACCTTCGCCCCCACAGCCCTTCATACCTTTGGTTAATAAAGAGCGGGGGTTGCAATGGAAAGGAAATGGAATCTTATCTGCTGCGCTGCAGAAACCTGGGCTGTGATAGTTTATTAACCATCAGTAAAGACTTAATGGTTCCCTTGTGAATAAAGGCATCACTTAGGACCCTGGCTGTCATCGCTTAAGCAGCGCCTGCAATCTATGGATTTTTAAAAATCACATTCTGCTCCTCACCATTGGGGGGGAAAAAAAACACATTTTACATAATTTTGCTGTTCACTTTTAAAAAAAAAAAAAAATATATATATATATATTTAATTCAGTAACGAGCTCATCATAAAAACATAAATAGGAGTAGGCCATTTGACCCCCTCGCGTCTGCTCTGCCATTCAATAAGATCATGGCTGATCTGATCCTGGTCTTAACACTTCCCTGCCCACTCCCCATAACCCTTGACTCCCTTATTGTTCAAGAATCTGTCTATCTCTGGCCTTGAATATATTCAGTGATCCAGCCTCCATAGCTCTCTGCGGCAGAGAATTCCACAAATTCATAACCCTCTGAGAGAAGTCGTCCCTCCTCATCTCCGGCTTAACTGGGCGACCCTTATTCTGAAACTGTGTTCCCTAGTTCTAGATTCCCTCACGAAGGGAAACATCCTTTCTGTGTCTACCCTGTCCAGCCCCCTCAGATTCTTAGACGTTTCAATAAGATCCCCTCTCATTCTTCTAAACTCCAATGAGTATAGGCTCAACCTCTTCATAAGGCAATCCCTTCATCTCAGGAATCAACCTCGTGAACCTTCTCTGAACAGCCTCCAATGCAAGTATATCCCTCCTTAAATGAGACCAAAACTGTACGCAGCACCCCAGGTGTGGTCTCGCCAATGACCTGTATAACTGTAGCAGGACTTCCCTGCTCTGAATACTCCCCCTTGCAATAAAGGCCAACATTCCATTTGCTCCTGTTCCCTTTGGAGAATGTTCAAGGTGACTGATTGGATTTTGGCAGTTAAAGGAAACGTTGTCAAATTTATAGCCTTCAGATTGAACCAACTCGCGGTAGCTGGGTTAAGAGGGACTGGAGAAGGCAGCTGAAGCCTGCCCGGGACAATGTGATACCACTCATGGCCAATAGCAGTAAATACAGAAGGGTTCAAGGGACAACGTGATGCTTTGTGGAGCGAAGAAATGAGGGATGAGACAAGAAGGGTGTAGCTGGATAATCCATCAATGAGAGAGCAACACTGAGAACAGATCCTTGAATAAAAAAAATTCAAGTTTGGCCCAATTGCAACCAGGTGCCTCCAGCAATGTGGAAAAATATCACGAGGAAAAAAAAGCTAGGAATTCAAGCAATCTTGTCCCGTTCAGTTCATTTGTACCTGGACTTGGGTACTTTGGTAACCATTTATTTACAAAAAGGATTAATAATTAATTCAGCAGTGTAGGCAGCTTGCTGATATTGGCATGGAGTACTGCATATGGTTTTGATCTCCTTATTTAAGCAGGGATATACTTGCATTGGAGGCAGTTCAGAGAAGGTTGACGAGATTGATTCCTGAGATGAGGGGGTTGACGCATGAAGAAAGGTTGAGCAGGTTGGGCCTGTACTCATTGGCGTTTAGATGAATGAGAGGTGATCTTATTGAAACTTAGCTGGTCAGGGTAGATGCAGAGAATATGTATCCCCTCCTGGAGGAATCCAGAATAAGGGGTAGCCCAATTTTTCTCGGTCGTGAATCTGTGGAATTCTCTCCCCCAGAGAGCTGTGGCGGCTGGGTCATTGAATATATTTAAGGTGGAGATAGACAGATTGTTGAACGATAAGGAATTAGAGAGTTATGGGGAGCGGGCAGGGAAGTGGAGTTGAGTCCATGATCAGACCAGCCGTGATCTTATTAAATGGCGGGGCAGGCTGGAGGGGCCGAATGGCCGACTCCTATTATTATGTTCTTATGTATGCAACTTGTGTTGCCCACGAGGCAAAAGTTTGAATGACTGGTCGATCAAAAGTTGGGTCCAGTGCTTGCTGCTTGTGATTGCAGTGCTTTTATGTGTCCTTGATGTCAGTACCTTACAGGACACGTGACCCTTGTAGATATTGAGGACCTTGATCAGCAAGGTGTTGCAATTTTTGGAGCACTTTTACTCTTGAGCAGTCCCATGGTGCTTGTATGTTTGAGCAACACTACCCAGCGATGAGGTTAAGATCTTGATTGATGTGAGAAGGCGGGGTCTGTAGAATTTGTTGTCGACTCGCCCAACAGCATAAAAAAACCTATTCTCTGGACTTTCATCTCATTGCCGTGTGGGATCTTTCTGTGCGCAAAATTGTCTGCTGCGATTCCGGCATTGCAACAGTAACCACAATTCAAAAGCCCTTGATTGACTGTGAAGTGCTTTGGGACGTTCTGAGATTGTGAAAGGCACTTCCGTAAATGCAAGTTTCTTTTTTCTCTTTAAAAAGGTCACTCCAGGCCACCGGTCTGTTGGATGTTACGGGATTAGATTTCCGCAGGGTTCCCCCCCCCCCCCCCCCCCCGATCAGGGGTTTCCGCGGATCCTCGGCTGTACTGGATGAGAAGGCATTTTCGCCAGTTGAATATCGGTCCCCGCCACAAATTCCGTTCACTAACCACCGAATGTGTCCCTCTCCCCAACTTCCATCTGAGGCTGAACCAGACTGTGTGCAACCTCGGTGTCATATTTGACCCTGAAATGAGCTTTCGACCACATATCCGCAGCATAACTAAGACCGACTATTTCCACCTCTGTAACATCGCCCGTCTCTGCCCCTGCCTCAGCTCATCCGCTGCTGAAGTCCTCATCCATGCCTTTGTTACCTCTCTACTTGACTTTTCCAACGCACTCCTGGCTGGCCTCCCACATTCTACCCGACGTAAACTGGAGGTGATCCAAAACTTGGCTGCCCGTGTCCTAACTCGCACCGAGTCCTGCTCAACCATCACCCCCTGTGCTCACTGACCTACATTGGCTCCCGGTTAGCAACGCCTCAAGTTAAAAATTCTCATCCTTGTTTTCAAATCCCTCCATGGCCTTGCCCCTCCCTATCTCTGATCTCCTCTAGTGCCGCAACCCCCCAAGAGCCCTGCGCTTCTCTAATTCTGCCCTCTTGCGCATCACTGATTATAATCACTCAACCATTGGTGGCCACGCCTTCTGTTACCTTGGCCCAAAGCTCTGGAACTCTCTGCCTAAACCTCTCCGCCCCTCTATCTCTCTTTCCTCCTTCAAGATGCTCCTTAAAATCTACCTCTTTGAACAAAGTTTTGGTCCCCTGTGCTAACTTCTTATGCAGCTCGGTGACATTTTTTTGTCTCCGAATACTCAGGTGAAGCGCCTTGGGACATTTCACTACATTTAAAGGGGCTATATAAATATAAGTTCAGAACATAAGAAATAGGAGCAGGAGTCGGCCATTTGGCCCCTCAACCCTGCTCCGCAATTCAATAAGATCATGGCTGATCTGATCATGGACTCGGCTCCACTTCCCTGTCCGATCCCCATAATGCTTCACTCCCTTATCGTTCAAAAATTTGTCTATCTCCGCCTTAAATATATTCAATGACCCAGCCTCCACAGCTCTCTGGAGCAGAAAATTCCACAGATTTTTAACCCTCTGAGGGAAGAAATTCCTCCTCCTCCGTTTTAAATGGGCGACCCCTTATTCTGAAACTATGCCCCCTAGTTCTAGCTTCCCCCACGAGGGGGAACATCCTCTCTGCATCTTAACCTGTCAAGCCCCCTCAGAATCTTGTACATTTTAATAAGATCCCCCCTCGTTCTTCTAAAATCCAATGAGTTAGGCCCAACCTGTCTTAAGACAACCCCTTCATCTCCAGTTGTTATACTTGTGGCAGGCAGTTAGTTGCGAGAACTCGGTGCGGAAATGAATAGTGCGTGTGTTCAAACTGGCTCTGGAGGGCTGCAGTTCAGGACGTTCTGTCGCTGTCCATATCAGCTAAATTCTATTCCTTGTTGGCCCCTCCACACAATTTTGTCACTGTTCCACATTATCAGATTTAAGGGCTGAGCCAGAGTGTTAACTGGGAAGTCAGCACTCTGTTAATCACATGCTTACTATACATTACTCGATCTGTGCCAATGAATTAGCGCTGTGTGTTGGCCTCTGTTGTGAAAACACTTGCTTTTCTGATCTTTGCCCTGATTCTTTCTCCATTGTTGATTGCATATCTTGATTGCAGTTGAATTCCAGTTGACCATGCAGATTCTTTTACTGCAAAGGATACACAGTCTGTGTGTAAAATACGTCCAGAAACCCATGGGTGTAGGTAGCGAGCACGATGAATTAAAGAGAGAATATTTCAGGATGTCCCAAAGCTTTGGAAGTGTAGTCCCTGTTGTAATGTAGGAAATGCAGCCAATTAGCGCACAACAAGGTCCCACAAACAGCAATGTGATATTGACCAGATAAGTGCTGTTTTTTTTTTAAGCGATTAGGCTTGAGGGATAAATATTGGCCATAGCAGTGGGAGAGAACTCCTCCCTGCTCTTTGAAATAGTGCCACGAGATCTTTTACTGCCGACACTAGGTGGCTGAAGTGAGCTATGATGCATTTCCCAATACCGACATTGTTTATTTTTTTTAAAAAAGTGCTCTGTTTTTCCAGAGTTCAGGGGTCATACATGGCCTGGTACTTGGCCATATATCATCATCATAGTCAGTCCCTCGAAATAATAGAGGAAGACTTGCTTCCACTCTCAAATTGAGTTCGTAGGTGACTGAACAGTCCAATATGAGAACCACAGACTCTGCCACAGATGGGTCAGACAGTCGTTGAGGGAAAGGGTGGGTGGGACAGGTTTGCTGCACGCTCTTTCCGCTGCCTGCGCTTGTTTTCTGCATGTTCTAGACGATGTGACTCGAGATGCTCGGCGCCCTCCCGGATGCACTTCCTCCACTTGGGATGGTCTTTGGCCAGGGACTCCCAGGTGTCAGTGGGGATGTTGCACTTTATCACAGAGGCTTTTGAGGGTGTTCTTGTAACGTTTCCTCTGCCCACCTTTGGCTCGCATGCCATGTAGGAGTTCCGAGTAGAGTGCTTGCTTTGGGAGTCTTGTGTCAGGCATGCCCAGCAGAGCTGGTTGAGTGTGGTCAGTGCTTCGATGCTGGGGATGTTGGCTTGGTTGAGGACGCTATTGTTAGTGCATCTGTCCTCCCAGGGGATTGCATTGGAGGCAGTTCAGAGAGGATTCACTCGGTTGATTCATCAGATGAGGAGGTTGTCTTGAAGGCAGGTTGGGCCTGTATTCATGAAGGATGAGAGGTGATCTTATTGAAACGTATAGGCTGGACAGGGTAGATGCTGAGAGGCTGTTTCCCCTCGCGGCGGGGGGGGGGGGGGGGAGAGGAATCTAAAACTAGGAGGCATAGTTTTAGAATAAGGGGTCGCCCATTTAAATCTGAGATGAGGAGGAATTTCTTCTCTCGGCAGGCTGTAAATCTTTGGAATTCTCTACCCCAGAGGGCTGTGGAAGCTGAGTCTTTGAGTGTATTCAAGGCAGAGATCGATAGATTTTTGAATGTTAAGGGAATCCAGGGATATGGGGATAGTGCGGGCAAGTGGAGTTGGGGTAGAAGGTCAACCAGGATCGAGGGGCCAAATGGACTGTTCCTGCTCCTAATTATGTTCTTTTACCCAGCACTGCTTGTTTTTTTGGGTTTGCGAAAGTGTTAGAGATGATCACGGAAACAATAACTGATGTCCTCTGTTTCTCTTTCAATGCCTCCTGTATCAGTAGCCCCAGGCTTGAGGGTGCTGCCTGTGATGCTCTCGAGCTGGCCATTGTCAAGCAAAGGAGCCGCTCCAGGAGAGTCTCCATGACCCTCCCGTGATGTGACGTGGCTGCTGTTCCTCATTTGGCACTGCCGCGCCCCGTAGCACGACTAAACTGGGGAGCTCTTGGGAGGAGAGCGTGATTGTGACGATGTGTCCCCAACACCAGGGGCAGTTCAAACTTGCCCTCTGGATTTAGTGGAGTGAAAGCCTCATTGTACCAACTCCATGAGGCCGAGTTGACTATTAGTTGCATTTCACAGATCACTCTTCTGAAGTCCCAGGTGTAATGTTTTTTGCTTCATGGATTCTTTGCTAAAGAATTCACAGCAACACATTGCTAATAAATCAACTAGTTCTTCATAGCAAAGGTTTAACAATTACACTACACGTTCATCCTTCCTCTTCTCCTTCTTCTCATAGGCGGTCCCTTGAATTGAGGATGACTTGCTTCCACACCAAAAAGGGATGAGTTCACAGGTGTTTCAATGAAAGACCTAATATTCCAGGTCACGAACTACATCCTGAAGGGTGGAAGATGCTTGTGCGTGGATTTTTATTAACGTGTGATGGCTGTTGCACACCAGCCACCGCACAGGCTTGACAGAGCTAGGTCTTGGTCCACTGGCAAGGATTAATCAAGACGACTGAAGACCAGCTCTGCTGCACAGACCTAGTGCGCGCACACATCGCAGTGTGGGCTGGGCCCGTGCTGCCCCTGGGCCCTCGCCGCTTCTGGGTCCGGAACTTCTCCTCTCCCGGTTCCCGATCACATCGCTTGACAATCTCTCGCCACTCCTGCGCCTTGACCTCGCCGCTCCTGCAGTACCTGCTCATGCTCCAATCACCGACCTGGACCTTGGTGATGTCCAATCCAGTCGCCCTCTTCACTGCTGTCACCCTCCTGCACCAGCTTGTGCTGCTCCCTGAAGTGGTATACATAAGAACATAAGAATTAGGAACAGGAGTAGGCCATCTAGCCCCTCGAGCCTGCTCCACCATTCAACAAGATCATGGCTGATCTGGCCGTGGACTCAGCTCCACTTACCTGCCCGCTGCCCATAACCCTTAATTCCCTTATTGGTTAAAAATCTATCTATCTGTGACTTGAATATATTCAATGAGCTAGCCTCAACTGCTTCCTTGGGCAGAGAATTCCACAGATTCACAACCCTCTGGGAGAAGAAATTCCTTCTCAACTCTGTTTTAAATTGGCTCCCCTGTATTTTGAGGCTGTGCCCCCTAGTTCTAGTCTCCCTGACCAGTGGAAACAACCTCTCTGCCTCTATCTTGTCTATCCCTTTCATTATTTTAAATGTTTCTATAAGATCACTCCTCATCCTTCTGAACTCCAACGAGTAAAGACCCAGTCTACTCAATCTATCATAAGGTAACCCCCTCATCTCCGGAATCAGCCTAGTGAATCGTCTCTGTACCCCCTCCAAAGCTAGTATATCCTTCCTTAAGTAAGGTGACCAAAACTGCACGCAGTACTCCAGGTGCGGCCTCACCAATATCCTATGCAGTTGCAGCAGGACCTCCCTGCTTTTGTACTCCATCCCTCTCGTAATGAAGGCCAACATTCCATTTGCCTTCCTGATTACCTGTTTCACCTGCAAACTAACTTTTTGGGATTCATGCACAAGGGCCCCCAGGTCCCTCTGCACCGCAGCATGTTGTAATTTCTGCCCATTCAAATAATATTCCCTTTTACTGTTTTTTTTTTTTTTTTCCCCCAAGTTGGATGACCTCACGCTTTCCGACATTGTATTCCATCTGCCAAACCTTAGCCCATTTGCTTAACCTATCTAAATCTCTTTGCAACCTCTCTGTGTCCTCTACACAACCTGCTTTCCCACTAATCTTTGTGTCATCTGCAAATTTTGTTACACTACACTTTGCCCCCTCTTTCAGGTCATCTATGTATATTGTAAACAGTTGTGGTCCCAGCACCGATCCCTGTGGCACACCATTAACCACCGATTTCCAACCCGAGAAGGACCCATTTATCCCGACTCTCTGCTTTCTGTTAGCCAGCCAATTCTCTGTCCATGCTAATACATTTCCACTGACTCTGCGTATCTTTATCTTCGGCAGTAACCTTTTATGTGGCACCTTATCGAATGCCTTTTGAAAATCTAAATACACTACATCCATCGGTACACCTCTATCCACCATGCTCGTTATATCCTCAAAGAATTCCAGTAATTTAGTTAAACATTATTTCCTCTTCATGAATCCATGCTGCATCTGCTTGATTGCACTATTCCTATCTAGAGGTCCCGCTATTTCTTTAATAGTTTCAAGCATTTTCCCCACTACAGATGTTAAACTAACCGGCCTATAGTTACCTGCCTTTTGTATGCCCCCTTTTTTAAACCGAGGCGTTACATTAGCTGCTTTCCAATCCGCTGGTACCTCCCCAGAGTCCAGAGAATTTTGGTAAATTATAACGAATGCATCTGCTATAACTTCCGCCATCTCTTAATACCCTGGGATGCATTTCATCAGGACCAGGAGACTTGTCTACCTTGAGTCCCATTAGCCTGTCCAGCGCAACCCCCCGAGTGATAGTGATTGTCTCAAGGTCCTCCCTTCCCACATTCCTGTGACCAGCAATTTATGGCATGGTTTCTGTGTCTTCCACTGTGAAATAATTGTTTAAGGTCTCAGCCAGTTCCACATTTCCCATTATTAAATCCCCCTTCTCATCTTCTAAGGGACCAACATTTACTTTAGTCACTCTTTTCCGTTTTATATATGTGTAAAAGCTTTTACTATCTGTTTTTATGTTTTGCGCAAGTTTACCTTCGTAATCTATCTTTCCTTTCTTTATTGCTTTCTTAGTCATTCTTTGCTGTCGTTTAAAATTTTCCCAATCTTCTATTTTCCCACTAACCTTGGCCACCTTATACGCATTGGTTTTTAATTTGATACTCTCCTTTATTTCCTTGGTTATCCACGGCTGGTTATCTCTTCTCTTACCGCCCTTCTTTTTCACTGGAATATATTTTTGTTGAGCACTATGAAAGAGCTCCTTAAAAGTCCTCCACTGTTCCTCAATTGTGCCACCGTTTAGTCTGTGTTTCCAGTCTACTTTAGCCAACTCTGCCCTCATCCCACTGTAGTCCCCTTTGTTTAAGCATAGTACGCTCGTTTGAGACACTACTTCCTCACCCTCAATCTGTGTTACAAATTCAACCATACTGTGATCACTCATTCCAAGAGGATCTTTTACTAGGAGATTGTTTATTATTCCTGTCTCATTACACAGGACCAGATCTAAGATAGCTTGCTCCCTTGTAGGTTCTGTAACATACTGTTCTAAGAAACAATCGTGTATGCATTCTATAAATTCCTCCTCCAGGCTACCCAGTGTGATTTGATTTGACCAATCGATATGTAGGTTAAAATCCCCCATGATTACTGCTGTTCCTTTTTCACATGCCTCCATTATTCCCTTGATTATTGCCCGCCCCACTGTGAAGTTATTATTTGGGGGCATATAAACTATGCCCACCAGTGACTCTTTTCCCCTTACTATCTCTAATCTCCACCCACAATGATTCAACATTTTGTTCATTCGAGCCAATATCATCTCTCTCAACTGCCCTGATATCATCCTTTATTAACAGAGCTACCCCACCTCCTTTCCCTTCTTGTCTATCTTTCCGAATCGTCCGACACCCCTGTATGTTTAATTCCCAGTCTTGGCCCCCCTGCAACCATGTTTCTGTAAAGGCCACCAAATCATACCCATTTGTAATGATTTGTGCCGTCAACTTTATTTACTTTATTTCGAATGCTGCGTGCGTTAGGTACTAGTTTTAGTACTAGTTTTTTAAACCATGATATTTAGTTTTGACCCCTCCTGCAGCCCCTTTACATTCAGTGGCCCTTTTTGTTTTTTTCCTTGGGTTTCTCTGCCCTCCACTTTTACTCATCTCCTTTCTGTCTTTTGCTTTTGTCTCCTTTTTTGTTTCCCCTCTGTCTCCCTGCATTGGTTCCAATCCCCCTGCCATATTAGCTTAACTCCTCCCGCCATATTATGCCGCCTCGCTACCCCGAGGCCGTTCGCCTTTCATCTGCCAGGCTCACAGCCATCTGCCTCAACGTGGATCCCCTAAACCCAACTGGCTGGGGTTTTATTGAGTCTTGTGAACATCACGTGACTGGCTAAGCCACTCTGAATTCAACAGCTCTGCAACTATTTGCAAAACTTTTAAAATCAAGTGCCCCTTTTGTAAGTACACCCAAACCCACAAATTAAACATTAAAGGGAACCTTGTCAAATCAAATTAATTTAAAACTTTGTTCCCTGATGCACTCCAGTCCCTCCGGCTCTCACTTCTCGCCGAAGGCTGCGAGTGTACTGGTGGACACTGTGTGCTCCATCTCCAGGGACACCCTGGCGTGAACATAGCCACAGAAGAGAGGCAGGCAGTGGGGCTGAATGATCCCCTCAACCGCCTGCTGCCTGGACTGGTTGATAGCCAGCTTGGCCAGGCCCAGCAGCAGTCCTACGAGGAGGCCCTTCGACCTGCCCGCTCCCCTCAACACAGAGTGCTCAAAGATCAGGAGCTTGGGACTGAAGTGCAACCAGAAATCGAGGAGCAGCCTAAGCAGCTCTACAAATCTGTGTGTGCTCTCGGGTGTATACATTCCAGCAGTCACACAGGAGCGGTAAGTGTATTGCATGTGTACTTGGGAGGACAAACCCCATTCCTGATCATGATCAGATATATATTTTTCAAGGTGATAATTGGCAGTACTAATTTCTCAAAGAATTTCCACTGTTGAATGAACCCTTTCCAATGACGTGTATTTTTTCTGATAGTAACTTCCACCAATGCCCTGCTTGTAGACCAGCATCAGTTTTCAAGAAGAGATTTTGAACAGACTACGCCTAGATTCTCTGGAGTTTAGAAGAATAAGAGTTGATCTCCTTGAAACTTAAAGTCATTAAGGTGCTTGACAGAGTAGATGCAGGGAGGATGTTTCCCCGGGCTGGGGAGTCTAGAACCAGGGGTCACAGTCTCAGAATAAGGGGTCGGCCATATAGAGCCGATGTGGAGAAGTTTCTTCACTTGGAGAGTGGTGAATCTTTGGGATTCTCTACCCTAGAGGGCTGTGGAGGTTCAGTCGTTGAGTATAGTCAAGGCGGAGATCGATAGATTTTTGGACATTAAGGGAATCAAGAGATATAGGGGCTGAAATTCAGGCGCACCTACCATTTCTTACCCATTTTTACCGCTGTATGGGAAGAGGTCGATATTCAGGTCTTTGTCGTTTTTTTTTTTTACAAGACCGGAAGTCGGTCATAATGGGGTCGGAAGTGCGGCAGTAACTGCTGGTGAGGGCGGAAGTTGGAGCGATGCCGCGTCTCCGCCGCTGTTGCTCAGCGACGGAGCGGTGGTGACATCACTGCGCATGTGCGTCCCCCACATCTCTCCCCTCATTTAAAGGGGAGAGAATCGGTGATTCTGTAGGTTGGGCCACCAGGGAGGGTTTTGGCCGGGCCAACAGCCTGGCACCCAAGAGGCAATAATTGGCCGGCTGATCGGGAAGTCGGCCGGCAAAGAAAAAACATGGCGACCGTGCGGCTTCCCGTTGAAGGGCCGCCGCGCTGCCCTGCCGCACATGCACAAACCAAGGTGCACTGACAGAAAAAGCTGTCGGGGGGGGGGGGGGGCAGGGGCACCGCGTGGCAGAGCAAAGATTTTTGCAGCTAAATTTGGGGCATGTTGCGATGGAGGTGCGCGAGAGCAGCGGTGCGCGCTTTGATGACTCGCTCGCAGCCATCAGCATTAGCGGGGCGGAAATTGGGACAGGCCAGAAAAATCCCCGAGCTGAATTTGGGTCGTGGCGGCCAGCGGACTGCATGGGGTACCGGGCCTTGTCCAGACCCCCGCATTTCAGCCCTGTGGGGATCGGGCGGGAAAGTGGAGTTGAGGTCGATGATCGACCATGATCTGATTGAATGGCGGAGCAGGTTCGAGGGGCTGAATGGCTGACTGCTGCTCCTATTTCTTCGGTTCTTACGATGGTGGGCAGCAACTGTGTACCCTCCTCTCTTTGCCTGAGGTGGCGGGGACGGGGGGGGAATGCGGGTTCCTTGTGGATGGCTGCGGCTATCTCGGTTGCAAGATGTTGGAGGGATATCTGTCGGAGATTGGTTCTCGGCTCGCCCTGGGTTGGTCCTGGATGGCCAGTTGCTTTTTGGCTATACCACGGCAGCAAAACCATTCTGACTGTGTGTGTGTCTCCTGTTGGTTCTCCTCCCCTCCCCAGGTGGTGATGAATGGAACCGTTCCAGCCAGCGGTGAGCAGGATACGGAGGTCACCGAGCTGATGTCGGTTTATGCCAAAGAGAGCAGCGTGGCAGAGAAGGTAAGAGGCGGTGCCCTGAAGGGCTCGATGCTGTCATTGTTCCACCACAGCACTACCGCGCAGGACTCGTACAGAAGGATAAAGAAAGACTTGCATTTATATAGCACCTTTCACGACCACCAGCATCGCTTTACAGCCAATGAAGTACTTTTGGAGTGTAGTCACTGTTGTAATGTGGGAAATCCTGCAGCCAATTTGCGCACAGCAAGCTCCTACAAACAGCAATGTGACAATGACCAGGTCATCTGTTTTAGTGATGTTGATTGAGGGATAAATATTGGCAGGAAAACCGGCGAGAACTCCCCTGCTCTTTGATTATCTGGTGATTATCACATCGCTGTTTGTGGGAGCTTGCTGTGTGCAAGTTGGCTGCTGCGTTTCCCACGTTACAACAGGGACTACACTGCAAAAAGTACTTCATCAGCTGTAAAGTGCTTTGAGACGTCCGTTGGTTGTGAAAGGTGGTTATAAATGCAAGTCTTTCTAAGTGCTGCTGTGGCCTGCTGTGTTTGGCTTTATCTACCCACACTTTCACTTTGAAGGAATTGAGTTTTCGAATGCTTCCCCCCCCCTGCATCCCCCCCCCTCCCACAAATCTTTCTTCATTCATGCCCAATTGTTCCATCTCTTCTTCAATCACTTTTGTGGGAATGTTTTGAGTGGTCTTCAGTGGTTCCTTTGAGGCCCAGAGGTTAGGCCGCTCACTGCCTGGTATGAGTAGGTGCAGTGTGCACAGCTTAGGACCACGATTCGCATACTTCAACAGGCCCTGACCCTGTCTCGGGTGGCCAGACCGACTGCCCGTTTACAGACAAGTCCTGAAAATTGCCTCAGGGAGGCCTTGGGCTGTTCGCGGTTCCTACTGCCCCTTTTTCAGGCACTTGAAAGTCACTCACCCCCCCCCCCCCCCCCCCGCAACTGAGTCACAACAGCAGCGGGTTTCCTGGGTGTTCAGAGCTCTTCAGTGACCACCTCCACGTGGGCCGAGGCTGGGTGTGTCGGCAGGCTATTTCGCAATGGGGGGACTTCGCATTTGAGACCCCTTCTGTTCCTGACGGCCGTGAGTGAGAGCGTCGCAGCAGGAATCTCTGGCAAGTGTCAACAGGAACCTTGGCTGGTGTCCCCCTCCCCTTTCCCAATCCAGGAGATCCAAGGCCTGTCCAAGGAAGGTGCAACGTACCTGGTCTCGAGCTCAGCACCATAGTGCCTGTGCCCAATGAGCTATTAGGAGGAAGCCTCCAGTTGACTATCCTAAAGCTGGTTTTGAATGCTTACCATATCCACCAATTCTATACTTCCCGATTTTAATCGCTCCACCATTGGCGGCCGTGCCTTTAGCTTGTGAGGCCCCAAGCTCTGAAATTCCCTCCCTAAAGCGCTCTTTCCTCTTTTACAACGCTCCTTAAAATCTAACCTTTTTTTCTGACTTAATATTTCCTTATGTGGCTTGGTGTCAAATTTTGTTTAATACTCCTGTGAAGCGCCTTGGGCCATATTACTATCTTAAAGGTGTTGTATAAAAGCAAGTTGTTATATCATGTTACCTCCCCTCCCTTGCATGCTCCCCTCGCTACTGTTTTTGGGATGTTTAACTTCAAACATTGCCAATCGCCAAGCAAACCTTGTCAGATCGATGTCCTGTGCGGAGGAAAAAAGGGAGAGTGGAAATGTTGCGTGTCCAAACAGTGTGAGGATAAGCATTTGGTTACGGTTTAGTGGAAATACTGTAACTCTTTGTTGCTCAGTCAAAAGTCGCTCCAATACGCCATGGCCTCCAGGAACTGCATAGTCATAGCAACCGGTCTAAGGCCTTGTCTTTCAGTAAACTCTCAAAGGCCAAGGTCTGGAATTTTTTTCTTCCTTTTTAAGTCAATAAAATCCTTTATTTATTTTTCTCCTCTGGTGTAAATGTGTTTTGGAAAGGGCCAAATTCTCCACACCTCCCTCCTCCCCCACCTTTCTAGTACCAGTTCTCAGCCCCCCCCCCCACCCCAGTGCCATTCTGGGATTGCGATAGGTCAGACTTGTAATACAGAGCTCCCCCTAGTGGACTACTGTGGTAATGCGACTACTGATGTATATTACAAAAACAGGGTCATGGTCACATGATGACATGTTCCTGTCGAGTGTGTGTGTGTGTTTATGATGTAAAGAAGATATTGCAGGATTCAATGCTCATTCCTGATGATCCATTCTGTTTCTTGCAGTGTTCCTTATCTGATGTCTCTGAGAACACTGATTCCCAGAGGATGGACATGATCTATACCATTGAGGATGTCCCCCCCTGGTATCTCTGCATATTTCTGGGCTTGCAGGTAAGTTGAAAAGAAATCTCTTCCCTTGGTAATTCACCTGGGAGCTGGGGTGGATCATAATTCTGAGGTTGAATTCGGCTCTGTCTTTGGCGTTTGACTGCTATGGGCACTGGCCTTCCCACAGCTCGGAGATAAATTCTCCATCGCCGCTCCGAGTGAATTCTGGAGGTTCTACACTCTATTCCGGTGCTGGTGTCACTGTGGGTGGCAGTGACCGAGGGGGCTGCCATTGGCTCCAAAGCGTAGGGGGGGGAAATTGGCCAGGGTGCCTACTCCTGATCACCGGTCGGCAAGCCCCAACTGGAAGTGGCAGTGTGTGGCGGTAAGGCGAGGATCGCGTCGAGCTTTGCTGCGATGTCTTTCATGGTTAAATAGCTGGCTAGAGGGAGAGGGTGATATTCCTCTTGGGCGGCGGCAGCCTCCCGTTGCGCATGCCCCACCCGATTTATCTTTCCCACGGGAGCGGATGGGAATAAAAGTCAGGCGGGTGTGCAAAAAAAAAAAGGGCAGCGGGGTCCATACTGCGCAGTCGCCCCAGTCGAATAGCACCTGCTCATTGTGTGCCTGAGCTCGTGCAGGGGCAATGGCCGCTTGGGCACGGGCAGTTGTTGAAGAGCACAACCGGCAGAACAATGTCCCACGATGCCAGCTGTCTTCAGGAGATATTAGGGCTGGGATGGAAATTTAGCAGAGAGTGACAGAAAGAAGAGAGGCTGTTCTATTTTCTGGTCAAAGTGGTCTATTTACTTGGTTGGTTGATTAGACAACCCATTCCACTGAGTGGTGCTGTCATTGGCTCCCCAAGAAGGGTTGGTAACCACGGCGATGAGAAGCCTGCACCACAAGGCCGCAGCCTTGTTCTTGGCCGAAATGCGGGACGGCAACAGGGATTGAAAATTCTTTCAAATCGGTGAGAGAAATGTTCCATTAATAGTTCGCAGTGCAGACCAGGGTGAAAGGAAGATTTAGGGGAGTGGGGGAGAAGGATGACCAGAGATCGAGCTGTGATTTTATGGCCGTACCATTGTCAGTGGCGATATCCATGAAGCTCCACAGTTATGACTGGACGTACAGCATAGCGCGGAGGTGGTCAGATGGAACCGGGACCAAAAAATAATGCGCAATTTGCTGAGTAGCAAACCGGTCAGGCCGAAATGAGGAGAGCAAAGGCTGATTGGCAGCGAGTGACTGCGTTTGCTTTGCTGATGTTTGCTCCCGGCGTATCAATCTTAACTTGCTCGCTGTGTCAGTGATTTAATGTATAACCGGGGCTCACCAGACAGGGAGTCCAAGCACATCCGACATGTTGTAAATACACAGTGACTCGGAGGTGGGGGTGGGGGGGAAATATAAAAATATAACAGACGGGCTGATGTTTCGGATGCTGGCCTGTCGTCTGATCGAAGATAAGATCCATTCCTCGCTGTACAAAACCAATGGGCCACAGCTCTGCATTTCCAACAGCCTCTGTGTTTGTTTTTGTTGAAGACTTTCAGCGCTTGTTTCATTTCTATCCATATTTAAACAGGAAGGGTTGGTTTATAAGGATCCTCCTTAATTTCCCTGGGAGTTGAGTGTCAATGCGACCGCCCCCCCCCACCGCCCTGTGTGTGGGACTAACATGAGATTGGGCATCCCGTCCTCTCTGGGAATTCTGATAATGAGTGGGACTCTGTCCATTCGCTGGGACTAACCCGGAATTGGGAATCTCTCTCTAATCCCTGAGACTAATCTAGAATTGGGAATAACCTGGGATTGGCAGCATGTCCATTCCCTGGGACTATCCCAGGATTGGGAATCTCTCCATTTCCTGGGACTAACCCTGGATTGGGAGTTGGTCCATTCCTTGGAATCAACCTGGAAATGGGACTATCCCAGGATTGGGAGTCCGTCCATTCCCTGGAACTATCCCAGGATTGGGAGTCCGTCCATTCCCTGGGACTAACGCTGGATTTGGAATCTCTCCATTCCCTGGGACTATCGGCCCATGTGTGGGGACGGTGGTGGAAATGGGAAAGCTCTGTGGCAGATTGTCGGGTTGGTGCCTGGTGAACTCCCCTCCCACGCGCAACAATCCAATGCCTTTGTTGTGAGGTGGCTCAGTAATCTTTGCTGATTACAACGATCTGGCTCAAAGCAATCTCGCTGCGCCTGAACACTATCATTAACACTGCAGTGCGAACCTCAGTCATGCCTGGTTAATGTAGCCCTGCCCGTGCGAAGTTACGAACTGCACAGGATAAGCAAAGGATATATATTTCAACTGAACGAGACTGGCTTTATTTTCTCCCCTTGCAAGTCATTATTCTTAATTGCATTGCCCGCTCTCCTTGAATTTCTCCTGCTCATCAGTCTTCTGACTGATTCTGAGCATTTTATTTCCTGACAGTAAGCAACTTTTTTATTCGTTCCTGGGATGTGGGTGTCGCTGGCAAGGCCGGCATTTATTGCCCGTCCCTAATTGCCCCTTGAGAAGGTGGTGGTGAGCCGCCTTGAACCGCTGCAGTCCGTGTGGTGAAGGTGCTCCCACAGTGCTGTTGGGAAGGGAGTTCCAGGATTTTGACCCAGCGCCGATTGAAGGAATGGCTGATATATTTCCAAGTCGGGATGATGTGTGACTTGGAGGGGAACGAGAACGTGGAGCTGGTGGTGTTCCCATGCGCCTGCTGCCCTTGTCCTTCTAGGTGGTAGAGGTCGTGGGTTTGGGAGGCGCTGCCGAACAAGCCTTGGCAAGTTGCTGCAGTGCATCTTGTGGATGGCGCACACTGCAGCCACGGTGCGCTGGTGGTGTCGGAGTGAATGTTTGAGGTGGTGCGTGGGGTGCCAATCAAGCGGGCTGCTTTATCCTGGATGGTGTCAGGCTTCTTTCAGGCAAGTGCCTCATATTATTGGCATTTCCATGCGCTCTGTTTCCCAGTTCCATTTCACCTCGTACGCCCTGAAGCAGCTGAAATGGGGTTGGCCGTGAGCTGTAAGCAAGTCAGCTGGCCCCTGAGCCCACCCTAGCCGAGTGAGGGGAGGGGAGAAAAGCCCAAATCTGCGCTCCAGGCCAGAAAACCCTTGCTGGAAAGTGGCCTGATGTGAGCATTGGCTGGGGACAGAGATGCGCCTGGGACTAAGTCAAAGAGGGGGTCACATTCTCGGGATAAGGGGTTGGCCATGTGGGACTGATGAGGAGGAATGTCTTCACTCAGAGGGTGGTGAATCTTTGGAATTCTCTACCCCAGAGGGCTGTGGGGGCTCAAGACTGGGGGAGAGAGATTTTTAGGCACTAAGAGGATTGAGCAATGTAGAGAGGGTGGGAAAGTCGGAAACCGAGGATCAGCGATGATATTGAATGGCGGAGCAGGCTTGAGGGGCCGACTCCTACTCCTGTTATCTTCTAAAACATGAATGGTTCCTTGGCCAGGATATTGGAGGGAAGCCAGTGATGCCCTCGCATGCATTGGTATCTTTGGAGGGGAAAGGGTAACCTGTGGTACACCTACGAACATCTGAACAGGAAAAGACCCTCTGCTCCATTCAGTCTGTTGGAACGTGATTATAATAGCTTGTATAATCACAATGTATACACTCACCACCCCACCCAAAACCATCTCCTGGGAGAGGTGAAACAACAGATTTGCAAAGCCAGGCCAATTTTGTGGGGGAAATCTGGGAAATTCCTCTCCAACCCATCTAGGTGATCAAAACTCATCCAGGAGATCCAAGGAATTAGGAACGCAAGTGGAATGTTGGCCTTTATTGCAAGGGGGATGGAGTATAAAAGCAGGGAAGTCCTGCTACAACTGTACTGAGTATTGGTGAGGCCACACCTGGAGTACTGTGTACAGTTCTAGTCTCCTTATTTAAGGAGGGATATACTTGTAATGAAGGCAGTTCAGCGAAGGTTCACGATGTTGATAGCTGAGATGAAGGAGTTGTCTTATGAAGAAAGGTTGGGCCTATACTCATTGGAGTTTAGAAGAATGAGAGGTGATCTTATTGAAACATAGATTCTGAGGGGGTTTGATAGGGTAGGGGCTGAGAGGTGTTTCTCCTCGTGGGGGAATCTAGAACTAGGGGGCATAGTTTCAGAATAAGGGGTTGCCCATTTAAAACACACATGAGGAGGAATTTCTTCTGAGGGTGGTGAATCTTTGGAATTCTCTCCCCCAGAAAGCTGTGGAGGCTGGGTCATTGAATATATTTAAGGTGGAGATAGACAGATTTTTGACCGATAGGAGAGTCGAGGGTTCTGGGGAGCGGACGGGGAAGTGGAGTTGAGGCCAAGATCAGATCAACCAAGATCTTATTGAATGGCGGAGCAGGCTCGAGGGGCCAAATGGCCGACTCCTGCTCCTATTCTGTTCTTATCACTCTGGTCTTAAATTGCTTGCAGTACCTCCTGTTAGTCAGCGGTGATCTCCCCTGCCCCCCACCCCCCCACCAACCTCAGCCAGAAACCGGTCCAGCTCTCGTTTGAAGGAATTCAGTGAATGGGCGACCCACGAGATGGCCGGCTGGCCTAGAGCTCCGCGATTCTCTGGGGAAACTAACCCCTTGCTTGACGCCTGCACGTATCCACCACAACTCTGTCACCCGAGGGGGTTTAGCCGTAAAACCTGCTCAGGCCTATTGCTGCCGTGCTTTCCTTAAGTCATAAAATGCTGGGAATAATCCGGTGGGGGGAGGTGGGAGAGAAGGGGTGCTCGCTGCCCGTATGCGGTTTCGAACGCCCCAGCAGGGCCCCGTGGTCTCTAGGAGCGTGGGTCTATTGTCGAGGTTGGAGCGGAGCGTTCAGTGTGGTCGCTGGGCCCAAGGGTGAAGCTGTTCCTATCGCTTGGCTGCCTTCACAACTTTGACTGTTCACTGTGACCCGCTTTGGAACAACATTACTTCTTCCTTCCATGCGATCCCGGGGGAGGAGCTTGTTTCGCTGCCCACCTGGCTGTTTATTCACAGTGAGGCGGGGGGAGAAACAGCACAATGGCAGTGGCTGACAGGAATTTGAAAAGCAAGGGTTTCACAAGGTTTATTGTTTCTAACAACAACGCTTTTGTTTACTTGACTGATCTTCCTGTTATGAACTTTCTGTCCCCCGCTCTCCCGGCTCTGGTCTTTTCCTGAAATCATAGCCTTTAACGACCTGGCTTTCACAGAATCCAGGAGCCTTTCAAGGCTGTTTGCTTCAGCCTTCCCTGAGAGCGGCAACATTTATTGGCATGTGTCCACAGGCTGCAAAAGGCTAAATGAGCAGGCCTGTCTCCAAGCTATTGTTCCAACTGGCTGACCCGACCAAATAGCGAAGGACTTCTCGGTCCTCCTTTTTTAAAGGGAGTCTTGGGGGCTGAGAAGTCAATTGGGACATTGTCGCATGTTGCCATGGCGACCCGAGCCTCCGACACTTTTGCTGACTTTTTGGGGGGCGCGGTGGGATTATTCCCAGCATTTTATGACTTGAGGAAAGCACGGCAGCGATAGGCCTGAGCAGGTTTGCAGAAGATTCTGCCACGCACATCACTACCACTTCCGTCTGACAGCAAAACCTTATAACTGGTTGAAGCACTGACCACACTTGATCAGCTCCGCTGGGCGGGCCACATTGTCCGCCTGCCAGACACGAGACACCAAAAAGCAAACTCTCCTTCACGGCAAACGAGCCAAAGGTGGACAGAGGAAACGTTACAGGGACACACTCAAAGCCTCCCTGATAAAATGCAGCATCCCCATCGACACCTGAGAGTCCCTGGCCAAAGACCGCCCTAAGTGGAGGAAGAGCATCTGGGAGGGTGCTGAGCACCTCGAGTCTCGTCGCCGAGTGCATGCAGAAATCAAGCGCAGGCAGCAGAAAGAGCGTGCAGCAAACCAGTCCCACCCTCCCTTGCCCTCAACGACTATCTGTCCCACCTGTGACTGGGACTGTTGTTCTCGTATTGGACTGTTCAGCCACCTAAGAACTCATTTTAAGAGTGGAAGCAAGTCTTCCTCGATTCCGAGGGGACTGACTGATGATGATAACGGGCTGTCTAGTTTGGATCTCCGTTCTGAGATACCGAGTGGAGAAATGAGGTGCTTCCCGCTATAGATCTCGGTGGGCGGGTTGGTCTGACGTGTTCCATGGTGTGGGTCGCCCCGTGCAGATTCAGCCGAGCACTGTCCACTATCATCGAGGCAGGTCCAGGCAAATCCACAACTGCTGTAACACAATCCAGCTTTCTTACCATCCTCCAGTGGCCAAGGCTCATTGGCTGCTGGTAGAAACCCCCCCCCACCCCACTACTTAGCCACCTCTCTGGCCTCTATCCCCTGTGGCCATCATTCACGTACGAAGTAAATAGTGGGAGGATATTTAACCGAGGGGAGCATCCCTTTGGAGCCCAGTCCTTCCCACAGCGGTCGGCAGCAGGGACCTTGGCCTCACCTGGAATATTGTGTTCAGTTTTGGTCTCCTAATCTGAGGAAGGATGTTCTTGCTATTGAGGGAGTGCAGCGAAGGTTCGCCAGACTGATTCCAGGGATGGCTAGAGTGACATATATGAGGAGAGACTGGATCGACTGGGCCTGTATTCACTGGAGTTTAGAAGAATGAGAGGGGATCTCATAGAAACATATAAAATTCTGACGGGATTGGACAGGTTAGATGCAGGAAGAATATTCTCGATGTTGGGGAAGTCCAGAACTGGGACACAGTCTAAGGATAAGGGGTAAGCCAATTAGGACTGAGATGAGGAGAAACTTCTTCACTGAGTTGTTAACCTGTGGCATTTCCTGCCACAGAGTTGATGAAAGTTCGTTGGATATATTCAAGAGGGAGTTGGATGCGGACCTTACGGCTAAAGGGATCAAAGGGTATGGAGAGAAAGCAGGAATGGGGTACTGATGTGAATGATCAGCCATGATCTTATTGAATGGTGGAGCAGGCTCGAGGGGCCGAATGGCCTACTACTGCTCCAAATTCTTACGTTCTTGTAGATCATAGAAAGAGTTGGGAACAGGAGTAGGCCATTTGGCCCCTCGAGCCTGCGCCGCCATTCAGTGAGATCACAGCTGATCTTCGACCTCAACTCCACTTTTCTGCACTATCCCCATATCCCTTGATTCCCTTAATATTCAAAAATCTATTGGTCTCCATCTTGAATATACTCGAGCCTCCACAGCTCTCTGGGGTAGAGAATTCCAAAGAATTTTGTATGCTTCAATGAGATCACCTCTCATTCTTCTCCCCAGCCAGAGGAAACATCCTCCCTGCATCTACCCTATTTGTGATCCATAGGTAGATGCAGGGAGGATGTTCCCTTTGGCTTGGGTGGTTGAGAACCAGGGGTCACAGTCTCAGAGTAAGGGGTCGGCCATTTAGGACTGAGATGAGGAAACACTTCTTTGCTCAGAGGGTGGTGAATCTTTGGAATTCTCTACCCCGTGGAAGGGCAGTCGAGGTGCTTGCCTGGTGATGCCAGCCAGCGCCATGCGTGGCAGCAGCTGACACTGGTTTTCAAATGGCCCCCTACCCCCATCCCCATCCCTCCCAGTATATGTGTCTTGTGCGAACACTAAAGAAGCTTTGCTCTGCAATCATTGGGGGCCATGTTGTTCTGTGATGTGACTGGTCTGATCTCCACTTTTCTTCCCCTGTTTACAGCACTACCTGACGTGTTTCAGTGGCACCATTGCTGTGCCCTTCCTGCTGGTGGATGCCATGTGCGTTGGCTTCGACCAATGGGCCACCAGCCAGCTGATCGGGACCATCTTCTTCTGCGTGGGCTTGACAACACTGCTGCAGAGCACCTTGGGATGCAGGTAGTTATCCACTGAGCGGGAACCTCGTCACCACTAAATTAGGCCAACCCCCTCATCATAGTCAGTCCCTCGGAATCGAGGAAGACTTGCTTCCACTCTTAGCGTGAGTTCTTAGGTGGCTGAACAGTCCAATACGAGAGCCACAGTCTCTGTCACAGGTGGGGCAGATAGTTGTTGAGGAAAGGGGTGGGTGTGACAGGTTTGCCGCACGCTCCTTCTGCCTGCGCTTGGTTTCTGCGTGCTCTCGGCGACGACACTTGAGGTGCTCAGCACCCTCCCGGATGCACTTCCTCCACTTAGGGCAGTCTTTGGCCAGGGACTCCCAGGTGTTAGTGGGGATGTTGCACTTTATCAAGGAGGCTTTGAGGAGGTCCTAGGCCAACCAACGCACTGCTGACAACCCATCAAACCTACAGCCGGCCACGTTGCCCGAGGGCCATGTTTCCCTACATTACAACAGTACTTCATTGGCTGTGAAGCTCTTTTGCGATGTCATGAAGTCGTGAAAGGCGCTATATGAATGTGCCAATCCTTTCTTTTTCTGGAGTTACATTATCATCGTAGGCGGTCCCTCGAAGTGAGGATGACTTGCTTCGACGCCAAAAAAGGATGAGTTCGCAGGTGTTTCAATGAAGGACCTAATATTCCAGCTCCCGCACTACATGTTGAAGGGTGGAAGATGCCTGTGCGTGGATTTTTTTAACGTGTGGCGGCCATTGCGCACCAGCCACCACACGGGCTTGACAGAGCTAGGTCTTGGTCCAGTGGCAAGGGTTAACCAAGACAACTGGAGATCTGCTCTGTTACATTCCATTACATTAACACACGGGAGGGGGAGGGAAACTGGCTGGAATTTATTGCCCTTCCCTTTTTTAATATGTTCCTGGGATGTGGGCTTCGCTGGCATGCCTTGAGAAGGTGGTGGTGAGCTGCCGCCTTGAATCGCTGCAGTCCGTGTGGTGAAGATGCTCCCACAGTGCTATTAGGGAGGGAGTTCCAGGATTTTGAGCCAGCGACCATGAAGGAACGGCCGATTATATTTCCAAGTTGGGACGATGTGTGACTTTGGAGGGGAACGTGGAGGTGGTGGTGCTCCCATACACCTGCTGCCCTTGTCCTTCTAGGCGGTGGAGGTCACTGGTGCAACTAACTTGTGCAACATTGGGTGAAATCTAAATGCCGGATTTGTTTTAAGCTGAAAAAGGATGAGTTGGAAAAAAGTGGCTTTCCCTCCCCCTCAGTGCGTCAGCAAGGAGACACTGGCTAGGTTTCTCACCATCATTGGAGGCCTCAATTGCTCGTGTCTCCCGTGCTGGGCATTCTATGCTGACACTGCGTCAAACAGCTGCTGGCAGCTGGCTGTTGTGAGCGATGACGTAGCAGATTAGAAAGAAAGACTTGCATTTATATAGCGCCTTTCACGACCACCGGACATCTGCAAGCGCCTTACAGCCAATGAAGCAGTTTTGGAGTGTAGTCACTGTTGTAATGTGGGAAACATGGCAGCCAATTTGCGCACAGCAAGCTCCCACAAACATCAATTTGATAATGACCAGATAATCTATTTTTTTTTTTTAGTGATGTTCTTTGAAATAGTGGCCGTGGGATCTTTTACATCCACCTGAGAGGGCAGACGGGGCCTCGGTTTAACGTCTCATCTGAAAGATGGCACCTCCAATAGTGCAGCGTTCCCTCAGCACTGCACTGGGAGTGTCGGCCTAGATTTATGTGCTCAAGTGGGACTCGAACCCACAACCTTCTGACTCAGGCGGGAGTGCTGCCCACTGAGCCACAGCTGACACTGTGCTAAAGCCAGGGGAAGAATCTTCGAGTGTGTATTCCTCATACAATAACTCCTTTGTGTCCCTCAGACTGCCCTTGTTTCAGGCCAGTGCCTTTGCTTTCTTGGCTCCAGCTCGGGCGATCCTGGCCCTGGAGAAGTGGAAGTGCAATAACACAGGTAGGAAGCATCCTTTCTCTCCAGCATGCGCTGGTTACGATCAGAACAATCTAGGGATGGCACAAGAACCTTAGATGGTCTCCTTATCTGAGGCTCTGGCTGCAACACAACAGCTGGATCTACATTGTGAAGTGGAATGGTCTCCAGACCTTCAACTACACAATGATGATAAAAACGTGTTGGCCATGTGCTCAACTTAAGCGTTGCAAGGTTCTGAGATGGAACTTCCAAGAGGATTTACACTTGCGTTCGATTTTGTTTCCTCTGGAATCCTGTTAAAAGCTGTAGTGGGGAAAAGGTTCGCCTCTGCCTCTGTGCCTGATGTTTTCAGGAATTTCTCTGCCTCTCTCTTTCACTAAAGGAATCAAATTGTTGAGCGATTGTCAAGTTACTGAGGTGCGGCATTCTCAACTGGATGCTTCAGCCTGTGTGTGGTGCCAGCAATAACTGCAAACAACATCTGTCCGGAACTTGTGTGGAGAGCGTTGGGTGGTTTGATTTGTGTACAGAGCAGCGTCTCTTTGCAACTCGCTGATCAGCCTGAAAATACTGAAACATCTGTGTGGGTTTTGGTGCCATGGTTGAAAGGGCCTAGAGCCGAGGTCCAAGCTGCATGGAATTGTACCCTTCTGCTCTTCACAGTCGGCAAGTGTTTGGGAATATTCTGCACTGAGCGTCTCTGGGACCACCCCCAGTTGACGACGCGCCATTGGCAGCTGTCGGACCAATCTGAAGCCCACCCCTTGTGGCTGATGCTGCAAGCCTGGCTGAGGGAGGCACCGGTGGGTTGTATTGATGGGGAAGGTTGCCGTGAATTGCCCCGAACGGGATAACCATGTGTCCAGTGCCGTATTGCGACTTCCCAAATTGCCTTTTGGGCAGAAGCCCAATCTTAAACTTTTAAACTCAACTGCAATATTCTGGTTGAAGGATTCTATGAGACTCTGTATTCCAATTCCTGCTGAGCTGCTGTACAATAGCTAATTCATGTCCCTTTGTTGCTGTTACCGATCCATCAGGGAACTTGTTGACAGGATTTGGCACCAACTGAGGTTAAAAATGAGAGAGGTTAATTGGGATTACTTTTGCATTTCTGTTTTGACTGGTATCAAGAATTGAGTAAAAGTCTGCAACCTGATCTCAGGATCCGGAAGATATTAGAAGAGCGTGGTGTGTGGGGCCAATCATGGTCTTATCTCATCCAAGGATTGAGAGTCATAAGAGCTTGTAGCTGGGAGCCTGTAGAATACCTGTTGCTGATCCAACATCCAGTATAACGTCCCTGCCTCTCTTTTACTATTGTCATCTCGTCCCACCTACTGTGGGCAGTGATTGTCACTGGGACCCGGTTACGATTCCAAGGCACTGGCCAACTCTCCAGGTAGCGGGACCGTTCTTTATCTGTAAACAGTGAGTGTTGGCGGGTGATCGAGGGGGCTGGCTCCCTGCCTGATTTATCCCGTGTTGGTCCCACACATACACACTCGTTTCACCCAGGGAGGAGTCTTGAGACCAGTCAAGATCCTGGTGAATGTCACTCTCTCCCTTCTTCCTTTCCCCGGCCCCCAAATCCTCACCAACTCCAGGAGAGTTGGCGCCACCAGCCAACTCCGAGTGGGAGCCAACCTCGGACCTTGTGTTGGTGTACATGTCCCGGTGGCCCCAGACTACTGGAGAGCTGTTGCATGTTCCTGTCCTCTCCTGAACCACGCAATGCAGCTGTATTGCACTGTTCAAAACGCACTGGAGGTTCGAATTTTCTCTGGGGAGGGGAAGAATGTTTTTTTTTCAATCTCTTCCTACACCCCCACTTCTGTGTTTCAAACCCTCCACACTGTAAGCACACACTCAAAGGAACTGGACTCCTCCATTCACCACTTGAAGGAGGGAAAGCATTGATTTGCCTATGGCCATTCCAGGGCTCTAGTTAGTTCCTATTAGTTTTTTTTTGTCCCTTCCCGGATGTGTCACCACCATTACTCTCAGGCGGGTCATAAGAACATAATAGGAGCAGGAGTCAGCCATTTGGCCCCTCAAGCCTGCTCCGCCATTCAATGAAATCATGGCTGATCTGACCTTGGTCTCAACTCCACGTCCTTGCTCACTCCCCATAACCCTTGACTCCCTTATCGTTCAAAAATCTGTATCTCCACCTTAAATATATTGAATTCCACAGATTTGCAACTCAAGAAATTCTTCCTCGTCTCCATTTTAAATGGGCAACCTCTTATTCTGAAACGATGCCCCCTAGTTCTAGATTCTCCCACAAGGGGAAGCATCCACTCTGCATCTACCCTGTCAAGCCCCCTCAGAATCTTGTATGTCTCAATAAGATCAGCTCTCATTCTTCTGAATAGAAGCCAAAAGCCTACTCAACCTTTCTTCATAAGACAACCCCTTTATCTCTGGAATCGACCTCGTGAACCTTCTCTGAACTGCCTCCAATGCAAGTTTATCCCTCCAGGTGTGATGTCACCAACGCCCTGTACAGTTGGAGCAGGACTTCCCTCCTGGCCCCCTCACCGCTGATGCTGCCGTACGTAGGTTGGTGATGGGTGCTGGCACTGCCCGAGTCATGCAGTGTCGACGTCCCATCTTGGGTCTCGTTCCCCGGCTGTTTGTAGTCGGCACGGCAACGGAGCCCAGTGTTTTGGGCCCAGGTGCCCGTTGGCCGGTCCCGGATGGAGCAGTCGGTCCATGCGGTTCAGGGCGGAGCGAGGCTCGATGCTGCGCAGAGCAGCCCTGGCTGATGACCAATGCAATTCCGACGGGGAGGCCCTTGCCGCCGTGAGGGGTCGCAGGTCACTGATCCTGGCAGTGGATGATGAGCAACATGAGCCGATCCACTGTTGCTGCTCATTTCTCGCTCCTTCATCCTAGCTCCCAAACCCCATTGATGGATCCATGGGCATTTTATTAAATCTCAGCGGGTCGGGCAGCATCTGTGGCAAGAAACCGAGTTAAGGTTTTGGGTCTGTGACCCTTTGTCAGAACCAGGAAAGTTCGAGATGCAACAGGAAAGAACAAAATCTGTTCCATCTGGAACTTTTCTGACAGGTCATCGACCCGAAACGTTAACTCTGCTTTCTCACCACAGATGCTGCTTGACCTGCTGAGATTTTCAGCATTCTCAGTTTCATTTCAGATTCCAGCATTTGCAGCATTTTGCTTTGGCATTTTACTAAAGCTATTTCAACTGTTTTTTTTTTTACCCATATCCTTTGTTTTTAGATATCTCCTTTACAAATAGTTCAGAAATGGTGGACACGTCACATGTTTGGCACCCCAGGATACGAGAGGTAACGTTCCACAAGAGTTGATCTTTCTGCTTGTTGTTCGTGGTTCCTTTCTGAGCCGAGCCCTTCCTCGGCCCTTTGGAGGATAAGTCTTGCCTCTTGATAAGTCGCGGCCTTTTCGAGTGAGTACGGGAGAGACGCAGGAGCCTGGGTTATAGGCCTAAATGTTCGATGTTGCTGGGAGAGCTGAGACTTACAACTCTTGAGGTGACATTTAAACACTTCGGGTTGTATTCCCTTGAATTTAGAAGGTTAAGGGGTGATTTGATCGAAGTTTTCACGATATTAAGCGGAACGGATAGGGTAGATAGAGAAACTATTTTCACTGGTTGAGGAGTCTGGGACTAGGGGGCATAGTCTAAAAATTCAGGCGTGTGATAGGAAGCACTTCTACATACAAAAGGTGGTAGAAGTTTGGAAAACTCTTTTGCAAATGGAAATTGATGCTAGATCATTTGTTAAATCTGAGATTGATAGATTTTTGTTAACCAAAGGTATTGAGGAATATGGGCCAAAGGTGGGTATATGGAGTTGGGTCACAGATCAGCCATGGTCTCCTTTTAAAGGTGGAACTGGTTGGAGGGGCTCCATGGTCTACTTGTGTTCCTATTAGCTGGTGAGGTTGTCCTCCATGGTGGCCATTACAAGCCACAAGTACTTTCATCTCGACTTCTGCAGGTATACAGCCCTGGCAATGGGGGCATGTTCCATTAGTGGATACGGTAGTATTGTGGTTATGTTACTGGACTAGTAATCCAGGGGGCTGGATTAATGATCCAGAGACACGAGTTCAAATCCCACCACGGCAGCTGGGGAATTTAAATTCAAAATAATTCAATAAATCTGGAATTAAAGAAAAGAAGCTTGTATCAGTAATGGTGACTGTTGTAAAAACCCATCTGGTTCACTAATGTCATGTAGGGAAGGAAATCTGCTGTCCTTGCCCGGTCTGGCCTATATGTGAGTCCAGACCCACAGCAACTCTTAACTGCCCTCTGAAATGGCCCAGCGAGACACTCAGTTGTACTCAAGAAAGCGGCTCACCGCCATCTTCGCGAGGGCAATTGGGGATGCTGTGAATGGGAAGAAAACAAAATGCCAGTGGGTGATGACTTTTGGTGCAGTCTGTTATAAAGTGGTATTGGTGGACTTGCACGCCTTTCAAAACCTCAGGATATCCCAAAGTACTTTTCAGGAAACTAGCCAGCCAATTTGGGCACAGTAAGCTCTCTCAAACCGCCACGTGATAACCACATGATCTGTGTCTTTAATGATGTTGGTTGAGGGATAAATTTTAGTCAGGTCACCGGAGATAACTCTCCTGCTCTTCTTCGAGTAGGATCATGCAAGCGCATCTGAGAGCAGACGGGGCCTCTGTTTAAAGTCTCGTCTGAAAGACGGCACCTCTGACAGGTCGACGTCCCCTCAGCACTGCACTGGGAGTGTCAGCCTAAATGATGTGCTCAAGTCTCTGGAGTGGTACTCGAACCCACGGCCTTCTGACTCCGAGGGCCAGCCACTGAACCAGGGCTGGTGGTGGTGCATTTTCCCACTGTGGGAAGAAATTCCACTGAATGTGTGCTAACTGCCCTCTATCCAAATGAAGACTGGTGGTGGGGGGGGGGGGGGGGGAGGGAACAATAAGTGGTAACAACCACCCGGGTTCAGAGATGGGAAATAGGGTTTGCCCCAGTGGGTGATCAATGAGGAGGTCGAGGAAGTCTAGCTTAATGGAATAGGGCTTGATCCCAGCCTATTCAGTGTAAGAGCTCAAACACATGCTTTCTCTCCCCTCCCACTCTCTCGAAAAGCATGTGAGCTTGAAACCTGAACTGCATTCCTCACCCTTTCAGCTTATTTAGCAGTAACTCCTTCCAATAAAGCACACACCTAACCTTGTTAGAGATTTTTGTGCCGAGCTCTGTGTTTTTATGCAGTGTCAGCGATGCAATATCTTCAGTGTGTTTTGAAAGTGCAGAGAATATTTGGTTATGTTCTGCTCAGTTTCAAGGGTGCACATTGGCTATCTGGAGACTGATTGGGGTGAGGGGGGAGAAACAGAGCAAAGCCAGGTCCCAGAGCCAACCAGGAAACAGCAGGTGGACTCCCCTGAGCCAACTCAAGCTCTGCAAATCCGGGTACTGGTGCCAAGAAGCAAAGATATCTCTCCAGTGAAGCTCGCAGTACAGATGGAGGCCATTCAGCCCAATATGTCTGTGCCGGCTACCTGCATATTTTCAGTTTAAGTTTGTGAGGTTGTTCCACTCCCAGCTTGTCGACAGCCCAGGAAGGAAAAGGCAGTTTGTGGGCCCATCAAAGTTCATCCCAACTCTCCTAGTCTAGCGTCCAACTGCATGTTGAAAGGCCCCTGTCTCTTCTCGTGGCCTGCGGTGGCCCCCCTCCATGTTCCCGCTGGAGCTTTTCACCGTCTCTGCGGGATAGATGCGACAGGCGACCTTTTGGGTCAGTGGAGTGACTTCAAATGTTTTTCTTCTGCGCAGATCCAGGGGGCGATAATCATGTCTTCGCTCATTGAGGTGATCATTGGGTTCATGGGTCTGCCTGGAATTCTTCTCCGCTACATTGGTCCACTTACCATCACCCCAACGGTGGCTCTGATTGGCCTGTCTGGTTACCAGGCAGCGGGGGAGCGAGCTGGAAAACACTGGGGCATTGCAATGCTGTAAGTGCTGCCGCCTTTCTTTCACACTCTCTCATTTTGTAATCTGCAAAGAGAAAATGTTGTGTGGCGGCGGGGGAAAACACGGGCATCCGAGGTCACCGATCTATTCCTGGCCCTTTGCTGATGTCAGCTCTCGGGTGGAATCACCACAGTTGACCTTGGGGCTGACTCTGGCCCAGGGAGATGGAAAATCATCTGACTAATATTCCGGTCATCATTGCTGAGAACTCATGTGGGTGTTACACAAGGACATGAAGCCTTGTGATATCTCTCTGGGTGGGGGGGAGGAGGAATTAACCCGTTGCTCACCCAGGTGTCTCGTGACGGTTGAGGGCTTGGGTGAGTCACCAGCCGGGTGGGGCGGTGCTCCGTTTGAGTCAACAGGAAGAGGAAGTGATGACAACTGCTTGCATTTATATAGCGCCTTGAACGTAGTAAAGTGTACCACGGCACCTAACCAGAATTAGGAGCAGGCCATTCAGCCCCTCGAGCTTGCTCCGCCTTTCAATGAGATCATGGCTGAACTTCGACCTCAACACTTTCCTGCACTATCCCCATATCCCTTAATTCCCTTAATATCCAAAAATCTATCGAACTCTGTCTTGAATATGCGCAAAGACTGAACTTCCATCGCCCTCTGGGGTAGAGAATTTCAAAAATTCAACACCCTCTGAGTGAAGAAATTTCTCCTCCATCTCAGTCCAAAATGTCCGACCCCTGGTTCTAGACTCCCCAACCAGAGGAAACATCCTCACTGCATCTACCCTGTTGAGCACCTTAAGAATTTTAAATGATTCAGTGAGATCACCTCTCATTCTTCTAAACTCTAGAGAATATAGGCCTAGTCTACTCAATCTCTCCTCATCGGACAATTTGCCCCCCCCGCCCCCCTCTCAATCCCAGAAATCAGTCTGGTGAATCTCCGTTGCACTCCCTCTATGGCAAGTATATCTTCCTTGGGTAAGGAGACCAAAACTGCACACAGTACTCCAGGTGCATTCTCACCAGGGCCCTATATAATTGCAGGAAGACTTTACACTTTAAAACAATAGCACAGGGGCGTTATCAAACAAAATTTGCCACTGAGCCACGTAAAGGAATATTGGGAGAGATGACCAAAGCTTGGTCAAAGAGGAATTGGGGAAGATCTATGTAAGTAACTTAAACTTGATAACCATCTCAACTCATCTCAGGATGAATTTGACTCTTATTTCTTAATCCTTTGGGCCAAGTCCAGTCAAATATGCAGAAAGCAATTGTTTTTTTTAAAAAAAACCTCTTCAATCAGTCGGTAATGGGTTTGAGAACCGGTGCGGGTTCTGCCGGTGCTGAGTGGCGTGAGGTGCAGGGGTGGGGACATCAGCAGACTGAGACTCCAATCTCCAGGGTGGCCCTGATGGCTGACTGACTTCTGCAGTCTCGCCAAAAGCATCCAAAGTCCTTGGGTTTAACGCAAATCTGTCCATTATTGACTTGGAGATGCAGCCAAGTCTTTGAATCTTGTGTTATAACGTGTCATAATTATAATGTATGCTCACAGGTTTGCAGAGCTGTTGCTCACCCTGTGCACAGGGGAGCGGGCAGATCCGAGGGCCTCCTCTTAGGACTGCTCCTGGCATGGCCAAGAGTGCCATCAGCCGGTCCAGGCAGCGGGCAGTCGAGGGGGTCGTTCAGCCCGACTGCCTGCCTCTCTTCCGCGCTTGCATCCGAGCCAGGGTGTCCCTGGAGATGGAGCACGCGGTGTCCACCGGTACGCTCGCGGCCTTCCGTGAGAGGTGGGTGCCGGAGGGAGGAGTGCATCATACCCCCGGCAACCAAATTTTAGTTTGATCTATTTAACATCAAAAGTTTAAATGGTTGGTTTTAGTGCCCCTTTAATAAGGGGGCACTTGATTTATAGTTTCAACTTAAAATAGTTGTTAGAGCTATTGAATTGGGAGTGGCTTAGCCAGTCACGTGATGTTCACAAGCCTCAAAACCCCAGCCAGTTGGATTCTGGGGATAAGGCAGATGGAAGGGTGATCATTGGAATGTTGACCAGTTATGCTGGGGATAGTCTTGGAAGCAGGGAAAGGGACATTTGGCCCCAAAATTCTGCCCTCCTTTAAACTGCCCATTTCTTTTCTAGGACCATATTCTTGGTGCTATTTTTCTCACAGTATGCACGGAACGTCAAGCTCCCGCTCCCGGTTTATAAATACAAGAAGGGATGGACGGCCTACAGGTTGCAGCTCTTCAAAATGTTCCCGGTAAGGAGCCGCTGCCCGGGAGGGAATACTGTGTCGTCTCAACCGCAGGGAGTTATGGGATGTGTGGTTACACGGCTCAGCTCCTCTGGGTTTCCTGTCGCCGCCTCATAATTTGGGATATGCTGTCGGCTCAAATATTGAAAAGAAAAGCGAAAAGCTTTGCATTGAAAGAAAAGGAAGACTTGCATTTATATAGCACCTTTCACGACCACCAGACGCCCCAAAGTTCTTTACAGCCAATGGAGTACTTTTCGGAGTGCAGTCGCTGTTGTAATGTGGGAAACGTGGCAGCCAATTTGCGCACAGCAAGCTCCCACAAACAGCAATGTGATCGTGGCCAGATGATCTGTTTTTAGTGATGTTGATTGAGGGACAACTGTTGGGCAGGGCACCGGGGAGAACTCTGCTTTTGTTCGAGTTAGTGTCGCAGGATCTTTTATGTCCACCTGTGAGAGCGGACGGAACCTTGGGTAACGTCTTATCTGAAAGACAGCCCCTCCGACAGTGCTGCGCTCCCCAAGCACCTTTCTGCAGTGCCAACCTACAGCACCTTATCACATCTCTCTGAAACGTCACGTGTTTCACCTACAATGGACGGCATTGAAGAGCAGTGACTGTTGTCACGTAGGCAAATGCAGCAGCCGTTTTGCGCACAGTAAGATTCCACAAAAGGCGATTTATATTGAGTGAGCAGTTGATGTACTCTTGGAGGTACTTGTTGAGGGTGGAATACTGACCAGGACACACAGCGGGAGAGCTCCCTGCTCCTTGTTGGAGTCGCGCCGTGGGATCTTTCGTGTCCACTTGAACGGGCAAGACGAGATTTGGTTGAATGTGTTGGGGAGGGAAGCCACTCTGACAGTGTGGCACTCCCTCAGGACTGCACTGGAGCACAAGTCCGGATTCGGTGCAGAAGTCTTGGGGAGCTGGGCGTGAACACCAGTCGAGGCCTGCGCCCTGTTGCGGAAGGACGTCAATTCGTTTCCCCGCCCACAGCCCCACGTTATTTGGAGGAACTCCAATCTGGGCCCCCGGTAAAATCACGGGCCCCAAATTTCCCAACCGGGCGTGGGGAAAGTGTGGAGAATCCAAGGGGAAGAGTCCGCTCTGTGGTTATCTCATTGGCCACCTATTTGGCATTAGGAAAGTCATGCTGACATCAAGGAAATGGTGACTGCAGGAGCAAGGGAGAAAATGCTAATTGGTGAGAAAAATGGGTGGGAGAAATTTCAACAGAAGCTATATTTCCTCCCCATTTTCAGTGTGCTGCGATAAGTGGACGTAAAAGATCCCATGGCGCTATTTCGAAGAGCAGGGGAGTTATCCCTGGTGTCCTGTCCAATATCTATCCCTCAATCAACATTAAAAAAAAAGATTATCTGGTCATTATCACTTTGCTGTTTGTGGGAGCTTGCTGTGCGTAAATTAGCTGCTGCATGTCCCACATTACAACAGTGACTACACTCCAAAAGTACTTCATTGGCTGTAAAGCGCTGTGAGGCATCTGGTGGTCGCAAAAGGCGCTATTATAAATGCACGTCTTTCTTTAATCACGTTTCTTCTCACACTGATGTCTGATTTGCCCCAATTTCGTTCACGCTGGATTTGTTCCTGCAGATTATTTTGGCCATCTTGGTGTCGTGGCTGCTGTGCTTCATCTTCACGGTGACGGACGTGTTCCCGCCAGACAGCGAGCAGTATGGGTACTATGCTCGCACTGACGCAAGGAAAGGCGTCCTGTCTGTGGCTCCGTGGTTCAAAGTTCCTTACCCCTGTAAGTATGCCTTGCGTTCTGTACTAATGTGCACCCTTGGGCTGAAACCAGAAAGGGGGTCGGGGGGGGGAGGGGGAGGAGCAGTGATCGCTATCGTGGGTGCGTGGGGTCAGTGTAACGTATTTGCTTCATTGGTTCTTTGCTGAAGAAATTCATAGCAACACGTTGCTATTCAGAACGAGTTGGTTTATCAGCGAAAGGTTTAATAATCACACTACACATTACCAGGCTCGACCACCTGCCTCATCGAGGACCCCCTAAACCCAACTGGCTGGGGTTTTATTGAGTCTTGTGAACATCACGTGACTGGCTAAGCCACTCCCAACTCAACAGCTCTACCACTATTTTTAGCTGAAACTATAAATCAAGTGCCTACTTATTAAAGGGGCACTAAAACTGACAACTTAAACAAATTAAATGTTTAACATTAGTGGATCAAATTTAAATTTGGTTGCCGGGGGTGATGATGCACTCCAGTCCTTGCAGCGCCCACCTTTCTCGGAAGGCCGCGAGCGTACTGGTGGACACTGCGTGCACCATCTCCAGGGACACCCTGGCTCGGATGTAACCATGGAAGAGAGGCAGGCAGTCGGGCTGAATGGCCCCCTCGACTGCCCGCTGCCTGGAACGGGTGATGGCCTCCTTGGCCATGCCCAGGAGCAGTCCTACAAGGACGCCTTCCGACCTGCCCGCTCCGCTCCGCACAGGGTGCCCATAGATCAGGAGCGTGGGACTGAAGTGCAACCAGAATTTGAGGCGCAGCCCCTTCAAATAATGGAAGAGGGCTGCAGTCTCAAACATTGAACATGTATGTGGAACATAGACTCCTCCAGAGTCCAGAAATTGCAGGCGGCCTGGGAGTCTGTGAGCCGACTTAAAAACCGATTGCATGGGATTGCTCTGTGCAACACCCTCCAGGACATGTCCTCAATAAATAGAGGGAGGGTGCCCGTGTAGAGAGCACGCCATTGGGGACCCCCGCCTCCTCCGGATGGCAAGATGGTGTGCCATTGCATGTCCGGACGACATCAACAACTCTACCAACTTGTGAGCATACATCACAGGCAGAAACTCTCGGGTTTGATCCTCAGTCAGTGCTGTGCTAGTTGGTCTCACTGGGCCACTGTGCGTGTCCTCTGTTCCATGCCAAAAGAAAGAACTTTAATTTCTATAGCACCTTTCACAGCCTCGGGGAGTCCGAAAGCGCTTTGTGGTATTTTTGAAGTGTCAATTAACTTTTGTCATTTCAGGGAAATGGCAGCCAATTTGTGCCCAGCAAGGTCCTACAAATTGCAGAGAGATAACGGCCAGATAATCTGCTTTAGTGATGTTGGTTGAAGGATAAATGTGGGCCAGAAGTCAAACTGGCATTGAGCATCATGGGTGGGGTAGGGGAGGAGATTAGAGATGGGAGATGTGAGGCCATGTAATGATTTGAAAACCAGGATGAGAATTTTGAAATCGAGGTGTTGCTTAACCTGGAGCCAATGTAGGTCAGGGAGCACAGGGGGTGATGGGTGAGTGGGATCTTGGTGTGAGTTAGGACACGGGCAGATGAGTTTTGAATTACCTCTAGTTTACGTAGGGTAGAATGTGGGAGACCAGCCAGGAGTGCATTGGAATAATCAAGTCTAGAGGTAACAAAGGCATGGATAAGGGTTTCAGCAGCGGATGAGCTGAGGCAGGGGCGGAGACTGACGATTTATATATTCTGTTCTGTTCTGTTCTAATTCCACCATGACTTTTCTGAATGGCAGGCAGTGACTAGTGGGGTACCGCAAGGTTCTGTGCTGGGGCCCCAGCTGTTTACATTGTACATTAATGATTTAGACGAGGGGATTAAATGTAGTATCTCCAAATTTGCGGATGACACTAAGTTGGGTGGCAGTGTGAGCTGCGAGGAGGATGCTATGAGGCTGCAAAGTGACTTGGATAGGTTAGGTGAGTGGGCAAATGCATGGCAGATGAAGTATAATGTGGATAAATGTGAGGTTATCCACTTTGGTGGTAAAAACAGAGAGACAGACTTATCTGAATGGTGACAGATTAGGAAAAGGGGAGGTGCAATGAGACCTGGGTGTCATGGTACATCAGTCATTGAAGGTTAGCATGCAGGTACAGCAGGTGGTTAAGAAAGCAAATGGCATGTTGGCCTTCATAGCGAGGGGATTTGAGTACAGGGGCAGGGAGGTGTTGCTACAGTTGTGCAGGGCCATGGTGAGGCCACACCTGGAGTATTGTGTACAGTTTTGGTCTCCTAACTTGAGAAAGGACATTCTTGCTATTGAGGGAGTGCAGTGAAGATTCACCAGACTATTCCTGGGATGGTGGGACTGACCTATCAAAGACTGGATCAACTGGGCTTGTATTCACTGGAGTTCAGAAGAATGAGAGGGGACCTCATAGAAATGTTTAAAATTCTGAAGGGTTTCGACAGGTTAGATGCAGGAAGAATGTTCCCAATGTTGGGGAAGTCCAGAACCAGGGGTCACAGTCTAAGGATAAGGGGTAAGCCATTTAGGACCGAGATAAGGAGAAACTTCTTCACCCAGAGAGTGGTGAACCTATGGAATTCTCTACCACACAAAGTAGTTGAGGCCAATTCACTAAATATATTCAAAAGGGAGTTAGATGAAGTCCTTACTACTCGGGGGATCAAGGGATATGGCGAGAAAGCAGGAAGGGGGTACTGAAATTGCATGTTCAGCCATGAACTCATTAAATAGCGGTGCAGGCTAGAAGGCCTACTCCTGCACCTATTTTCTATGTTTCTATATAATTT
This sequence comes from Pristiophorus japonicus, assembly GCF_044704955.1. Lineage (NCBI taxonomy): Eukaryota > Metazoa > Chordata > Chondrichthyes > Pristiophoridae > Pristiophorus > Pristiophorus japonicus. The sequence goes on from NC_091998.1 coordinate 52,030,142, forward strand.
GAGTACAATGATAAAACAGTCGGTGTATGAAGGCTTTGTGCACGATATAGATTTGTGTTACTGTAGGACGTGATATTGAAAAGTCGAAGCCACGAACAGCACTGACTGCCTGCTTTGCTCTTGCCTCCACAGGCCAGTGGGGTTTACCAACAGTGTCGGCAGCGGGCGTGATCGGAATGCTGAGTGCTGTGGTCGCCAGTATTATCGAGTCCATCGGCGATTATTATGCCTGTGCCAGGCTGTCCTGTGCTCCACCCCCGCCCGTTCACGCAATCAACAGGTACGGAAATCCAGCCAATCCCTGCAGGTGTGGGTTTGCTCCTAGCTGTGTCTCTCTCCTTTATGCTCTTGCTCTCTTTTTTTTTTCTTTCCCTTTCTCTTTCGGTGCATCCCTTCCTCTTATGCGCCCTCGCGCGCCCCCATCGCCATATGTCTTTCATATGTCTTTTTTTTTTTTCCTTTGCTCACTCTTTCTCTCTACCTCTTCCTTTTTCTCCCTCACTCTCTTCTCTTCCACCCTCCCCTCTCCCCAACTAGGCAATGTTTCTCATTCTCTCCTGTGTCGCTCTCTGTCTGGGTGTATCTGTCACCCAGTCTTTTATGTCCTTGTAATTGGGCACATAGTGTCAGTGCCTTAAATTGAAAATGTTGCATTAGTTGCCCGTGGCGCTGATGACTTGAAATAACTCCCCTTTCTCTGCCCGTAAAGCACACATTGTCTTTGGCAGGTTGCTCGGTTGCCATGACATCACCTTGCTGATGCGGCTTTGTAATTCAATGAAGATCTTCGGGAAGCATCTTTAGTGCGCTCTGCGCATTGATCAACACCGCAGGCCTGAGGTGGAAGTGCGTGAGCAGTGACTGATCTTTCCTGCTAAAACCAGATTGTCTGGTTCTGGTCACCACATTACAGGAAAGATCTGATTGCACAAGAGAGGATGCGGAGGAAATTTACGAGAATATTGCCTGGACTGGAGAATTTTAGCTATGAGGAAAGACTGGATAGACTGGGGTTGCTTTCTTTGAAACACAGGAGGCTGAGGCGAGACCTGATTGAGGTGTGTAAAATTGTGAAGGGCTGAGAGGGGTTCTTCCTATCCACTCTATTTCCCTTGGCACAAAAAGCAAGGGGCCTAATACTGTGGAACCCCACTGGAAACAGCCTTCCAGTCACACAAATAACCATCAACTATTACCCTTTGCTTCCTGTCACTGAGCCAATTTTGGATCCAACTTGGATCAAGCTGTCACACAGCTCATCAGTTCTTTTTGATCATTGTGGTTTTGCCTGTGTTCCCTGCTACCCCATAACTCATGGGGGTCTCATTATCAGCGTTGCGGCCTGGGCAGTAACTGGCAGAGCGCAGTGGCCCACCCTTGTAGACGTCCGCTCGCTTTTGAGTCAATTGAATTCAATGGAACAAGAATCGGGCGCGTTCTATCTCGGGAAGCCCAGGTTCCAGAAGAACATAAGAAATAGGAGCAGGAGTCGGCCATATGGCCCCTCGAGCCTGCTCCGCCATTTAATACAATCATGGTTGATCCGATCATGGACTTGGGTCCACTTCCCTGCCCGCTCCCCATAGCCCCTTAATTCCTTATCGGTTAAGAAACCGTCTGTCTCTGTCTTAAATTTATTTAATGTCCCGGCTTCCACAGCTCTGAGGCAGCGAATTGCACAGATTTACAACCCTCAGAAGAAATTCCTTCTTATCTCCGTTTTAAATGGGTGGCCCCTTATTCTAAGATTATGCCCCCGAGTTCTAGTCTCCCCCATTAGTAGAAATATCCTCTCTACATCCATCTTGTCAAGCCCCCCTCATAATCTTATACGTTTCGATAAGATCACCTCTCATTCTTCTGAATTCCAATGAGTAGAGGCCCAACCTTTCTTCACCAGTGAAAGAAAGCCAGACTTGCATTTCTATAGCGCCTTTCACAACCAAGTCTCCAACTGCTTTACAGCCAATGAAGTACTTTTGCATTGGAGTCACTGTTGTAATGTGGGAAACGCGGCAGCCAATTTGCACACAACAAGCTCTCACAAACAGCAATGTGATAATGACCAGATCATTTGCTTTTGTATGTTGATTGAGGGATAAATATTGGCCCCAGGACACCGGGAATAACTCCCCTGCTCTTCTTCGAAATAGTGCCATGGGATCTTTTACATCCACCTGAGAGCAGACGGGGCCTCGGTATAACGTCTCATCCGAATGATGGCACCTCCGACAGTGCAACGTTCCCTCAGCACTGCACTGCGTGTGTCCGCCTGGATTGATGTGCTCAGGCCCCTGCAGTGGGACGTGAACCCACAACCTTCTGACTCGAGGCGAGGGTGCTGACACTGTTGAAGAACCTCCGGCCCAGCAGTGGGTCAGTGCAACCGAGCCATGAAAGCCGGGCCTGTCCTTGGGTCAATCGGGTCCTGCATCCTCATTTGAGGGGGGTGGGGGGCGTGCAGAGGTGAAGGTTATAATTCACCTCTGCTACACCCGGGATCGGACGGAAACGGTGGATTCAACCTCGGGTTCTTGCTCCGATTGTTAATCAGCAATTCTTGTGGGAAAAGGCACGGATCTTAACGGAGGACCTGATCGGGCTCGGTGGCAATTTCTATCGCAGTCAAATGACCTAGGCCACTTGGGTTGGAGGTGCCAATGGGACCAGTACCCCAGTATTAATCAGCACCTTTTTTAGGACAGATGTGGGGGGAAGGGGAGGGAAATGTCTTTTTTTTTTTTTTCCCCCCCCCCCCCCCCCAATATCCAAGCGGCTGTGATCGTTTACCTTCGGTATTTCTTTGTTTGAAGGGGCATCATGATTGAGGGTCTGTCCTGTGTCCTGGATGGACTGTTCGGCACGGGGAATGGGTCAACATCCTCCAGCCCCAACATCGGAGTGCTGGGAATCACAAAGGTAGGTCTGGTACTTGCTGGGAGACTGCTGTTTACGATGACTGAGCCCCCTTTAATTGAACTTGTTCAAATGCTTCTTTGTAAAGTGGAGTGTCCCTTTAATTACGTAGGATAGACAGGACTGGAACAGGCCATTCGGCCCAACCAGTCCATGCCAACGTTTCTAGAAACATAGAAAATAGGTGCAGGAGTAGGCCATTCGGCCCTTCGAGCCTGCACTGCCATTCAAAGAGTTTATGGCTGAACATGCAACTTCAGTACCCCACTCCACTCGAGCCTCCTCCTGCCTGTCCTCATCTAAATCTATCCGCATAACCCTCTATTCCCTTTGCCCTCATGCTTTTCTAGCCTCTCCTTAAATGCATCAATACTATTTGCTTCAACCACTCCGTGATAGTGAGTTCCACATTCTCCCCACTCTCTGGGTAAAGATGTTTCTACTGGATTTCTTGGTGACTATCTTATATTGATGGCCTCTGGTTATGCTCTTCCCCACAAGTGGAAACATTCTCTCTCTATCCACTCCAGCAAAATCTTTCATAATTTTAAAGACCTCTATTAGGTCACCCCTCAGCTTTTTTTCAAGAGAAAAGAGACCCAGCCTGTTCATCCTTTCCTGATATGTATACCCTCGCATTTCTGGTATCATCCCTGTAAATCTTCTCTGCACCCTCTCCAGTGTCTCGATATCCTTTATAATATGGTGACCAGTATTGTACACCGTATTGTCTAACTGATGTTTGATACTGTGGTTCAACTGTAGAATCATCCCCAATAGTTCCTCCAGAAGCGATTGAGTATTGAATCCCGTGCGCGCCACCTTTGGGCGCCACTTTGTCTTCGGTGTCGTGTCGTTCTGTATTTGAGTCGCCCCTCTTCGACCTCAACTCCACTTTCCTACCCGATCGCCATATCCCTTGATTCCCCTCAAGACCGCAAATTCTATCTATCTCGGCCTTGACTACAACAGTGACGACACTCTTAAGTACTTCATTGACTGACTGTAAAGGTGGACGTAAAAGGCACTACATAAATGCAAGTCGTCGTCTTCTTGAATATATTTTCAGAGACTCTGCAGAGAATTCCAAAGATTCACCACCCTCTGAGTGAAGAAATTCCTCCTCCATCTCAGTCCTAAATGGCCGACCGCTTTAACCTGAGGCACTGCCCCTGAGTTCGAGACAGGGGAGACAACCTCCCCGCATCCAGTTTATCCAACCCCGTCAGAATTTTGTACGTTTCAATGAGATCCCCTCTCATTCTTCTAAACTCGAGGGAATACAGGCCAAGTCGACCCAATCTCTCCTCATGCGATAGTCCTGCCAGGGGAATGTCTTGTTTGGCAATCATTTCAAGTTGGAAATTGGTCATGTTTTTTTTTTAAAGTTCCCTGCTTATTATCCTCTTCGGTTTTGTTTAATCCTGTGTTTTTAAAAAAAAAACAACTCTGTTTTGCTCCATCATGACCGAGCAGTCAAAGTGAAGTTGTTGTCCCAGAGGTCCCTCGGAGGCATGCAAGAGTAACACAAGGGTGGTGCTGACTGGAGAAATACCACCAATGATGTCTCCAAGATCGTACAAATCCCCTGGGAGAATAGACGCACCAACGTTGGCGTCCTCGACCAGGCCAACATCCCCAGCATTGAAGCACTGACCCCACACTATCAGCTCCACTGGGCAGGCCACATTGTTCACATGCCAGACATGAGACTCCCAAAGCAAGCACTCTACTCTGAACTCCTTCACGGCAAACGAGCCAAAGGTGGGCAGAGGAGACGTTTCAAGGACACCCTCAAAGTCTCCCTGATAAAGTACAACATCCCCAACGACATCTGGGAGTCCCTGGCCAAAGAGCGCCCCAAGTGGAGGAAGTGCATCCAGGAGGGCGCTGAGAACCTCGAGTCTTGTAGCCGAGAGCATGCAGAAACCAAACGCAGGCAGCAGAAGGAGCGGGCGGCAAACCAGACTCCCCACCCACCCTTTCCTTCAACGACTATCTGTCCCACCTGTGATGGGGACTGTGGCTCTCGTATTGAACTGTTCAGCCACCTAAGGACTCATTCTAAGAGTGGAAGCAAGTCTTCCTCGATTCAGAGTGCCTGCCTATGATGATAGCTGTCTGTCATTCTGGCCTGCTTCATTTGGGGCAGGTCCCAAGCCCTGCAGAGTCCCATAGCCACTTGATCACCATTGAGCTGGCGATCCAACCTGCTGTGCTGCCAGGTCGTGAAGTCCTGGACTTGGCCACCGGTTGAGTGTGTGACTGACCATCCACTCTAGGATGTCCCGAAACTCCTCCTCCTCCTCCTCATGTTTCTCCCCATTGGCTAACCGATGGCCTGCCAACCTGTACCATAGCGTGCAGAGGTGCCCCTCGCCGTCAATAGGCTAGATTCTCTGAAGGGTTGTGAATAATCTGTCTTATCTCCAACAGATCCGATAGACTCCTTCCTCTCTGGTCATTTAACACCCACTCCCCTCCTGCCCTAACATGGGATGGAATGATCTGCCCACTTCAGCCCTCTGAGGAACCTTGGCACTATTTCTGCACCAATGTCCAAAACCCAAGGAGATCTTGGGAGATAATAAACAGAGGAGATACTCTGGCAATCCCAGGATTCATAAGACCATAAGAACATAGGAGCAGGAGTAGGCCATACGGCGCCGCGAGCCTGCTCTGTCATTTAATATGACCATGGCTGATCCGATCATGGACTCAGCTCCCCTTTCCTGCCACTCCCCATAACCCCTTAATCCCTTGTCGGTTTAGAAGTTATCTATCTCTGTCTTAAATTTATTCAATGCCCCAGCTTCCACAGCTCTCTGAGGCAGCGAATTCCACAGATTTACAACCCTCAGAAGAAATTCCTTCTCATCTCAGTTTTAAATAGGCGGCCCCTTATTCTAAGATTATGCCCCCTAGTTCTAGTCTCCCCTATCAGTGGAAACATCCTCTGCATCCACCCTGTCAAGCCCCTTCATAATCTTATACGTTTCGATAAGATAACCTCTGATTCATTTCGCAAGCAGTAGCCAGTACTCAGGGATGGTGGACATCTTGAAAATTCCCTCCGCTTGGGATCCGCGTGTTGTCAGCTGGGAGAAACTCATTACCCAACAGTGAAACCTGTCTAAACTCTCAAAACACAGACACTCAGAGGCTGATTTAATGGACATGGTTGAACATACAAGAGGCATCGTGAAACCACGGTTACGAACAATGGAGAACCTTCAAGGCACCAAGCACCTTTTTACAACGCAAAATGTATTCAGTGGTTCTGGTTGGGAATGGGAGATCTTTACCCAGCATCCATAGCGGTAGAGAAACCACTCTATCTTGAGCATTGATGGCTCGCATGGCTCTCTGTCCCAGGGATAGTTAGTTGGATAGGATAGTGGTTATGTTACTGGAATAGTAATCCAGAGGCCTGGATTAATCCGGCGACATGACTTAAAATCCCATTATGGCAGCTGAGGGAATTTAAATTCAATTAATTAAATAAAAGCTGAAATTTAAAAAAAAAAAAATTAAAAATTCCAATATTGGTAATGGTGGCTATGAAACTACCGGGTTGTTATAAAAATCCTTCGGGTTTGCTAATGTCTGTTTTAGGAAAGGAAATCTGCCGCCCTTACCCGGTCTGGCCTCTATGACTCCAGACCACAGCATTGTGGTTGACTCTTAACTGTTCTCTGAAATGGCGGCTCACCACCACCTTCTCCAGGGCAATTGGGGATGGCCAATAAATGCCAGCCTCCCCAGCGACACCCACATCCTAAAAACGAATAATTTAAAAGAGTGGTTTCTCGACCATTCTGGATGATGGATAAAGAAATGCCCATTGTGCTGAACATTTTTACAGTGTACACGCACCACTTTTATAAAAAAAAAATAAGGACACTTGCAAACGAAAGACGGATGATGCCAGCTCCTGAGGTGTCCATACCGCAGGGAATCGGATACGGCCAGGGTGATCACCAGGACTAGTTTCGATCGCCTGGATGAATCGGAGAGGAATTTTCCCAGATTTTTTTTTGTTCCCCCAATTAGCCTGGGTTTTTATCTTTTTGCCTCTCCCAGGAGATCACATGGCTCCCGTTGGGGTGGAGTGCAGAATGTTTTAGTAAAGAGTGTCGCAGTTGTGTGGGTTGGGCTGGGTGCTCTTTACCTTTCCTCCATTGTTCATTGTTCATGGGTTTATATGTAACCTCCAGGAGCTGCTGACCGAGGGCCGTGCGGCTCTTTGTCGGCCGGCGTGAACACAAAGCGCAGAAGGGGGCCATTTCGGCCCAGTCAATTTCTATGTTCCATAGTGTACAGGTTTTACTGTATATTGGAACATGTCTCCTTTAGTGAGTTTAGACCTCTGGTCCTTGGCTCATTATTTATTCATTATTGGTGTCGCTGTCTGTAATGTGAGAACCTGAGGGTATGCTCACAGGTTTGTAGAGCTGTTGAGGACTTGGCCTGGAGGGTATTGCACGGGGCAGTTCTGTGCAATCGTTTTTTAAGTCTGTTCACGGACTCCCAGGCTGCCTGTGATTTCTGTGGTCTGGAAGAGTCCGTGTTCCATGTTTATATGGAATGTGTGAGGTTGCAGCCCCTGTTCCAATATTTGAAGGGGCTGCTCCTCAAACTCTGGTTGCACTTCAGTCCCACGCTCCTGATCTTTGGGCAGACTGCGTGAAGGGGAGCGGGCAGGTGGGAAGGCCCCCCCCCCCCCCCCCCTCGTAGGACTGCTCCTTGGTATGGCTAAGTGGGCCATCAGCCGGTCCAGGCAGCAGGGGGTCGTTTAGCCCGACTGCCTGCTTCTCTTCCGCTGTTACATCTGAGCCAGGGTGTCCCTGGAGATGGAGCACGCGGTGTCCACCGGTACGCTCGCGGTCTTCCGTGAGACGTGGGCACCGGAGGGACTGGAGTGCATCATCACCCCCAGAAACTACACTGTGATTTTGATTTTCTCAAACATTTTTGTTTAGTTTAGCTTCTAGTTGTTGTGCCCCTTTAACAAGGGGGGCACATGGTTTAATTGTATAATTTAAAATAGTTGTAGAGCTGTTGAGCTGGGAGTGGCTGAGCCAGTCACGTGATGTTCGCAAGACTCAATAAAACCCCAGCCAGTTGGGTTTGGGGGATCCACGATGAGGCAGGTGGTTGTGAGCCTGGTGGATGAACTGGTAATGTGCAGTGTGATAGACCTTTGCTAATAAACCAACTAGTTCTTAATAGCAATGTATTGCTATGCATTCTTAAGCATAGAACCTATGAAGCAAATCCATTAGTGTCCCTATCCCAAACCATTGCCAACCAGGAGCTGCAGTCTTTCCATCGAAACCAATGGTTAGCTGCTGGGGAGCGGCACCAGACTTTTGAGGAATAGGCTTCCAAATCGGGGTTTGCCATTGATCACAGGCACGAGGGGCCGAATGACCGCCTCCTGTGCTGCATCGCTCTATCTCCTGGGGTTTTTTTAGGACACTGTGGCTCCTTGGAGTTTGCACGGTTGGTGAAAGCGCTCTTCACTACTGACGCCGCGCTGATAATCTTCTTTCCTTTGGTTTCCCAGGTGGGCAGCAGGAGGGTCATCCAATATGGAGCTGCAATGATGCTTCTGCTAGGGACGGTTGGAAAATTCAGCGCACTCTTTGCATCGCTCCCGGACCCAGTTCTTGGAGCCCTGTTTTGCACTTTATTTGGTACGTTGGGTGCTATAGTTCGTCTCAGTAATAGAGCTCCCCCTAGTGGACTACTGCTTCACCTAGTGGACTGCTGATGTACTGCAACTACTGGTGTAAATACAATAAGGGTCATGTGGCAAGGTCACATGATTAGTTTCTGAGAGCCATCCTGTCGAGTGTGTTTATCAGTCATGTAGAAAGAATATATCACAATCTCTGCGAGCTGTCTTCTGATCATAGAATCCATAGAAGTTTACAGCACGGAAGGAGGTCATTTCAGCCCATCGTGTCTGTCGGTTGACCAAGAGCTACCCAGCCTAATCCCACTTTCCCGCTCTTGGTCTGTAGCCCTGTAGGTTACGGCTCTTCAAGTGCACATCCAAGTATTTTTTAAATGTGGTGAGGCTTTCTGCCTCTACCAGCCTTTCAGGCAGTGAGTTCCAGACCCCCACCACACTCTGGCTAAAGAAATTTCCCCTCATATATCTCCTCTATACTTTTCCCCCCTAATTACTTTGTCTATGCCCCCTGATTGTTGACCCCCCCCCCCCCCGCCAAGGAAAACCGGTCCGTCCTATCCACTCTATCCAGGCCCCTCATAATTTTATACACCTCAATCAGGTCTCCCCTCGGCCCCCTCTGTTCCAAAGAAAATCAACCCAGCATCCCTCCAATCTTTGCTCATAGCCGGGGGTGAAGGTCTGCCATCGAGGGCTAGTGGCTCAGCTCGTATCCCACATGTTGGGAAGTACTGAGACTTACCATTGCAAGACTGAGATTTTGCGAATGTATGTTACAGCGTCAGTAGACCAAGTGTCAGTAATACCCAGCACCATGCTACGGAGGCAGGTAGTGACTTGCATCAAGGGCAATAGAAGGCAGATAATGATCTGTGTAATATAGCTCCCCCGCAGTGGACTACTGCTCTACCCAGTGGACAACTGATGTAATGCAACTACTGATGTATAATAATAAAGGTTCATGTGACAGTCGCATGATAGTTGCAGCCATCTCGTATTAGTGATGTTGTAAGAATATATTGCACCCTGTATTTAGGACAGTAGAAGGCAGGTAATGATCTGTATTGACTTAATTGTACAGCAAGTAATTAGGAAGGCAAATTGAATGTTGGCCTTTATTGCAAGGGAACATAAAAATAGGGAAGTCCTGCTCTAATTGTACAGGATATTGGTGAGACCACACCTGGAGTACTGTGTACAGTTTTGGTTTCCTTATTTAAGGAGGGATATATTTGCATTGGAAGCAGTTAAGAGAATGTTCACGAGGTTGGTTCCTGAGATGAAGTGGTTGCCATATGAAGAAAGGTTGGGCCTGTACTCATTGGAGTTTGGAAGAATGAGGTGTGATCTTATTGAAATGTCGAAGATTCTGAGGGGGCTTGACAGGATAGATGCAGAGAGGATGTTTCCCCCCGTGGGGGAATCTAGAACTAAGGGGCATAGTTTCAGAATAAGGGGTTGCCCATTTAAAACGGAAATGAGGAGGAATTTCTTCTGAGAGTTGTGAATCTTTGAAATTCTCTGCCCCAGAAAGCTGAGGAGGCTGGGTCATTGAATATATTCAAGGTCAGAGATAGATAGATTCTTAAGCTATTGGGGAGTCAAGGCTTATGGGGAGCGGGCAGGGAAAGTGGAGTTGAGGCCAAGATCAGATCTGCCATGATCATCTTGAATTGAATTGTGGAGCAGGCACGAGGGGCCAAATGCCCTGCTCCTGCTCCTATTTCCTATGTTGTGTCTTTAAGGCAATAGAAGGCAGGCAGTGGCCAACGAGGCAGAAATTCAGTCAAGTGATTGTGATGTAAGTAACCAATTAAAACCCAGTGATTGTTACGTGTGAGATTGTGTCAGCTCAGTGCTGGATTGTGCGTGCTTTGTGAGGCATAGCTTATTAGGTTTTTCCTTAAACTGATGAATGGAGACGGATGGAATAGCCAAGGTACTGGCTGGGTGGTACATGTTGTGATTTAACCGTAACGTCAGCATCTCCATTCCGTCCTAATCGATCTTTGGGCCCAGTTGGTCGAGATTTTGCTTCTGGGTCAGAAGGTTGTGGTCTGAGCCCAATGCCAGAAGGTTGAGTTTGTGATCTAGGCTGACACGGCAGAGAGGTACTGAGGGAGGGCTGCAGTGTCGGTGGGGCGGTACTAAGGGAGGGCTGCAGTGTCGGTGGGGCAGTACTGAGGGGGCGCCGCACTGTCGGAGGGGTGGTACTGGGGGAGCGCCACACCGCTGAGGTTCTATCCTTCAGGTGAAATATGGGACCAAGGGCTGGTCTGGTGGTTTTGGTGATTCAGGTGGACATTCAAGATCCCACTGCATCAGCTGAAGGCGATCAGGAAGGCCTCCTGGTGTTCTGGGCAACATTGCTCTCGACAAACCCCAGCAAAAACCGATGCCCTTGTACATTGCTGCTGGTGGGATCTTGCTGAGTGCTAATGGCTGCCACGTTTGCCGATATAGAAACAATCGCTGCACGTTCAAAAAGTGGCTCATTATTGGAGAGGTTTTGATGTGAGGCCTTTGTGTCAATTGTTTTTGTGATGGTCTGTTCCACCTCTCCCCATAGGGATGATTACAGCTGTCGGATTGTCCAACCTTCAGTTTGTTGACCTCAATTCATCTCGGAATCTCTTTGTTCTCGGATTTTCCATCTTCTTCGGACTAATGCTGCCCAGTTACTTGAAACAGAACCCTCTGGTCACAGGTAGGTGCTGCATTCTGTAGTTGCTGCGCGTTGTACAGTCGACTCGTGAGCCAGGTATAGATCGGGGCCAGTGCAGGGCTCCCAGGGACTCCCAATCCCATCCCACCCCACAACATTTCCCTGCCTATCAATCCGGCACATACGATGGGCCGAATGACTGCCCCCTGTGCTGTGAAGTAACCTGTAATCCCACTTTCCAGCTCTGTAGGTTACGGCACTTCAAGTCCACATCCAAAAACTTACTAAATGTGGTGAGGGTTTCTGCCTCTACCGCCCTTTCAGGCAGTGAGTTCCAGACCCCCACCACTCTGGGTGAAGAAATTGCTCCTCAACCTTCCCCCATCTTCCCCCCCCCCCCCCCCCCCCCAATTACTTTAAATGTATGCTCCTTGGTTGTTGACTCCTCTGCTAGGGGAAATAGGTCCTTCCTATCCACTCTATCTAGGGCTTGACAGGGTAGCTATAGATAGGATGTTTCCCTGGCTGGGGAGTCTAGAACTAGAAGTCACAGTCTCAGAATGAGGGGTTGTCCATTTAGGATAATTTTATACACCTCCAATAACGTCTCCTCTGTTCCAAAGAAAACAGACCCAGCCTATCCAATCTTTCCTCATAGCTAAAATTCTCCAGTCCAGGCAACAATCTCGGAAATCTCCTCTGCACCCTCTCCTGTGCAATCACATCTTTCCTGTAATGGTTTGTTCTCCATTTTAACAGAGCTGGGAACCAATTAAAAATATCCAGGCGAGTGCTGACATTAAAACAGAGCGTAGATGTTTGCCACCGAAGGGTTGAGGGCAGTGGGCTCATCCTGTGTGTGTGTGTGTGTGTGTGTGTGTGTGTGTGTGTGTGTTTTGCTCGTTCTCTGAAATACTTGGGTTTGTTTTTGTAGTGCCTATCCGATCAGGAACCAAGGTCATCATTTTGGCTGTGGGTGGCGGGGCCATCTAGCCTCCTCCGCTGTTAACTTGCCTTTTGCACGTCTAGTTTTTAACCTTTGTTGCATGGCCAGTTGCTGACCGTGCGAGCGGATAACAGTACAGGGAGGGGAAACTGGACATTGAGTACAAGTGTAAAGACCTTTTCTTGCAATTATATAGGGTCCTGGTGAGATTGCACCTGGAGTATTGTGCACAGTTTGGTCTCCTTACCCAAGGAAGGATATACTTGCCATAGTGGGAGTGCAACCAAGGTTCACCAGACTGATTCCTGGGGGAGGGGGGAAGAAAGAGTGTCCTATGAGGAGAGGTTGAGTAGACTAGGCCTAGATTCTTGAGGTGGGTGAAGGTGCGGCGAATGAGGGCCCGGGGCAACACGGACCAGCCCACACTGCGATGTGTGAGCACACTAGGTCCATGCAGCAGAGCAGGTCTCCAGTCGTCCTGGTTCAACCCTTACCACTGGATAAAGACCTAGCTCTGTCAAGCCTGTGTGGTCACCACACGTTAAAAAAATCCACACACAGCCATGTTCCGCCCCCTCAATTGGAGTTCAGGACTGGAACATCGGGTCCTTCATTGAAACATCTGTGAACTCTCGTGGAAGCAAGTCATCCTCGTTCGAGGGACCGCCTGTGATGAGAGTTTAGAGGAATGGGAAGTGATCTTATTGAAACATTCAACATTCTTCCAGGGCTTGAGGGTGGATGCAGGGAGGATGTTTCCCCTGACTGAGTCTAGAACCAGGGGTCACCGTCTTGGAATAAGGGGTCGGCCATTTAAGACTGAGATGAGGAGAAATTTCTTCACTCGGTGGTGAATCTTTGGAATTGGAGGCTCAGTCGCTCGCTCGCTCTCGCTCGCTCACCATCTTGACAGGTTCTCTCGTTGTGTTTACCACGCAGGTATTTCTGAAGTTGACCAAGTGTTGAACGTTCTGCTAACGACGGCCATGTTTGTGGGAGGCTGTGTGGCCTTCATCCTGGACAACACTATCCCAGGTGGGTCTGAAGGTCCAGCCAGTCACGTTGATCGCCGGGTGTCCGCACTGCCGACCTCGACAACGCGTCCTGGTCAGATTGGCCGTCGCGGCACCCCACCCTCGCTGCTGCCCGGCTCCTAAATCTCCCTCGCGGGATTTTATTGCTTGCAGCAACTTTCTCCCTTTGCCGCAAGTCTACAGAGCAGAAAGAAGTCCCTCGGTCCAACTGCTCTCCGCACCAGCCTCCTCCCACCCTCGAAACGTGTAAGATTATGAGGGGGCTTGACAAGGTGGATGCAGAGAGGATGTTTCCACTGATGGGGGAGACTAGAACTAGGGGGCATAATCTTAGAATAAGGGGCCGCCCATTTAAAACTGAGATGAGGAGAAATTTATTTTGAGGGTTGTAAATCTGTAGAATTCGCTGCCACAGAGCTGTGGAAGCTGGGACATTGAATAAATTTAAGACACAGATAGACAGTTTCTTAAACGATAAGGGAATAAGGGGTTATGGGGCGCAGGCAGGGAAGTGGACCTGAGTCCATGATCGGATCAGCCAAGATCATATTAAATGGTGGAGCAGGCTTGAGGGGCCCTACTGCTCCTATTTCATGTTCCTCTGACCCCATCAACATAACCCTCTCTTCCCTTCTCCCTCATGTGTTTATCTGGCTTCCCCTGAAATGCATCGATACTATTCGCCTCAACCACTCCCTGTGATAGCGAGTTCCACATTCTCACCACTCTGAGTGAAGAAGTTTCTCCTGAATTCTCTCTTCATTACTATCTTATATTGATGGCCTCCAGTTTTGGTCTCCCCCAACAAGTGTACAGTTCCCTGCTGGAGAGAGCAGCGAGCTGGTACCCTGCCAGGGTCTGCACCATAACTGGCCCAGTGTGGATCATCGTGCCCGTGCCAGCTCTTTGCAAGAGCTACCCAATTATTCCTGCTCCCCCACTCTTTGCCCACAGCCCTGCACATGCTCCCTTTTCACTGTCAGCTGTGGCTCAGTGGGCAGCACTCTCGCCTCTGAGTTGGAAGGTTGTGGGTTCAAGTCCCACCCCAGGAACTTTTGAGCGCACAAGTCTAGGCTGACACTCCCCAGTGCGGTGCTGAGGGAGTGCTGCACTGTCGGAGTTGCTGTCTTTCGAATGAGACGCTAAACCGAGGACCTGTCTGCGCTCTCGGGTGCATGTAAAAGATCCCACGGCACTATTTCGAAGAAGAGCAGGGGAGTTATCCCTGTGGGGGTGGGGGGAAATGCTGAAGCCCCTGGCATCCCCGGTGCCCCGCGTTGGGCGAACCCGTGACTCAAAGTCCCACACTGCACGCCGCCGTTTGCACGGGGTGTTGTGTTCAGGAGGCGCGCGGGGCGGTAACCTGACCAATTCACCCCCCTCGCTGCTGTTTCCACAGCGCCTTTACATAGAATCAAAGAAATTTACAGCACGGAAGGAGGCCATTTCGGCCCATCGTGTCCGCGCCGGCCGATCAAGAGCGACTCGGTCTACTCCCACTTTTCAGCTCTGGGTCAGTAGCCCTGAAGGTTACGGCACTTCAAGTGTATATCCAAGCACTTTTTAAATGTGGTGAGGGTTTCTGCCTCTACCACCCTTTCAGGCAGTGAGTTCCAGACCCCCACCACCCTCTGTCCCCTCAAATCTCCTCTAAACCTCCTACCAATTACTTTAAGTCTATGCCCTCTTGGTTTGGACCCCTTTGCTAAGGAAAAAGGTCCTTCCCATCCACTCTCTCAACACTCATAATTTTATACACCTCAAAACATCACTCCCTTCGAGATGTCCCAAAGTGCAGAGGGCAGACGGGGCCTCGGTTTAACGTCTCATTCAAAAGTCTGGCTGAAGGGAGGCCATTCTGAGCGATGCAGTGGGCGACTATAAATTCAGGACCCCGGGCCTCACCTTGCAGGGTTTCAAGAGAAGCGCGAGTGGCTCGCTCTGCTCCGCTGCTCTTTGCAATTTGCAGTCATTTCGGTCATAATTTCCCATAATGAGCCTGATTTAGGAATTGTTGACGGGACCCGCTGTACGAGCTCGATTTTCCAGCTCTGCCCTGAGCTGCGTGCGGCAATTAACCAGAACATCATGTTAATGGAAGGAGCAGAGCCGAGCTGGCACTGCTTATCCGTCCCACTGCCTTCTCTCCAGTGACTCCATCCTCTGCACCCGAAGAATGCGGCGTGAATGTGAAACCCAACCGAGAAAGTTCAGTGGGACCTGGGTGGCACAGTGGGTTAGTCACATGCTCCTCCACCTTTTGGGGCCCGTGCCGGCAGCCTAGACTGAACAAATAAACCAAGAGCTTGCATTTATATAGCGCCTTTTAACGTAGTAAAACGTCCCAAGGCATTGCCCAATAGCGTTATCAAACAGAATTTGACACCGAGACACAAGGCGATGCGGGGACCAAAAGCTTGGTCAAAGAGGTAGGTTTTAAGGAGTGTCTCTTAAAGGAGGAAGGCGAGGTGGGAATTTCGGAGCTTGGGGCCCAGGCAACTGAAGGCACGGCCACCAATGGTGGAGCGATTTTAGAATCGGGGATGCTCAGGAGGGCAAATTGGAGGAGCGCAGAGACCTTGCGGGATTGTGGGGCTGGAGGAGATTAGAGATGGGGAGGGGCAAGGCCCTGGAGCGATTTGTAAATAAGAATGAGCATTTTTGAAATCTGTGTTGCTTAACGGGGAGCCAATGTAGGTCAGCGAGCACAGGGATGATGGGTGAGCGGGACTTGATGCGAGTTAGGACACAGGGCAGCTGAGTTGAGGATCATCTCCAGTTTATGTAGGGTAGAATGTGGGAGGCCAGCCAGGAGTGTGTTGGAATAATCAAGTCTAGCGGTAACAAAGCCATGGATGAGGGTTTCAGTGGCGGATGGGCTGAGGCAGGGGCGGAGACGTGCGATATTATGGAGGTGGAAATAGGCGGTCTTGACTATGCTGCGGCTATGTGGTTGAAACCTCATTTCAGGGTCAGATATGGTGCCAAGGTTGTGAACAGTGTGGTTCAGCCGCAGACAGGAGTTGAGGAGAGGGATGGAGTCAGTGGCTAGGGAACGGAGTTTGTGGCGGGGACCGAAGACAATGGCTTCGCTCGTCCCAATATTCAATTGGAGAAAACGTCTGCTCATCCAGAACTGGATGTCGGACAAGGTATCGGTGGACATGGGTAGACTGCTCTGACCCCTCTCCTTTTCCGTTCATGACAGGAACCACTGAAGAGAGGGGCCTTCTCAAGTGGAAGGCCGGATTGGCGGGGGGCAAGTCTTCGGACATCAAAGAGACCTACAACTTGCCCTTTGGCATGAAGTTCTTGGAGAGATACAAGTGTTTCAGCTACTTGCCCATCAGCCCGACCTTCACTGGATTCGCCTGGGACATGTGCCGGGAGAAGAGCGGCAGCCGGAGGCGGGAGCAGGATCCAGAGTCGACCGTATAGCATGTCGCGAGCCACGTCGTCCGCTGTAGTCGTAGGACTCCTTTCCCGCTGTTGCGTACGCGCCCTGGATGATGCGGGAGGGAGGGAAAGAGATTCTGTGTTGTCTCACTCCACCCTTCCCTCCCCCTCTCAGCAAAAGATTTTTACCACCTTTGTCGTTTGGAAGCCTTTGGTTGGACAAGCTCGACAAGATGGCGTCTCGTGTCGCAACACGTGGGAACCTTCGCGCGTCCGTTCCGCATCCAACTCATCGTCTGCAGCGCCAAATCGGCGCAGGAAATCCTGGCCCCGCAGTCGGGACACTGCACAAACTCGGGGCAACCCCCCCCCCCCCCCTTTTTATTTCTGTTGAGCAGATTTGAGGAGATGGGGGTGGGTGGGGGGAACATTTTGCATCGGAACAACCCTCTGAGCAAGCCAATGGCCACCGTCTTGCAGAATCATAGAAGTTTACAGCGCGGAAGGAGGCCATTTCGGCCCATCGTGTCTACGCCGGCCGACAAAGAGCCATCCAGCCTAATCCCACTTTCCAGCTGTCGGTCCGTAGCCCTGTAGATCACGGCACTTCAGGTGCACATCCAAGTATTGACGTGTTTGTCGGTGGAGGGCAAGGATCCTGTGTGGGGCGGGGGATGTGTGAGTGTGAGTGTGAGTGTGAGTGTGAGTGTGAGTGTGAGTGTGAGTGTTTTTCTCTCTTCCCCCTCTCTCAATTGTGGCTTGCTGGGAATAAAAGGAAAGTCACGGGTGAGTAAAGGCCATTCAGCCCATCGAGTCTGTCCCCCTGATGCTCCGACTCGCCCAGCGCCCACTCCCCAACCCCATCCCCCAATTTTGTTTTGGATCGCTCCCAGACCGTACCTGGGAGATCATTTCAAACTTTAACAACCCTTTCATCTCTTGACTTTTTCTTCCCTGGGATCCGCCTTGTTCCATTGGCCTGAATGCCCCTCTCTCCAATAAGCCATTTTACACTCGACATACCTCAGCGAGGTCCATGTTTAAACTACTTTCCAGAGTCCAGAGCCCAGCGCTTAAGCTTGACCCCTCTTTCCTCGTAGCTGGTTCATTTCACCTCAATCTTGTTGCTTTTCTCTGCCCCCTCCCCAGTGCGTGTACCTTGCCATGTTCAGGTGAGGTGGTGATCTGACCACAACGCCCATGTCCACATACTATCCACTGCGGGCTCTGACAGGCAGTCAGTTTATTGCTCCAATTCCGTCTCCACAATGTTTTAACACTGAAAGTGCTCAACTCTACTGTCACTCCCAGGTTCTTCTGGTAGTGCCCCTGTCTCTTCGCCCTCGCCCCCCGCCACCTCCCTGTGTTGTATATTTATCTTGCCTATTCGTCCTCCCAATGCTTCTGCATACGTAATGATCAGATTTAACTTGCCATTTTATCTGCCCAATCATACAGCAGACCTGAATGCTCCTGTCAAACTGACAGCATCCTCCACCCTGTGACTGCACTCCCAAATTGGGGTCATTGGCAAATTTAAGAATATAAGAAATAGGAGCAGGAGTCGGCCCTGCAGCCCCTCGAGTCTGCTCTGCCATTCAATCAGATCATGGCTGATCATCGACCTCAACTCCACTTTCCCGCCCGATCCCTTGATTCCCCTAGACTCCAAAAATCTATCTATCCCAGCCTTTGAATATATTCAGAGACTCAGCATCCACAGCACTCTGGGGCAGAGAATTCCAAAGGTTTACCACCCTCGGAGAGAAGAAATTCCTCCTCGTCTCTGTCTTAAATGGCCGGCCCCTTATCCTGAGACGATGCCCCCTAGTTCTAGACTCTCCAGCCTGGGGGAAACGACCTCTCAGCATCTACCCTGTCAATCCCCTTCAGAATCTTGTATGTTTCAATGAGATCACCTCTCATTCTTCTAAACTCCAGAGAGTATAGGTCCATTCTACACAATCTCTCATCATAGGACAACCCTCTCATCCCAGGACTCAATCTAGTGAACCTCTGTTGTACCGCCTCCAAGGCAAGTATGTCCTTCCTGGGAGAAAGAGACCAAAACTGTGCACAGTATTCCAGGTGTGGTCACTCAATTTAACAAGCCTAAGCTTGGTTTCACTCCCAGATCTTTGAATTAAGAAGGGAGGGTGTGAGGCACTCTGACTGATGCAATGGCTCTCACATCTGCTCTCAATTTGCACTCTTCTGATTTTATTTTTATTATCCAACTCCCAGGCCTTGCATTCTACCCCCACCCCGCGTCCCACGGACTGAAGCACTCTGGTGGGACTTTTAAAAGTCCAAGCGAGGCGAATTCCTTGGCGTCTATTTTATTTATAACTACCTCAGAAGTAGACCCCGCGTTTTGTCCATTGGGACCGTTCCCTCTCCCGAACCCTGCGTGACCCACGGGCTTGGCGAAGGAGGGGCAGAGTTCAATGGTTCCTCGTCGACCGGTCTGGTGGCTTTGTCGCTGGAAGAACGAAACCACTGCGTTAACGACCAGTGCTTTTTTTGGGAGTGCGCTGCCCGTTCAGATTTCTGCGGGTTTTTCCTGTTCCTGAGCCAGCGCGCAGCCTGCGTGGGACCTCCAGTCCGCTGCTCAACAGGAACATCCCCCAAACCCCAAACGCTGTGGGGAAGTTCCGCCCCATGCCGGCGCTCGGGAGCAGAGCAAGCCAAAGGTGACCGTGACCCGCATCTCATTATTCGGGCGGAGGGGTTGAATTGGATGTTTGATTGTTGGCGGCCGTGCAGTGAAAGGGCGCTCCTGAGTGGCCAAAAGCATTGGGACTTGGTTTAATCTCCCGGCATTTACATTCCTCGTTGAACAGGCAAGGCGGCGAGGGCTTGTGTGTTGTTGCCGGCTGTCAACTGGAAGTGGAAAGCTATTTGGGGGGGGGGGGGGGGGGGGGAACGTACCTTAACTCCCTCTTTCACCCCCCCCCCCCCCCCCCCACACCCACTCTCTGGTCAACGCGACAGGAATTTGAGCGAGTTGGGACTGTTTTGCGCGAGCACCGTGTACTCGTGCCCCAATCGCGAAGCGTTGCAAGCCTTCGACCAAAACAGTAACTCCTCAGTGCGTTTCCGCAGAGTGGGTGTTGCGGAGGGGTGGGGGGTGCATTTGCCGGGGGGGGGGGGAAATCCTGTGGGTTTCTCTGGCGCGGGGGAGGCGCGAATGTCCGTCTCGTGTCACGCCTGTCTTCCCCAGTCAATCAGGATGTGGGGCTGCGGGCCAGCACTGCGTTCCGTGACGGGTTTTGGGGGGGAATTTCCTGATTGTTTTTTCAACTTTACGATGCACCTTAATCCTCAAAGGGTGGCGTTTCTCAGTATCACCCGCCCGTGCTGTCGCTGCGTGGCCCTGCCCCTTTTTGCCGATAGATTCGGCGAAAATGTCGTCTTAAAACGAGCCATACCCCTCCCCCCGACTTCCCTTTGAGGGGAGTGGCAATATCCTCCCACTCCAAGTGTCGAGTTGCAAAATGGGCGTGCGCTTGGCTTGGCCCCAGGGTTGCCCCCCCGCCCACCAGCATCTCCCGCTTGTGCAGGGGTGGAAGCTTGAGGTGCTGTTGATCAGGGAGGGGGTTTGCCAGCTACGCACAGGTGCCCTGGCCTTGGACCCAACACCAGGTTGACCAGCAACATTGGTGAGGGCAGGTTGGCCTTGTTGCACAGTACCTAGGGGTGAGGGTGGGGGGGGGGGGGGAACGGGGCAAGGCCTCGACGCTCTGGGCCTATCTGGGAAAGGTCCAGCCTTTGGGGCTTCCCTGGATGTCGAGTGGGTCAGGTGGTACCCACGTCCTGAAACGGCACCGAACCGGACCAGGAAATGCCCCGCGTTCCCCCATTCCCGGCTCTGCCGAGATTTGGAGGTGGCGCGGCCCTCCCGCCCCCGGGCTGGGTCAAAATCAACGCGAGCCGCCCATCCCCAGCATTCTCGGGTGAGCGAGGCCACAATTGGGCTCCTCCGCGATGTCCCCACAGCCGAATAGTTGGATGGGTTAGTGAGAGGTGGGACCAATGTCAGTTGCTCAGTAATTAAATCAGTATCACCCCTCATGATACGGAGAACGGTGCTGAAGGTGAAACACTGACCCTGTTGGTGTTACAGGGCAGATGTTGTTTTAACCTGAACACAAATCTGCCAGCAGGCTTGTCTTACAATCCAAAACAGTGGCTTCACATGGTCAGTCCACACCTACATTCCTCTTTAATCAGTGTGTTAAACCTGCTTTTTAAAAAAATATATATATTCATCCCTGCAGTTTATTATTAATGTTTTGTATCTCTTCATCCTGTCAGTGCTGCTGGGGGGTGGGGGGGGGGTGTTGTGGGGACAGTCTTGGCCCAGTCCGCTTTGAGGTCTGTTCACAAGAGGCATGACTGGAAGCAAAACATGCCAGCTTGGAAACCTTGGCGGGGTAGGGGGGAGTGTCAGGCAGCAGTAGTAACCTTGAGCCACAGGGGACCGGGACATTTCACACACAAAACACTCGGTTGTCGTATGATGTTTTGTTTTTTGTCTGTTTTTATTATTGCATCTCGTGATCTTGCCCTGCAGTATCTGAAACTGGCACCTTTTTTGTGTGTGTGAGGTGGGGGGGTGTGGTGTGGTGTGGGGGAAGAAGGAATGAATCAATCTCCCCCTCCCCTTCATTTTTTCTAACAGTGGCAGGGTGGTGGTGCGAGCTAACTAGCCAGACAGGGGCTCGTTCATGCGGGCCAGTGATCTCTGTTTGCTGCCTCAGAGCTGTGGAAGCTGGGACACTAAATTTAAGACCGAAATAGACAGTTTCTTAAACGATAAGGGGATCAGGGGTTATGGGGAGCGGGTAGGGAAGTTGAGCCGAGTCCATGATCTGATCAGCCATGATCTTATTGAATGGCGCAGAAGGCTAGAGGGGCCATAATGGCCCACTCCTGCTCCCAATATGTTCTTGTGTACATCTGCTGTATTTAAAAAAAAAAAATGATTCATTCACAGGGTGTGGGCGTTGCTGGCAAGGCTGGCATTTATTGCGCATCTCTAATTGCCCCTTGAGAAGGTGGTGGTGAACCGCTGCAGTCCGTGTGGTGTAGGTGCTCCTGCAGTGTTAGTATTTTCACCCAGCGACAATGAAGTGGTGTGTGATGCGGAGGGGAAGTTGGGATGCGTTGCTGAAAGAAGCCTTGGCGAGTTGTTGCAGTGTATCTTGTAGATGGTGCACACTGCAGCCACGATGCGCCGGTGGTGAATGTTGAAGGTGGTGGACCGGGTGCCGATCAAGCAGGCTGCTTGTGTCCTGGATGCAGCAGTTATCACTGCAAACACAATCGATGGAATGATCTGTGCCCGCATCGGACAAGCTTCAGTGCATCTGCGCTCGAACCAGAACCAGGACGGAGTGAGGACTTCTCCCCCTTGCCGTATCACGGTTGCATCAACACGAGTTGCTCCGCCCTGCCATTTGTCCCACCACTCTGGCTGAGTGTGCTCCTGATCCACTCCTGCTTGTTCCCCCCAAAAGCTGAGAAAGTAATCTGCAATTACTCCCCTGGCCCAGATAGCATAAAGGATTGTGTTTTTTTTAAAACATTCTCTAGAACGGAGAATGTTTCCGGCCATTTTAGCGACCACTGCGGTGGCCCCCAAAATCACTGCGGTCAAGCAACGGCCTGTTGTGATTGGATACGATACGACGGGACGTAACGCAGGCGTTGAACTGGAAACGGTTCAGCTTGGCATTGGTTGCGGTAACAACCCTGCCCCTCCCCCACTTTTTTAAGAAGCAGCTTTGATCTTTTGAGAACAAAACCAGCTTAAAAGACGTAGCCCTGAAAAGGACCCAGTGCAAATACTCAGTCTTGATCATGGGCAGCTCCAAAAAATTTTAATGCACCTCCACTCCCACTTCCTGGGGATCGTCTGTACAGAGCAAGGCTGGGCAAAATATAGTCGGCAAGCCTGACCTTATGGGTGGGGTAGAAAATAGAGAGAAGGTAGTCAGACAGGACCCTTTAATTGGGAGGCAGCAAGTCCGACTGTTGACAGTGTATCCTCCCCTCCACCGCAGTCCAACACCCGAGCGGCAGGTAGGAGGTAGATTTGGGGTATGGGATCTTGCTGTGCTTCGCTCGGCTACTGATTGACGGGTAGGTGCCAGTTTCAGGCAGCCACATTGCAGTATTTATAGTCTAGCAGTCGATGTCTGCTCTCGGTAACACTGCGTCGTCTCCAATATCTGGAAGGGTGATGATGAATCGTTTTTGATGCTGTTCAAAGCTCTCCTTGTACGTTGCCAGTGTTTTGTCATTAAGCAATCTTTGTGTTTCAGCTTTGTAGCCCTGTACTCCAGATCAGCATGTAGAAATACAGAAGAGGTTCAATTGTATTTTTCTAACATTGCATCATGTGAAATCTGATGTGTGAAATCTATTTAAATGCTCGTAATGTCTTTGCAAGACATTTACAGGGACCGTTGTAGCACCATATCTGTTAACCTTCTCATTCCAAGTTTCTTCAGTAATTAAAAAAAAATAAAAACAAATCTGCAGTAAGTAAACTTGGTAATTAAATTGTTTGCACCATGTCCTTCATTTCTTTCCAATCCTTGTTTTTGTATCTTGGTTAACATTCCTGGTACTAGTGCCAATGTGTGTGTACTTGGTCCATGCAGCAGGGCTGGTCTCTAGTCGTCTTGCATCCCCTTGCCACTTGACCAAGACCGTGCTCCGTTAACCCCGTGTGGTGGCTGGTGTGCACTGGCCACCCCACATTAAATATTCACGCACAGGCATCTTCCACCCTTTTAAAATGAAGTTCGGGACCTGGCATCAAGCACCTGAGAACTCATTTTAGTGTTGAAGCAAGTCATCCTTGATCCCAGAAAAGGCCAAGAGGAGAACTGATTAGAGGTGTTCATAATCATGAAGGGTTTAGATCGAGTAATTAAAGGGAAGCAGTTTCCAATGGCGGAAAGGTAAAGAACCAGAGGGCACAGGTTTAAGGTAATCGGCAAAAGAAGCAGAGTGCCATGAGGAATAACCTTTTCATGCAGCGAATGGTTGAAATTTGGAATGTACTGTCTGATGGGGTGGGGGCAACATTCAATAATAGCCTTTAAAAGGGAGAAGAAATGGATTTGGGGAAAGAGCGGGGTTCACTGGATTGCTCTTTGAAAGAGCCGACGGGTTGATGGGCTGAATGGCCTCCTCCTGTGCCGTGCTATTCTATACATCAGTGGCTGTCTTCCCCCTGCTGGCTCAGTGGGTAAGCACTGTTGTGGGCTGATGCCCCTGCAGATAAAGATGGCCAGGGTTAGCTAATCTCAACCACGGAGGGTGGTGGGGCAATGCCCATACGATAGAAAGAACTTGCATTTCTATAGCGCCTTTCACAATCTCAGGATGTCCCAAAGTGCTTTGCGGCCAATGAAGTACTTCTGAAGTGCGGTCATTGCTGTAATATGGGGAACACGGCAATTGATTTGCGCACAGCAAGCTCCCACAAACAGCAATGTGGTCATGACCAGATAATCTGTTTTAGGTGTTGGTTAAGGGATTAATAGTGGTCAGGATTTTCCTGCTGTTGGTTGAAATAGTGGCCGTGGGCTCTTTTGCATCCACCTGAGAGCAGACTGGAGCCTTGGTTTAACGTCTCATCTGAAAGACGGCACTCTCTCAGCCCTGCACTGGGAGTGGTAGCCTGGATTATGTCCTTGAGTCCCAAGAGTGGGACTTGAACCCACGACTTTCTGACTCTGAGGCAAGAGAGTGCTACCTACTGAACCACGGCTAATGCAATAGGCTAGGACGGGGAGTAAATCGGCCAGCATTCATACTTTGCCTCGTGAACCCTTCATTGTGCTGCATACAAGGTTTGACTCGATCCTCCAGCCTCATGGTTAAGTAGATTGTGGACACTTACTAGTCAATGATGGCAGCTGGGAGCATCAACGTGTGTGAAGGTTCAGTGCGAACAGGAGTAGGTCATTCAGCCCCTCGAGCCTGTTCCTCCATTCAGTGAGATCATGGCTGATCTGTGACCTAACTCCATATACCTGCCTTTGGCCCGTATCCCTTTGGTTAACAAAAAAATCAATCGCCGATTTGAAATTAACAATTGATCTGGCATCAACTGCTGTTTGCGGAAGACAGTTCCAAATTTCTACCACCTTTTGTATGTAGAAGTGTTTCCTAATTTCACTCCTGAAAGGCCTGGCTGTAATTTTTAGACGATGCACACCCTAGTCTTAGAGTGTTTCTGCTGGTTGGTGATTCTAACTGCTCCCCTTTTAATATCATGATCAGATCACCCTTCAACCTTCTGACAGGATGGGGCTTGGCTGTTACACCGGCCTGTCTTGGCCTACACAGGAGCAATACGCAATGTAACAAAGAGTAGCTATGGTATAGTATTTCTGAGAGTCAAAACCTTCAGAACAGGGGCGGGGGAAGTTGTGAATATGACCCCTCCAAAGTGTGGAACTGGCAGAATCACATTTGCTGCAAAAGCAAATTACTGCAGATGTTGGAAATCTGAAATTAAAAACAGAAATTGCTGGAAATATGCAGCAGTGGGGAGAGAGAGAGAGAGAGAGAGAGAGACAAGAGTTAACGTTTCAGAACTGGAAAAAGTTTGAGATGTAACGAACGGGTTTTTAAGCAAGTGCAGGGGCAGAGAAAGTGGGGGGGGGGCGTAGGGGAGGAGAGGAGAGGAAAGAACAAAAGGAAAGGTCTGTGAAAGGGTGGGAGGCAGGAGAGATTAGAAACAAAAGGGACGATGATGTGAGGCAAAAGGTGATGGTAATGGGACAAGTTAAGGAACAAAAGATGGGTCTAGATAGGGTGTGAATGAAGATGGCACAATCAACGGGAAGAGGAAGAAAAGAAAAACAAAATATAGCGGTAAAAGTCTGAAATTGTTGAACGCGATGTTGAATCCAGAAGGCTGTAAAGTGCAAAAACGAAAGATGAGGTGCTGTACCTCGAGCTTGCGTTGAGCTTCATTGGAACAGTGTAGGAGGCCGAGGACGGAGAGGTCAGAGTGGGAGTGGAGGGGAATTAAAGTGACAGGTGACTGGAAGCTCAGGGTCACGCTTACAGACTGAACGGAGGTGTTCCACAAAGCGGTCACCCAATCTGCGTTTGGTCTCCCCAATGTAGAGGAGACCACATTGTGAGCAGCGAATACAGTACACTAAACTGAAAGAAGTACAAGTAAATCGCTGTTTTCCCTAGAATCAGATTTGCTGCCTGTTACACCAAGCGCCAGATATCCAGTTCTTTTGAAGGCAATTGCCCTCTGTATTGCAAGGCCGTGCATGTCTAATTTGACAGAAATTCTGTTTTGGATGGAATTAGGAGTTTTATCGGGAGGACTGCATGGAAAGGTCACGCGGGTTGATGGCAGTAAAGCCAGCTTCAACATCCTGATGGCCGTGACCTTCAACATGTACTAACTCTCCTGTGATAAGTGGGCCTTTGAACCAAAGCAGCAAAAAGGCACAAGGAGCCAACATGTCTTCCTTGCTAATCGCTCTGAGAATGATCTTACACCAACCAGTAAAAGTTCTTTGATGCCAGTGTCGTGGTTTCAAGGAATTGGATTATGTGTGTGGTTTGGCACCAGTCCATGTCAAACAAAGCTGGGATTTATGATGAAAGATTTGGATTTTCAAAAGTACCTTGTCATTATCTATCAAAAGGCTTCACAAGCAATGGATTTTGAAGTGTAATATATGTAGGAAATGCTGAAAGCGCACCTACAGCCATCGGCTGTACTAAACCAGGATTATTCTCTGTTCTTCAAGTAGTCTCGTGGGATCTTCAAGGTCCATCTGAAGAAGCAGCCGGGGACTTAGTACAGGGTCTGCAGGACGTAACACTCTTAGCTCTGCGCTGGAATGTCCCAGATAATCTGCTTCGGCCCTCTAGTGTTTGCACTTATATTGCGCCTTTAATGTCATGAAACATCCCAAGGCGCTTCACAGGAGTATTATAAATTATTTGACACTGAGCCTCATAAGTAGAAATTAGCACAGGTGCCCAAATGCTTGGTGAAAGAGGCAGGTTTTAAGGAGCATTTAAGACAGAGATAGAGAGTTTCTTCACCAATAAGGGAGTCGAGGGTTATGGGGAATGGGCAGGGAAGTGGACCTGAGTCCATGATCAGATCAGCCATGATCGTATTAAATGGCGGAGCAGGCTCGAGGGGCTGTATGGCCTACTCCTGCTCATATTTCTTATGTTCTTATGAAGGAGGAAAGAGAGATAGAGAGGGAGTTCCAGAGCTTGGGGCCCAGGCAACAGAAGGCATAACCACCAATGGTTGGAACAATTATAATCAGGGATGCCCAAGAGGGCAGAATTAGAGGAGCGCAGAGATCTCAGACAAGCCAGCAAGGTCCCTGGGACAGATGTGCTGGGGCAGCGACAGAGGTCCTATAAAGAACCAGAGGCGACACGAGGAAACTTTTTTTTTTACACAGCGAGTTGTTGCGATCTGGAATGCGCTGCTTGAAAGGGCGGTGGGAGCAGATTGAATAGTAACATTGGATAAATACTTGATGAGAAAAAAAATTACAGAGCTATGGGGAAAGAGCAGGGGAGTGGGATTATTTGGCTAGCTCTACCAAAGGGCTGGCCCAGGCATGATGGGCTGAATGGCCTCCTTGTGCACTGTATTATTGTATCATTCTATCTGTGGGGCAGTAGGATTGGTTCTGAATTGCTCGAGCAATGAGCCAGCACAAACAAGAGGGGCTGATGGCCGCCTTCTGGTCTTTCGGATGAGACGTTAAACCAAGGCCCCGTCTGCCCTCTCTCAGGTGGGCCGTAAAAGATCCCAGGGCCTCTACTTTGAAGAAGAGCTGGGAGGAGTTATCCACGATGTACTGGGGCCAATATTTATCCCTCGATCAACATCACTAAAAACAGATTATCTGGTCATTGCTGTTTGTGGGAGCTTGCTGTGCACAAATTGGCTGCCGCATTTCTCCCATTACAACAGTGACTACACTCCAAAAGTAATTCATTGGCTGTAAAGCGCTTTGAGACGTCCGGTGGTCGTGAAAGGCGCTATATAAATCCAAGTCATTCTTTCTGATTACAGTTGTATGGGTTCGACTCCAGTGGGTCAAGCAGCAGAAATTAATTCATACCAAATTCCAGATGGTATAATCTGCGAGGAAGTCATGAGTTTGTACAGGCATGCGGAGGGCCTGAATTCATTTAACATTTGTTGCATTTGAACTCGATGCCTTGCTGTTTTCAATAAAATGTTCAATAAACGATTCCAGTGAAGGTTTTGAGCGGATTAGTTCCAATACACTGAGTTTTAGGCTCTTCGATCCCAGCAGGTGCAAGAAAGGATTTAGTGATTGCAAAGGGATCTGTGACGTCCCGGTAGACGTGAAGTCCAGAATCAAGCCAAATCTTTTGCTAATCGCCTTAAACCTCTGTATTTTCTACAGCTTCAAACCTTGATCCCGCTTCCCCTTCAAAGAATGCTCTTTGTCAGCAATATGTTGGCAACAAGTTCGGGCATGAATCATTGCCACTGCCTCCCCTCTTCTCCTTGTAAAATTATTCAGCTTTTTCAAAAAATATGATGGAAATCTCATCATTGTCCAGATTGGCTTGACCCAGACCTCATCTGAGCTGAACAGCATCTCATCTTTCGTTTAGGCACTTTACAGCCTTCTGGACTCAACATCGAGTTCAACAATATCAGACCATAACCTCAGCTCATATTTGTTCCCATTCCTCCGCAACACCCCCCCCCCATTTTTATTTTTCTCTCTGTTTCCCACTGGTAATTATTCCATCATTCACACCCTATCTAGACTCATCTTTTGTTTCCTAACTTGTGCCGTTACCATCTCACTTTGGCCCTTCGTCTCTTTCGTCTCTCAAATCTTGCCTGCCTTCCACCCGATCACAGACCTTCCCCTTTTTTATTCTTTCCTCCCACTCCCCCTTTCGGTGCTCCTTCAGGACCTTTTCGAATGATTCCCAGTTCTGACAAAGGGTCACAGACCCGAAATGTTAACTCTGTTTCTCTCTCCACGGATGCTGCCCGACCCGCTGAGTATTTCCAGCATTTTTCTGTTTTTAATTTCTGTTTCCAGCATCCGCAGTGTTTTGCTTTCGTGTTAACCTGAGCCGGAGACTTCTGTTTCCCGAGGCTCTCCGCAGGGTATATTTTATCACCATAGGGACTGTCTGCTGTGGTAAAATAACCCTCGCCTTTTTCTAACTAGATTTGTGTTCCCATTTATAGATTGTTTATTCCCATTGAAAGGCTAATCTTCCCCAAAATGAGTGGATGACCTTTAATTAAAGATGTTTATGGCCATTGCCTGCTTGCAGCTTATTTAATAGAATGTGTTGTAAGTGCCCTCAATCGTACATGAGCCACTGTGCTCAAGAGGATTAACACGCCAGACTGACAATTAACTTTTGTGCCACTGAACCTGACAACAACAACCTGTATTTATATAGTGCCTTTAACATAATAAGACCTTCCAAGGCACTTCACAGCAGTGTTATAATACAAAACAAATAAATTTGGCACCAAGCCACATAAGAAGAAATTAGGGCAGGTGATCAAAAGCTTGTTCAAAGAGGGAGGTTTCAAGGAATGCCTTGAAGGAGGAAAGAGAGATGAAGAGGTTTAGGGAGGGGGTTCCAGAGTTTAGGGTGCAGGCAACAGAAGGCACGGCCACCGATGGTTGAGCAATTATAATCGGGGATGCTCAAGAAGGCAGAATTAGAGGAGTGCAGACATCTTAGACAAGCCAGCAAGGTCTGTGGGTCAAATCCTCAGTCTGTGCTGGGCAACGGCAGAGGTCCTATGTAGGGTTACATCAGATATACGGCACAGAAACAGGCCATTCGGCCCAACCAGTCTATGCTGGCGTTTATGCTCCACTCGAGCCTCCCGTCTTTCCTTATCTACATCTATCAGCATAACTCTCTATTCCCTTCTCCCTCATATGCTTCTCCAGCCTCCCCTTAAATGCATCGATACTATTCGCCTCAACCACTCCCTGTGGTAGCGAGTTCCACATTCTCACCACTCTCTGGGCAAAAAAGTTTCTTCTGAATTCCCGATTGGATTTCTTGGTGACTATCTTATATTGCTGGCCTCTAGTTATGCTCTTCCTCACAAGTGGAAACATTCTCTCTGTATCCACTCTATCAAAACCTTTCATAATTTTAAAGACCTCTATTAGGTCACCCCTCAGCCTTCTTTTTTCAAGAGAAAAGAGACCCAGCCTGTTCATCCTTTCCTTATATGTATACCCTCGCACCCTGTAAATCCTCTCTGCACCCTCCCCAGTGCCTCAATATCCTTTTTAATAATATGGCGACCAGAACTGTACGCAGTACTCGAGGTGAGGTCTAACCAAGGTTCGATACAAGTTTAGTATAACTTTCCTACTTTTCAATTACATACCTCTAGAAATAAACCCGAGTATCTGGTTTGCTTTTTTAATCCAAAAAAAGAATCACTGCCTACTGGAGAAGATGGGAGGGAAATCAAATTGAATATAAGAGAAAATATCTGTTGCTTCTTACACCAGAAGTGCCTCTTTTCTTTCCTGCCAAAAATTGGCAAATGTCCTCATTTCTCAGCCTCTTGATAGGCATATCTCCCTATTTCCGGGCCAGGCCGCCGCGCGTTGCTCCCTCGAATGGCCCCGGCCTCCTGATGGTCTTGCAGGCCGGGACCCTAGCCTGCAAGATCATCAGCAGGCCGGGGCCGTTAGAGGGAGCACCGTGCTGCGGCATGCCACTTCAGGGTGCAGCGCGTGCTGCTTCAGGAGGGCGACGGCTGTGAAGAGGCCGACTGGATTTGACGTCACCCAAATCCAGGTCGCTGACTGCAGTGCGGGCAGGTACAGCAGGAGCGGCGAGGTGAGCGCGAAGGAGCGGCAAGAGTTCGTAGAGGGATGTGATCGGAGCCCAGGAGAGGCGAGGGCCCAGGGGCAGCACGGGCCCAGCCCACACTGCGATATGTGCGCGCACTGGGTGCACGCAGCAGGGCTGGCCTCTAGTCATCTTGGTTAATCCTTGCCACTGGACCAAGACCTAGCTCTGTCAAGCCCGTGTGGTGGCTGGTGTGCAACGGCCACTACACATTAAAAACATCCACACACAGGCATCTTCCACCCTTCAAGATGTAGTTCGGGATCCGGAATATTCGGTCCTTCATTGAAACACTTGTGAACTCATCCCTTTTTGGCATGGAAGCAAGTCATCCTCGCCTATGATGACATCTCCCCATCTATGTACCGGCAAGGCTGAGAGCTTAAGCTGAATGCACCGCTCACGTGCAATTCATTACTATAACTTCTTTACACCTGGAAATCTGGGTAGAGTTCTGTTAGCATTCGCCCTTCCTCCTACCTCAGAGTATGCACTTGATGGTGGATTATAAGGAACAGACTTTATTGATCTACAGTGATGGACCTAACTGTATACAGAGAGAGCAGATTTTAGGTTTCGGTATCCTTCAAGCCCTCCAAAGAAATGTTGAAAGCCATACTTCTTTGTACACCATCCTTAGCCTCTATCAAAGGGACGTACCACAGAGAAGGGGTGGCGAAATTTCCCCGCGACTTGTTTGGGGCGCACAATTTGAATGAAATGATTATTTAGCGCCCGATGAGATGGGCCGCGAAATATCGCTGAATTGGGATCTTTGTCTGAAACAATATGTGCTGGGCAGTATCGGAGGTGTGATGCGCCTCCGTGGAGTGGTAGTGAAGTGTTAGCGGGGCAGGAGCGGGGCGCTGATCACGTCACACCGTCGCTCCGCTTCTTTCCTGGTGTCTACTGTGCCACCAGGGAGGGTTTCGGCCGGGTCAGCGGCCCGGTACCCAAGAGGGGGCTGAACCAGCTGCCGCCATTGTCGGGCCGACGGCGAAGTTGTCCGACAAAAAAAAAAGATGCCAGCCGCGGCGCAAGGCCCTCCCCGTTAAGGGCGGGCGCGGGCACCCCTCCCAGCCTCGCGTCTCACAAAGCTGTTGTTGGCATCGCCCCACTCCAATCGCGCGTCCCGCTGGATCATTTCCCCCTGCGGGGTGCAAAGGGGTCGGCATCACGCCAATGACATCATCGCCGTTTGCGCCCCCGCACCCGGGGGGGGGGGGGAGGGGGCAAAACCCGTTTGCATCGGCGGCATCCCGGGGGCAATTCCGGGCGCGTCGCCTCCATCGCCCGTCCACGAGCGAGAAATCGTTAGCGCCTCGTTAGCACCTCATGGCGGCTATAATAAGGGCAATTTCAGCCCCAAGACCTCATGACGAATTTGTTCCCAAATCCTTTGAAGACAGTCTATTCATGTAAACATTTGTAGTTGTTTACTCCTAAGCTGCTTCCCTCAAATAAGACTTGCTGTTGTAACTGTTCTTAACCTCTCTGAAGAACAGGATTTATTAACCATTATTTATCTGTTGACACTCGCTCCCGCTCTTCCCAGCAGGAACCTTGTCTTCTCCTGGAAGAGGCACAAAATACAATGGCACTAACCAGGGGAAAGAATACCCTGGAAAATTCCTCTCTGACCCCCGTCAGGTGACAGAAAGCAGTCCAGACGATCGCACGGTCCATGCATTGGTCAACTGTTAATCCATGTACGCATGGTGCAATCTCTGGCCTCAGCCAGGAGCCTGTACAGTGGCACATTGACGGCATAATGCATGGAGATCGTGAGGGAGCCCAACACAGCTGAGACTGAGGTGCCGCTGGCCATTTACTATCCCAGTGATAAGTCGAATCGAAGCCATTGAGAGATGCCCATCTGACCTCGATTATGAAATATTCCTCTCTGCTGCACAAGGAATGTGCAATGGTGGTAAACATTGGTGGTAAGTGACCCAATTAAGGTGGAAGTTGTGGCTCATTCTGTCATGTTAACAGGTAATGTTCCCTGATGATTTTTGCTGCCGAGAAGCTTGTAGATTGCTGGACTTGACTTAATGACGATGATGATACCTGATTGTCAGCACTTAACACCACACAACCTGTGTGAGTGCCTCCGGCCACAAACCTCCTTTGGACGAGGATGGGATTTGTGATCTGTCTCCAGCTCAAATTTCCTGCCAAACAGGTACTGGGGCATTTTCTTTACCGCATATACACATGCGAGCTCCTCCTTTTCTACCATCCCGTAGCCCCTTTCTGCCTGGGACAGACTCCTGGAGGCATAAGCTACCGGCTGTAACTGACCCTTGGCATTGACATGCCGCAACACACACCCGACACCATAGGACGACGCATCGCACGTTAACACAAGTTTCTTACATGGGTCATATCGCATTAACAGATTGTTGGAACATAACAAATTGCGTGCTCTATTAAAAGCCCTTTCCTGGCTGTCCCCCCAGACTCATTCGCGACCTTTGCGTAGGAGCACGTGTAGAGGCTCTAGCAGCGTGCTCAATTTGGAAGAAAGTTACCAAAATAGTTCAGGAGCCCCAGGAATGAACGCAGCTCCGTCGTGTTACGGGGTCTGGGTGCTCTCTGGATCGCTTCCGTCTTGGACGCAGTAGGGTTGATCCCGTCTGCTGCTACCCTCATCCCCAGGAATTCTACCTCTGGAGCTAGGAAGACGCACTTCGCCTTTTTCAGTCGCACCCCCCTACCCGGTCCAGTCTGCGTAGCACCTCCTCCAGGTTTTGGGGGTGTTCTTCAGGATCGTAACCCATAATGAGGATATCGTCCTGAAAAACAACCGAACCTGGAATCGACTTGAGGAGGCTTTCTATATTTCGTTGGAAGATCGCGCCGGCCGAGCGAATCCCGAATGGACATCTGTTGTACTCAAACAATCCCTTGTGTGTCGTGATGGTGGTCAGCTTCTTCGACTCACTTGCCAGCTCCTGGGTCATGTAAGCTGAGGTCAGGTCCAATTTTGAAAAAAGTTTGCCAACGGATAGCGTCGCAAAGAGGTCCTCCGCTCTCGGTAGCGGGTACTGGTCTTGGAGTGACACCCGATTGATGGTGGCCTTGTAATCGCCACATATCCTGACCGACCCATCCGCCTTGAGCACCGGCACAATTAGGCTCGCCCAGTCACTGAATTCGACTGGCGAGATGATGCCTTCTCTCAGCAGGCGGTCCAATTCGCCTTCTATCTTTTCCCACATCACGTACGGCACCGCTCTGGCCTTGTGGTGTAGTGACCTGGCGTCCGGGTTTATGTGAATCACTACCTTGGCCCCCATGAAAGTGCCAATGCCGGGTTGAAATAATGAGTCAAATTTGTCCAGGATCTGTGAGGATGATACTCGTTCCACAGAGGAAATTGCATTGACATCGCCCCATTTCCAGTTCATGACAGCAAGCCAACTCCTCCCCAGTAGTGCGGGACCGTCCCCTGGGACAATCCAGAGTGGTAGTCTGTTCTCCGAATCTTTGTGGATCACGACTACCGTGGCGCTGCCTAGCATCGGAATGATCTGCTTTGTGTAAGTCCGTAGCTGTGCGTCAATCGGCGTTAATTTTAGCCTCCTGGCCTTGGAAGCCCACAACTTTTCGAACTGTTTGATACCCATCAGGGACTGGCTGGCCCCTGTGTCTAGCTCCATTGATACTGGGATGCCATTGAGGAGCACTTTCATCATTATCAGTGGCGTCCTGGTGTATGAACTGTATACGTGCTCCATATGAACTCGCTGAACTTCAGCTTCCAGCGATTTCCCCCAGCATTTCTGCAATTTCTGCAGGTATTTTGCTCACCTCTGCAAACTCCGGTTGAGTGTGTGCCTCCACGCCTCCAGCATGAGCTGCTGTTTGAAACAAAAGGTCCCTTGCCAGTCAATCGTCCCTGACTGCCCCTGTTATTGTCCTTGAGTGCACCATTAACAGGTGTTGATGGTCCCATTACTGGCCGCATTGTCGCTTGCAATGGCATGAATCGCTGTTCAGCTTGCCATTGTCTCTGTCAAACTCCCCCTCTGGGTTCGACTCGATGTTGGGGCATGCCCGACTGCCCTTGTCTGCCTGGAGAACTGTGTGCTGCTTTAACAATGTTGAATCTCTGTCCCAACCATTCCTTAACACAGTACCTCTCGTCTGTTCTGCTCGTGGCCATGCTCGCGTCGTTTAAATCCCAGTTTCTTGTCGCCATTGATATGTCCTTACTATACAGTATAAATGCACACGAGGCCCATGCTTGAGGGAAGGTCAGTCTGTGACCTGTCCTTTATTTCATAGCACTCCAGTGATGGAAGTGGGTGGAGCTTCCCCTTTTATATCTGAAGGTCTCGGTTAGGAGTGTCTCCCATAAGTTCACCACCTAGTGGTCAGTGTTCTCACAGTGTACAGCTTAGGTCAGATTATACATGGGTTACAATGCTGGTTGAATACATGACAGACAGTGCCTCCGGACACAAGCCTGAATGTAAACCTCCCCTCCGATTCTCAGACTCCCAGGGGGAAAAATTCGGCACTGCCTCTGTTGCGGTGTTATCCCGGGCGGAGCGGTAAATGTTGCAACGGTGAATGGATTGCGTCTGCTGCCACAACATTCATCAGCTGGGCCCTGAGTTTGGAGCGGGGCGCTAAGGGAGATGTTCCACACCACTTTTACTGCACTAAGCCGACTGAGCACGTGAATATCCCGAGCTAAACAGCCGGCCTCGGAGCGCCATGAGAGAGGCCACAAGCGGGTGGGCTACTGGGAAAAAAACACCAAAAGCATTCCCAATACGTAAATTGCAAAAAATTCGGCTGCAAAAAACAATCATATTTACCTGAGGTCGGCATTACTTACCTCAGTGCGGCCACGACAGCTCGGAACGCCCGCTTCCATGAGCGGTCCCACCAGGGGGCGCTACGGGTCGGGCGGCCGCACAAAATCAAGCGGGTGTCGCAACCAGGGGCGTTGCACACCGGCTCGCCACATCCCGGGCCGTAATGCTCCACGCCCCCCTTGAAACCGGCCCCGCATATCACGGGCGGGGCGCTGGAAGCTGGCCACCCGCAAGGCAATGCTTACTGCCCCCATTATCGCCCCTCCAGAGCGCTAACAGGGGTGGCAGATGATCGAAAATCCAGCCCACAGAGTCTGGCTTTTATTTGTTGGGTTTTCTGGAGCGGGCTGACATGGGCCAGATTTACTTTTTGCCTCCTTTTGATTAAAAAAAGATTTGGGAGTTGAGGAGGGATTTATCGGCCGTGAGAAGGTGGTGGTGGTTGGGGGGGGTTTCCTCCTAAGCCGTTGCCCTCCTGTCCTGTCCTTGTGGTGACGGTGCTTACACCCGGTTGTACAGGCCCCTTGCTTGGGGCACGGTGGGAAGGGAGGGTGGTGCCAGTTACCTGCCAATGCCAGTCCCAAAGCAGGTGGCAAACAGCAACATGAACCAGGGATATCGTGCCCCATCAGAAGGGTGGTATCATTCTCCCATTCACCCATCACCCCCTGTGCTCGCTGACCCACATTAGCTCCCGCTTAAGCAACGCCTCGATTTTTGAAATTCTCACCCTCTTCTTCAAATCCTCCCATGGCCTCCCCCCTCCGTATCGCTCTAATCTTCTCCAGCCCTATAATCATTCGAGACCTCTGCGCTCCGCTTATTCTGGGTTTTTGAACATCCCCAATTTTAAATGCTCCACCATTGGAGGCCGTGCCTTCAGCTGCCTGGGCCCCAAGCTCTGGAATTCCCTCCCTAAACCTCTCTGCCTCTCCATCTCTTTCTCCTCCTTTAAGACACTCCCTAAAACCTACCTTTTCGACCACACTCCCCTCTGACTCAGAAGGTTGTGGGTTCAAATCCCACTCCACAGACTGAAGCACATAAATCTCGGCTGACACTCCAGGGCAGCGCTGAGAGAGCGCCGCACTGCCGGAGGGGCAGCGCTGAGGGAGTGCCGCACTGCCGGAGGCGCCATCCATTGGTACTGTTTGCGAAATGAAGTGGAGACGACTGCATTGAGCTGTGGCGTTAAATTGTTTTTCTATAGATGGAGTCCTTACTACTAGGGGAATCAAGGGGTATGGTGAGAAAGCAGGAATGGGGTACTGAAGTTGCATGTTCAGCCATGAACTCATTGAATGGCGGTGCAGGCTAGAAGGGCCGAATGGCCTACTCCTGCACCTATTTTCTATGTTTCTATGTTTCTAAACTTTTGTTCACCTGCCCTAATATCAACTTACATGGCTCGGTGTCAAATTTTGGTTATTTTGCGATAACGCTCCTGTGAAGCACTTTGGTGCATTTTATAACATTAAAGGTGCTATATAAATATACGTTGTTGTTGTTATATAAATGCAAGTTCTTCCTTAAGGGGCATGCACTCCACCAGGGCCTCTACTCATTGGAATTCAGAGGAATGAGAGGTGATCTTATCGAAACATATAAAATTATGAGGGGGCTTGACAAGGTAGATGCAGAGAGGCTGTTTCCACTGATGGGGGAGACTAGAACTAGGGAGCATAATCTTAGAATAAGGGGCCGCCCATTTAAAGCTGAGATGAGGAGGAATTTCTTCTCTCAGAGGGTTATAAATCTGTGGAATCCGCTGCCTCAGAGAGCTGTGGAAGCCGGGACATTGAATACATTTAAGACAGAGATAGACAGTTTCTTAACCGATAAGGGAATAAGGGGTTATGGGAAGCGTGTAGGGAAGTGGACCTGAGTCCATGATCGGATCAGCCATGATTGTATTAAATGGCGGAGCAGGCTCGAAGGGCCGCATGGCCTACTTTGCTCCTATTTCTTACGTTCTTATGTAAGCAGTGGTTTAGGCCTAAACATCCAAACAAAATATGGCTAACTGTCAGGAGTGGCCATGTTTTATTTAGGCCACCGTTGAAGAAAAAAAGACTTGCATTTATATCGCGCCTTTCACGACCAGACATGATAGGCCGAGTGTCCTCCTTCTGTGCTGAAAATATCTATCATTTCTCTGAGAATCAACTCCACATGACCTGGTTGCCTGTCCCAGTCCACTTTCCACATGTTGCTGCCCCTTTGCCAGCTCCGATCTGCGATTTGTACAGTCACGCTAGAAGTACAATGTGTGAGCAAGCTTTCTCCGTAATGAGCCATCAGAATGGATGGTTTGCATTTACACAGCACCTCAGGACATTGCAGCCAATGCTGTTGTTAAGTGGACATGCAGAGCAGCACAGCAAGCTCCCACAAACAGCGATGAGACCCCATGAGGTCTGAATGTTGGCTGGAGAATTCCCGGCCCTTCCTCGTATAGATGCCATGGGATCTTCGAGCGAGGAACGGGTGGCCTTTCCTGGGAGATCTTCGTTGTCCCTTTCAAAGCGGCATTTTCATGACGAGAAGAGTTTCTTGAAGGAACTCTCCCAGTGGACAAGTGGTCCGTTGGGGTAGACATTTAGGCAGTGGGTAAATGTAACGATAGTGGCAATTTAGGCTCCTCCGTGTTGTCTTGTTTGAAGTGGGGCCTCCAGGCATGATTGTAATGAGAGACTCAAGTGGCCAAGAGACAACAGTTGGTTAAACAGCCTCTCGTCTGTAAATGATTGTCCCAGTGGATGGATTGAGGGTAAATAGTCAGTGGAAATGAGGAGCTCTCTGTCAGTCAGTGAGTAATTGAGCATTTAGTCTCTTTACAGCGTGCGTGTACTGCAAATGTCAAGGAGTGAATCCTTGCGGAAGATTTACCAACTTATGTCATAAAAATAAAACCAGCGGATTTGAAAGTGGAGCCCTCGTCATCCGATAGTTCACAGGGAGGCGGAGGGGGGGAGGAGCAGGAATGAACGCTTCAGCCCTTCAGCATAATGGTGTCAGCTGTGGCTCAGTGGACAGCACACTCGCCTCTGAGTCAGGAGGTCGTGTTGTTCAAGCCCCGCTCCTGGAACTTCAGCACATAAATCTAGGCTGACACTCCTGGTGCTGTGCTAAGGAGTGCTGCCCTGTCGGAGGTGCTGTCTTTCGGATGAGACGTTAAACCGAGGCCCCATCTGCTCTCTCAGGTGGATGTAAAAGATCCTGTGGCACTATTTTGAAGAAGAGCAGGGATAGTTATCCCCGGTGTCCTGGGGCTAATATTTATCCCTCAATCACAGAATATCTGGTCATTATCACATTGC
This sequence comes from Pristiophorus japonicus, assembly GCF_044704955.1. Taxonomy (NCBI): domain Eukaryota; kingdom Metazoa; phylum Chordata; class Chondrichthyes; family Pristiophoridae; genus Pristiophorus; species Pristiophorus japonicus. The sequence goes on from NC_091998.1 coordinate 52,068,881, forward strand.
TGTTTGTGGGAGCATGCTGTGCACAAGTCGGCTGCCGCATTTCCCACATTACAACAGTGACTACACTCCAACAGTACTTCATTGGCTGTAAAGCACTTTGAGACGTCTAATGGTGGTGAAAGGCGCTATATAAATGCACGTCTTTCTATCTTTATGAGCTCAAGTCTCCGGAGGGGGACTTGGACCCTTGTCCGTCTGACCCGGAGGTGAGGTCCAGCTAACATGTGTGGTCAGTGCACGCACAAACTCTGAAGTAAAGCGTGTTAAATGGGAATAGTGTTGCCTCTGTATACTGGCTGGTCATCCACAGTTAGGTACAAGTCCATGATAGGCCCACATAGTGCAACATTGGGTCGGAAGCAGTAAAGCATATTACTGTCGTTTGTTTGCATATATTATCGTCTAGTGGCTCCACAGAAACAGCCCCGTCACCAACACTCCATATTTTATTAACGAATTATTGATTTTACATCATTATTGTAATGAATGTGACTCATGGGCTTAGAGGGGAGAGAGTGAGATCAGGATTCTGGGTGAGGCCCCTGTTAGGTGATTGCAGATTTCAACATCAATCTGTCATCATCATCATAGGCGGTCCCTCGAACGAGGATGACTTGCTTCCACGCCAAAAGGGATGAGTTTGCAGATGTTTCAATGAAAGACCCGATATTCCAGTCCTGAACTCCAATTGAAGGCTGGAAGATGCCTGTGCGTGGATTTTTTTAACGTGTGGTGACCGTTGCACACCAGCCACCACACGGGCTTGACCGAGTTAGGTCTTGGTCCAGTGGCAAGGGTAAATCGGGACTACTGGAGACCAGCTCTGCAGCACGGACCTAGTGCGCATACACATATCGCAGTGTGGGCTGGCCCAAGCTGTGCCTGGGCCCTCGCCTCTCCTGGGCCCCGAACCCCCATTTGCCGCACCTCCGCCACAATCTCTCACCGCTCCTCCACACCAAACATGTAGACTGCATTTTACAGCAGAAGCCAGCAGAAAGCCATGTGCTAAACCTTGCTTTCGGACCCTATGGAAGTCTCTCAAATCATGTTTCGTTAAAAAGGGGGAGAAGTTATGCTGCAGTTGTACAAAACCCTGGTTAGACCACACCTGGAGCACTGTGAGCCGTTCTGGGCACCACATCTTAAGAAGGATATATTGGCCTTGAAGGGAGTGCAGCGTAGGTTTACCAGAATGATATCCGGACGTCAAGAGTTAAATTACGAGGAGAGATTACAGAATTTTGTGTTGTACTCCCTATAATTTAGAAGGTTAAGGGGTGATCTGATTGGAGTTTTCAGGATATTAAGGGGAACAGATAGGGTAGATAGAGAGAAACTATTCCCGCTGCTTGGGCAGTCTAGGAATAGCGGGGCAGAGTCTAAAAATTAGAGCCAGACCTTTTAGGAGTGAAAGGGTGGTAGAAATTTGGAACTCTCTTCAGCAAACAGCAATTGATGCTGGGTCAATTGTTAATTTTAAATCCACATTAATAGCTTTTTGTTAACCAAAGATATTAAGGGATATGGGCCAAAGGTGAGTATATGGAGTTAGATCGCAGATCAGCCATGATCTATTGAATGGCGGAAGAGGCTCCAGGGGCTGAATGGCCTCCTCTTGTTCCTATGTTCTTAAAAATGGTATAATTCACCATCAAAATTCAGAAACAAATTCATTTTTGTTCCCAGAGAAAGGAATAATGTGATATCTTCTGTACAACCTCACAAACATAGGAGCAGCGCGCCTCCCATCATAAAGTTGCCATTCAGGAGCTGAAGTGAGCTGTAACAATGAGATTGACAAGCTCCAGCGGGACAGGCAAGCTGTTGAGGATCGAGGTGCGATTGATCGATGCCGCTGGATAGATTGTTCCAGAAATACATTCAGTCATTTCCAAACTTGCGTTCCCTACAGTGTCGGCTGTGCTCATCTAATTGGGTGACATCGGAAGCAAAATAGAACAAGCCACCTTCCCTGCTGAATAAACAGGAATAGCATATGGTTTCCACAATAAGCACGGTGAGTTGTTCTTTCGCGTTCTAATGGAATTGACGGAACTGCTTCTAAAAATACTCTGCCTGTCACGTAGCGAACAGCAGGCTCATGGATGACACACACACACTGGAACAAGCTGCTCCCAACGCTTTGAGTGTTTACAAGTTATTTAATCACAAAATTTGAAACGTACAAAACTCTTACAGGGTAGATGCAGGGAGGATGTTTCCCCCCCTGGCTGGGGAGTCTAGAACTAGGGGTCACACAGTCTCAGGATAAGGGGTCAGCCATTTAGGACTGAGATGAGGAGAATGTTCTTCACTCAGAGGGTGGTGAATCTTTGGGCTTCTCTACCCCAGAGGGCTGTGGAGGCTCAGTTGTTGAGCATATTGAAGACAGAGATCGATAGATTTTTGGATATTAAGGGAATCAAGGGATATGGGGATTGGGCGGGAAAGTGGAGTTGAGGTAGAAGATCAGCCACGATCTATTGAATGGCAGAGCAGGCTCGAGGGGCCGAATGGCCTGCTCCTGTTCCTATTTCTTAAAGGGTTCCATTCTCACAGTGCTTGTATCAGCGTGTTGGACGGATGCAAGTTTGATGGCTCTTTTATTCTTGTTCTCTCTCGTCCTCTCCTGAACACACCAACTCTTGCTGGGAGATAATTGTAATAGCCCCCCCCACTCCAGGCCCAGGGTTGTCTAAGCGACAGTCATGGACCATATCTGACCCTTGAACCTTAACCTTGCTGCCCACCAAACCTCAGCAACTCAGACCTATTTACACTTACATTCCCCCTTCGCTGCCGTTTCCTGTTTGAAATTCATGGGCTTGGGGGATTTGGAGAGGGCTGTTGCCTTATTGATGGACAGATCCGAAATCAGAAGGAGGAACTTGCATTTATATAACAACAACAACAACAACTTGTATTTATCATAGGCAGTCCCTCGGAATCGAGGAAGACTTGCTTCCACTCCTGAAGTGAGTTCTTTGGTGGCTGAACAGTCCAATATGAGAGCCACAGACTCTGTCACAGGTGGGACAGATAGTCGTTGAGGGAAGGGGAGGGTGGGACTGGTTCGCCGCACGCTCTTGCCGCTGCTGCGCTTGATTTCTCCATGCTCTCGCCGTTGAGACTCAAGGTGCCCTCTCGGATGCACTTTCTGCACTTAGGGCGGTCGTTGGCCAGGGACTCCCAGGTGTCAGTGGGGATGTTGCACTTTATCAGGGAGGCTTTGAGGGTGTCCTTGTAACGTTTCCTTTGGCTCGTTTGCCATGAAGAAGCTCCAAGTAGAGCACTTGCTTTGGGAGTCTCGTGTCTGGCATGCAGACTATGTGGCCTGCCCAGCGGAGCTGATCGAGTGTGGTCAGTGCTTCAATGCTGGGGATGTTGGCCTGAATGAGGATGCTGATGTTGGTGTGCCTGTCCTTCCAGGGGATTTATAGAATCTTGCGGAGACATCTTTGGTGATATTTCTCCAGCAATTTGAGGTGTCTACTGTAAATGGTCCATGTCTCTGAGCCATACAGGAGGGCAGGTATTACTACAGCCCTGTAGACCATGAGCTTGGTGGAAGTTTGGAGGACCTGGTCTTCAAACACTCTTTTCCTCAGGTGGCCGAAGGTTGCACTGGCACACTGGAGGCGCTGTTGAATCTCGTTGTTGATGCCTGCTCTTGTTGATAGGAGGCTCCCGAGATATGGGAAGTGGTCCACCGTGTCCAGGGCCGCGCCGTGGATCTTGATGACTGGGGGGCAGTGCTGTGTGGTGAGGACATGCTGGCGGAGGACCTTCGTCTTACGGATGTTTAGCGTAAGGCCCATGTTTTCGTACGCCTCAGCAAATACGTCGACTATGTTCTGGAGTTCAGCCTCAGAATGTGCGCAGACGCAGGCATCATCCGCGTACTGTAGCTCGACAACAGAGGTTAGGGGGGTCTTGGATCTGGCCTGGAGACGGTGCAGGTTGAACAGGTTCCCACTGGTTCTGTAGTTTAGTTCCATTCCAGCGGGGAGCTTGTTGACTGTGAGGTGGAGCATGGCGGCGAGAAAGATTGAGAAGAGCGTTGGGGCGATGACGCAGCCCTGTTTGACCCCAGTCCAGACTTGTATTTATATAGCGCCTTTAACATAATGAAGCGTCCCAAGGCGCTTCACAGGAGTATCATGAGAAAAAAATGTTTGCCACCGAGCCGCATAAGTGGAAATTGGGGCAGGTAACCAAAAGCTTGGTCAAAGAGGTAGATTTTAAGGAGAGTCTTAAAGGAGGAAACAGAGGTGGAGAGGTGGAGAGGTTTAGACAGAGAGTTCCAGAGCTTGGGCCCAGACAGTTGAAGACACGGCCACTGATGATTGGGCGATTATAATCAGGGATGCTCAAGAGGGCAGAAGTTGAGGAGCGTTGACATCTCAGGGGGAGGTGGGGGGGGGGGGAGGGTGCTGCTGTGGGGCTGGAGGAGATTACAGAGATAGGGAGGGGCGAGGGCAATGGAGGGATTTGAAAATAAGGATGAGAATTTTGAAATCGAGGCGTTGCTTAACCGGGAGCCACTGTAGGTCAGTGAGCACAGGGGTGATGGGTGAGCGGGCTTGGTGCGAGTTAGGACACGGGCAGCTGAGTTTTAGATCACCTCCAGTTTACATTGGGTAGAATGTGGGAGGCCAGCCAGGAGTGCGTTGGAATATTTTATTCTGCCTGGTGAAATATTTTTAAACCTACTTTGTGAGAGGATTTTATTCTGCAGTGAGTTTTCAAACACATTCTACCCTTCTGACTGGATGGTGTCTGCCAGCTGATCCACAGTTAATCTTCATTGAGGAGACTGTTCGCAACCTTGGTGTCATATTTGACCCAGAAATGAGCTTTCGACCACATGTCCACAGAATAACCAAGACCTATTTTCACCTCTGTAACATCGCCCGTCTCTGCCCTTGCCTCAGCTCATCCGCTGCTGAAACCCTCATCCATGCCTTTGTTACCTCTCGACTTGACTATTCCAGCGCACCCCTGGCTGGCCTCCCATATTGTACCCCATGTAAACTAGAGGTGATCCAAAACTTGGCTGCCCTGTATTGTAACTCGCATCAAAGTCCCGCTCGCCCATCATCCCCTGTGCTCGCTGACCTACACTGGCTCCTGGTTAAGCAATGCCTCGATTTCAAAATTCTCATCCTTATTTTCCAATCCTTCCATGGCTTCGCCCCTCCCTATCTCTGTAACTTCCTCCAACACCCCTGCCCCCCCACCCCGGGATGTCTGTGCTCCTCTAATTCTGCCCTCTTGAGCTTCCCTGATTATAATCGCTCAACCATTGGTGGCCGTGCCTTCAGCTGCCTGTACCCCAAGCTCTGGAACTCCCTCTCTAAACCTCTCCGCCTCTCATTCCTCCTTTAAGACGCTCCTTAAAACCTACCCCTTTGACCAAGCTCTTGGTCACCTGCCCTAATTTCTCTTTATGTGGCTAAGTGTCAATTTTTTTGTCTCATAATACTCCTGTGAAGCGCCTTGGGACGTTTCACTACGTTCAAGGTGCTATATAAATACAAGTTGTTGTTGTTGTTGTTGCTGAAGTGTTCCATTAATTGAGCAGCTGAAATGAATTGTGATAATTTATGCGGCACTGGTGAAGCTAGTTCAGGAGCACTGTGTTCAGTCTTGTTAATCCCATCCCAAGAAAGATTGACATGCATTGGGAAAGCCGGAGGGGCAGGAAACTAGGAAAATTTCTGTTACAAAGAGATCCTCGGGTGACAGAACGTCCTGTTTTTCTGCGGCATTGAGACAAAATGAGAGGTAAAATGTGGACACTGAGCACAGCAATCAAGGACACAGCTACAAAATTCATAGCCTTGACCAAGATTACCGATTACTTACCCCACAGCATCATTAAAAGTAGCTAATTTTGTGCCAATTGACACCTTTGGTGTCAGCTGTGCCTCAGTGGGCAGCACCCTCGCTTCTGAGTCAGAAGGTTGTGGGTTCAAGTCCCATTCCAGAGACTTGAGCACAACATCTAGGTTGACACTCCCAGTGCAGTGCTGAGGGAGCGCTGCACTGTCGGAGGTGCCATCTTTCGGATGAGACATTAAACCATAGCCCCGTCTGCTCTCTCAGGTGGATGTAAAAGATCCCATGGCACCATTTCGAAGGAGAACAGGGGGAGTTATCCCCAGTGTCCTGACCAATATATTTTTCCCTCAATCAACACATCAACACAATAAAAACAGATTATTTGGTCATTATCACATTGTTGTTTGTGAGAGCTTGCTGTGTGCAAATTGGCTGCCATGTTTCCCACATTACAACAGTGACTACACTCCAAAAATACTTCCTTGGCTGTAAAGCGCTTGAGATGTCTGGTGGTCGTGAAAGGCGCTATATAAATCCAAGTTTTTCTTTCTTTTAAACAGTGACTTGTTTTGGTAATTACCCTTGTCTGGGTAATCAGGAAATGGCCCTCTGTCACTGTGTTGGAAAGCCCTTTGACCTCTGGAGAAGTGATTGAGTAGTTTAGGCCTATATTCCCTGGAGTTTAGAAGAATGGGAGGTGATTTCATTGAAACATACAAAATTCTTACAGGGCTTGACAGGGTAGACGCGGGGAGGATGTTTCCCCTGGTTGGGGAGTCTAGAACCAGGGGTCACAGTCTCAGAATAAGGGATTGGCCATTTGGGACTGGGATGGGAAGGAATATCTTCACTCAGAGGGCGCAGACACGATGGGCCGAAATGGCCTCCTTCCGTGCTGTAAATTTCTATGATTCTAAGGTGGTGAGTCTTTGGAATTGTCTGCCCCAGAGGGCTGTGGAGGCTCAGTCGTTGAGTATATTTAAGACAAAGATCGATAGATTTTTGAATATCAAGGGATATGGGGATAGTGCAGGAAAATGAAGTTGAGGTCGAAGATCAGCTATGGTCTCATTAAATGGTGGAGCAGGCTCGAGGGGCCGAATGGCCTGCTCCTGCTCCTAATTCTTATGCTCTTGCATCTGTTTGTGAAGCATTGGGGCTGTCTAGCTTTTGTGACAGAGTTTGCTGAGCCATAAAGGTTCCAAATGAGGCAGGCCCAATTAGTCAGATGTTTGTTTAAGTCAAGCAAGAAGTGAGGTTGTGTAGTTTAGTTCATTATTTTTATATTGTTGCACAGAAATAAGTTGAATTGATGGAACTAAGTGAATTTGATTAACCATTACACTGTCTGGTCTGCTTACTGTGGAATAAGTCAGCATAATGTTTCAAACAAAGCCTTGGCTCAGTTCAACTACGGAGAGATTGAAAAAAGATACGTATAAAAGGTCTGGTTCAACAAGAACAATTTGTATTTATATAGCTCCTCTAATGTAGTAAAATTTCCGAGAGCGCTTCACAGGAGCATTAGCAATCAAAATGAGACACTGAGCATCTTAACAACAACAACTTGTATTTATATAGCATCTTTAACATAGTGAAACGTCCCGAGGCGCTTCACAGGAGCATTATGAGATTTAAAAAATTGACACCATTCCACAGAAGTAGAAATTAGCACAGGTGACCAAAAGGGTAGTCAAAGAGGTAGATTTTAAGGAGCGTCTTGAAGGAGGAAAGAGAGTTGGAGTGGTTTAGTCAGGGAGTTCCAGAGCTTGGGGCCCAGGCAACAGAAGGCATGGCCACCAATGGTTGAGTGATTATAATCAGGGAGGCTCAAGAGAGCAGTATTAGAGGAGTGTGGATATCTGGGTGGAGGTGGGAGGACGGGGGGGGGGGGGCGGTTGTGGGGCTGGAGGAGATTACAGAGATAGGGAGGGACGAGGACATGGAGGGATATGAAAATAAGGATGGAATTTTGAAATCAGGAGATATTAGGACAGGTGACCAAAAGCTTGGTCAAAGAGGTAGGTTTTAAGGAGCGTCTTAAAGAAGGAGTGAGGTGGAGAGATTTAGGGAGGGAATTCCTCGACTTAGGGCCTAGGCAACTGAAGACATGGCAACCAATGGAGAAGCGAAGAAAATCGAGGATGCGCACAAGGCCAGAATTGGAGCCGCTTGGAGCCTTCAGGTTGCAGGCTGGAGGAGGTTACAGAGATGGGGAGGGGGCGAGGCCATGGAAGGATTTGAAAACAAGGATGTGAAATTTGAAGTTGAGGCGTTGCCGGACTGGGAGCCAATGTAGGCCAGCGAACACAGGTGGTGAATGAGACTCGGTGTGAGTTAGGAAATGGAGCAGAGTTTTAGATGAGGTCAAATTTATCTCGAGTGGAAGGTGGAAGAACGTCCAGGAGAGTGTTGGTATAGTCAAATCTTGAGGTAACATAAGAGCATAAGAACATAAGAATTAGGAGCTAGAGTCGACCATTCGGCCCCTCAAGCCTGCTCCACAATTCAATAAGATCATGGCCGATCTTCTACCTCAACTCCACTTTCCGGCACAGTCCCCATATCCCTTGCTTCCCTTAATATCCAAAAATCTATCGACCTCTGTCTTGAATATACTCAACGACAGAGCCTCCACAGCCCTCTGGGGTAGAGAATTCCAAAGATTCACAACCCTCTAAGTGAAGAAGTTCAGAAACATAGAAACATAGAAAATAGGTGCAGGAGTAGGCCATTCGGCCCTTCTAGCCTGCACCGCCATTCAATGAGTTCATGGCTGAACATGCAACTTCAGTACCCCATTCCTGCTTTCTCACCATACCCCTTGATTCCCCTAGTAGTAAGGACTTCATCTAACTCCTTTTTGAATATATTTAGTGAATTGGCCTCAACAACTTTCTGTGGTAGAGAATTCCACAGGTTCACCACTCTCTGGGTGAAGAAATTCCTCCTCATCTCGGTCCTAAATGGCTTCCCCCTTATCCTTAGACTGTGTCCCCTGGTTCTGGACTTCCCCAACATTGGGAACATTCTTCCTGCATCTAACCTGTCTAACCCCGTCAGAATTTTAAACGTTTCTATGAGGTCCCCTCTCATTCTTCTGAACTCCAGTGAATACAAGCCCAGTTGATCCAGTCTTTCTTGATAGGTCAGTCCCGCCATCCCGGGAATCAGTCTGGTGAACTTTCGCTGCACTCCCTCAATAGCAAGAATGTCCTTCCTCAAGTTAGGAGACTCATCTCAGTCCTAAATGGCCAACCCCTTATTTTGAGACTGTGACCCCTGGTTCTCGACCACCCAGCCAAAGGGAACATCCTCCCTGCATCTACCTATGGATGAGGGTTCACAGGTGATTTCACTCTATGGTACTTCACCTAAGTTGCCTCTATGCTCGTGTTAACCTTGACGACGAGGCTGTCAATATAGACAGGCCTGACTGAGGCTGTCTGCAGTTGAGATATCCAGACATGTGCCTCTCTGGAAGGAATGGTCGGCCAACGATCAGGTAAGAAGCCTGGAAAATGTTCCTTTCCCTACCCAGAGGCAGTGGTTCAAATGGTGGCATCCCTGATACCAGCCCAATCAAGATCAGAAAATGCCACCCACTGGGAATGAGGCCTGGGACCTTCTTGGTCAGTCTGACTCAACCAGTCACTGAACAACCTGACTCAGTCAAGGGAGGGAAATCTTTGCATCTTTCTTCAATAAAGTGATTCAGTATCGGTTCAACAACAGAACTCCTTGACATTTCCTGCCATTTGTGATTTCAATGGCAGTTCCTGTCCATTTAGTTGCATTGTATTCTGGAGTACCGCACCTGGAGTACTGCCTACAGTTTTGGTCTCCTTATTTAAAGGAGGGATATACTTGCATTGGGGGCAGCTCAGAGAAGGTTCACTAGGTTGATTCCTGAGATGAAGGGGTTGTCTTATGAAGAAAGTTGAGCAGGTTGGGCCTGTACTCATTGGAGTTTAGAAGAATGAGAGGTGATCTTAATGAAATGTATTAGATTCTGAGGGGGCTGGACAGGGTAGATGCAGAGAGGATGTTTCCCCTCGTGGGTGAATCTGGAGCTAGGGGGCATAGTTTCAGAATAAGGGGTCGGCCATTTAAAGCGGAAATGAGGAGGAATTTCTTCTCTCAGAGGGTCGTGAATCTGTGGAATTCTCTTCCCAGAGAGCTGGGTCATTGAATATATTTAAGGTGGAGATAGACAGATTCTTGAATGATAAGGGAGTCAAGGTTTATGGAGAGTGGGCAGAGAAGTGAAGTTGAGGCCAAGATCAGATCAGCCATGATCTTATTGAATGGTGGAGCAGGCTTGAGAGGCCAAATGGCTGACTCCTGCTCCTCTATTTCTTATGTTCTTATTCTCTTTTTAATTTGTTCATCCGAGCCAAACCTTCAGCTCACCCCTGCTATCTGCAGTCAAGACTCTAGAGTGGGTCTTGAACCCACAACCTTCTGACTCAGGGGAACGAGTGCTACCCACTGAGATACAGCTGACACAGTGAAAGTGACTCCGCCTTTAGCACCATAGAAAATAGGTGCAGGAGTAGGCCATTCGGCCCTTCGAGCCTGCACCACCATTCAATATGATCATGGCTGATCATGCAACTTCAGTACCCCATTGCTGCTTTCTCTCCATACCCCTTGATTCCTTTAGCCGTAAGGGCCACATCTAACTCCATTTTCAATATATCTAACGAACTGGCCTCAACAACTTTCTGTGGTACAGAATTCCACAGGTTCACAATTCTCTGAGTGAAGAAGTTTCTCCTTATCACAGTCCTAAATGGCTGACTCCTTACCCTTCGACTGTGACCCCTGGTTCTGGACTTTCCCAACATCAGGAACATTCTTCCTGCATCTAACCTGTCCAGTCCCGTCAGAATTTGATATGTTTCTATGAGATCCCCTCTTATTCTTCTAAATTCCAGTGAATATAAGCCTAGTCGATCCAGTCTTTCTTCATATATCAGTCCTGCCATCCCGGGAATCAGCCTGGTGAACCTTCGCTGCACTCCCTCAATAGCAAGAATGTCCTTCCTCAGATTAGGAGACCAAAACTGCACACAATACTCAAGGTATGGTCTCACCAAGGCCCTGTACAACTGCAGTAAGACCTCCCTGCTCCTATACACAAATCCTCTCGCTATGAAGGCCAGCATGCCATTTGCTTTCTTTACTGCTTGCTGCACCTGCAGACTATCAGGCCCTAGGGATTTATCAAATGTAAGAAGTGAAAGTTTGTGAAGTAATTCTGCTTCTTCTTACTGATTGGAATGGCGCCCGATTTAGTCTTGGCTGATCCTGGGGGATGAGCACTGGAAGCTTTGAACAAGCTGGGCCCTTTTGCTGGGTTTGAAAGTGCTGTTATGAATACGGACAAGGCAATGTAAGAGAGATGCAATTGTGTTCTTACATATCTGGCCTGGAGTCCAGTCTTCTGACTCCAGATGAATGTTATCAAATGGGTTGCGATACCGAACCACACTGTCATGTGATGTTAGAAGAAAGGCTTACATTTATATAGCGCCTTTCATGACCACCGGACATCTCCAAGCACGTTACAGCCAATGAAGTACTTTCGGAGTGTCGTCACTGTTGTAATGCGGGAGACGCGGTAGCCAATTTGCGCACAGCAAGCTCCCACGAACAGCAACGTGATAATGACCAGAAAATCTGTTCTTTAATGATGTTGATTGAGGGATAAATATTGGCCCCAGGACACCGGGGATAACTTCCCCCCTGCTCTTCTTGGAAATAGTGCCATGGGATCTTTTACGTTCACCTGAGAGAACAGCGTCGGTTTAACGTCTCATCCGAAATACAGTTGGGAAGAAGAATGCGTACTTAGGGCTTCCACGGTGGGTGGGCACAGAACGGCCACCCATGGCTGCGTGTGGGCCTCCCAGCACCCAGTAACAGAGTTGCAATGGTAGAAGCTTGGTCGGTTGAAGCATGGGTTAGTTGCAGAGTGCCTCTCCTGCAACCCCAACATATAGAGCATCCCCCGCGCTCTTTCCCCCCCCACCCCACCCCCAGTATATCCGTGACATTCCCAGCCCCCAAATTAGCTATCCATGTGGCCTTTTGGTTTCACGTAAGACTGGGCAACGTTATGCTGTGAACGCAAAGCCCACCCAGGCTTTGCTGACAACGTTCCAGTATCGGAACTTTGTCAAGACTTTGCAGATGTCAGAATCACAAAAATGTGAAAGGGGGAGTAAGAACTTGCATTTATGTCGCGCCTTCTCAGGACGTCCCAAAGCGCTTTACAGCCGCTGAAGTACTTCAGCGGAGTCGTCACTGTTGCAATGTAGGAAACACGTCAACCAATTTGTGCACAGCAAGCTCCCACAAACAGCACTGAGATAAATGGCCAGATAAGCTGTGGCACTGAGCATAGGTACAAAATACAAATTGATTACCAAAGTGGAAGACGTTATTGCTTTGCCTTTATGTGGTATACATGCGCACACGCACACACACTAAACAGATGGCAACAATTGCATTGAATTACTGGGACAGTAATAAGACACTCGGCAGAGGATGTGCTTGGTTGCATCGCAGTTCGTGCCCGAGGCTCGCACTGGATTGGCCAGCTGGAGGCCACGGATGATTCAGCAATTAGCTTGACGCAGTTCCAAGTCACCTGGATGTGACTCGGGCGGATAATGTTCCAGAGGCTGCTGCCTATTGATTATCACCATGGTAACTTCGATAGGATTAAAAGCAAGCCGCGTTGACACGGTGGGTGGGTGTGGGTGAGTGCCACTGAGAGTTTGCTACAAGGGACTAGATTAAGCCTCTTATTGTTTCGAACAGCGTCTACTCGAATATTTTTTTCCAGTCTTCATGTTGCGAGGTATTTGGGGCCGTTTGAGGAGAAAGACTTGGATTTATATAGCGCCTTTCACATCCACCGGACGTCCCAAAGCGCTTTACAGCCAATGATGAACTTTTAGAAGTGCGATCACCGTTGTAATGAGGGAAATGCGGCAGCCAATTTGCGCACAGCAAGCTTCCACAAATAGCAATGTGGTAATGATCAGATAATCTGTTTTTTTTGTAATGTTGATTGAGGGATAAATATTGGCCCCAGGACACCGGCGATAACTCCCCTGCTCTTCTGCGAAATAGTGCCACGGGATCTTTTACGTCCGCCTGAGTGGGCAGATGGGGCCTCGGTTTTAACGTCTCATCTGAAAGACGGCACCTCCAATAGTGCAGCACTCCCGCAGCACTGCACTGGAGTGTTAGCCTGGATTTATGAGCTCAAGTCCCTGGAGTGGGTCTTGAACCCACAATCTTCTGGCTCAGCGGTGAGGGTGCTGCCCACTGAGCCACAGCTGACACTACACATGAGGGTGGACAGGGGGGGTGGGAATGCTGGCTGTCCCTTGGGACCCTATTTTGAGCAATGCGTCTGCTATTTTATGTTTAAGGAATCTCTGCCATGACTTAATAAAGCACCTGAAGGGAATTTAAAAGAAAGATTAACTCCAGAACATTAGCTGGCAGGATTGCTCTCTCTATCTGAGTGATTTCTCAGCCAAGCTAAGTAGTATATTGATTTTCCTGCCAAAAGACTGTCTTCCATTTTAATTTGAGCCGAGAAAATCAGTATCCATTCCAGTAATGTTTTTGCTTCATGTATTTGCTTAAGAATTCATAGCAACACATTGCTATTAAGAACTCGTTGGTTTATTAGCAAAGGTTTAACAATCACACCACACATTACCAGTTCATCCACCAGGCTCACAACCACCTGCCTCATCGTGGATCCCCCGAATCCAACTGGCTGGGGTTTTATGGAGTCTTGTTCACTAGTCGATTCACTAGGCTGATTCCGGAGATGACGGGGTTACCTTATGATGATAGATTGAGCAGACTGGGTCTTTACTCGTTGGAGTTCAGAAGGATGAGAGGTGATCATATAGAAACATTTAAAATCATGAAAGGGATAGACAAGATAGAGGCAGAAAGGTTGTTTCCACTGGTAGGGGAGACTAGAACTAGGGGGCACAGCCTCAAAATACGGGAGAGCCAATTTAAAATCGAGTTGAGAAGGAATTTCTTCTCCCAGAGGGTTGTGAATCTGTGGAATTCTCTGTCCAAGGAAGCAGTTGAGGCTAGCTCATTGAATGTATTCAAGTAACAGATAGATAGATTTTTAACCAATAAGGGAATTAAGGGTTACGGGGAGAGAGCGGGTAAGTGGAGCTGAGTCCACGGCCAGATCAGCCATGATCTTATTGAATGGCGGAGCAGGCTCAAGGGGCGAGATGACCTACTCCTGTTCCTAATTCTTATGTTCTTATGTTGTGAACATCACATGACTGGCTAAGCCTCTCCCAACTCAACAGCTCCACAACTATTTTAATTGTAACTTTAAAAGAGCCCAAGCTGAGATTTGAACTTCAGATCACTAGTTCACATTGATCAGATCACAGGTAACGTTACCACGACACCAACACATCTGACACTCAACAACAGCTCTACAACTCTTTCTGGTTGGAAACAAAATAAACATTAAATCAAGTGCCCCCCGATCTGGGGGACACTCCAAACACTTTTCAACTGCCCTTTTTTGTGTTCACCACCTAGTGGTCAGTGTTCTCACAGTGTACAACTTATGTCAGTTTATACATGGGTTATAATGCTGGCTGAATACATGACATCACCTACCCCCACAAAGTCTTATTGGGATCACAGGTTGAGTCTCTCTGGTGGTTTACGCTCCCTTGTAGAGCGCCTGAGTTGGGGCTCCGGTTGTTGGGCGCTGGCCTGAGTGTCCGCTGTTTGCGGTGCCTCAGGCCTGTCCGGACTGCCCACAGTGACTGGGCTCTCCTCCCTTTGGTTCCGGTGTTCGGTCACCTGTGGAGGAGTGAACTCTATATCGTGTTCTTCCTCTGCTTCTTCTTGGGGTTGCTGAACCTCCTTTTTGTTTGATCCACATGTTTGCGGCAGATTTGTCCATTGGTAAGTTTAACTACCAGAATCCTATTTCCCTCTTTGGCAACCACAGTGCTTGCGAGCCATTTGGGCCCTGCAGCGTAGTTGAGGACAAAAACAGGGTCATTTACATCAATACATCGCGCCCTCGCATTCCTGTCAAGGTAGTCATATTGTGACTGGCGTCTGCTCTCGACAATTTCTTTCATGGTGGGGTGTATAAGGGATAACCGGGTTTTGAGCGTCCTTTTCATTAGCAGCTCTGCGGGTGGAACCCCTGTGAGCGAGTGTGGTCGGGATCTGTAGGCCAACAAGAGGCGTGATAAGCGGCATTGTAGGGAACTCCCTTGGATTCTGAGCATCCCCTGTTTGATTATCTGTACTGCTCATTCTGCCTGGCCGTTTGAGGCTGGCTTGAACGGTGCCGTTCTAACATGGTTAATTCCTTGCCTGCCATGAAGTCCTGGAATTCAGTGCTTGTGAAGCACGGCCATTGTTGCTGACCAAGATGTCCGGTAGACCGTGGGCGGCGAACATTGCCCGTAGACTTTCTACCGTGGCAGAGGATGTGCTTTAATTTAAAATGTCACACTCGATCCATTTGGAGTAGGCGTCTATTACAACCAAAAACATTTTTCCCATGAAAGGACCTGCGTAGTCCACATGAATGCGTGACCAAGGCTTGGCGGGCCATGGCCAGGGGCTAAGGGGGGCTTCCCTGGGTGCATTGCCCAGCTGGGCACACGTGTTGCACATGCGAACACAAAGTTCCAGATCTGCATCTATCCCTGGCCACCAAACGTGTGACCTGGCAATTGCCTTCATCGTGACAATGCCCGGGTGCTCATTGTGGAGTTCTCTGATGAACACCTCTCTGCCCATCTGGGGCATGACTACGCGGTTTCCCCACAGTAGGCAATCAGCCTGAATCGAGAGTTCATCCTTGCGCCTGTGAAATGGTTTAAATTTCTCAGGGCATGCCCTGTACGTGGCTGCCCAGTCCCCATTCAGGACACATTTCTTGACTAGAGACAATAGCGGTTCTCTATTTGTCCAGACTTTAATCTGATGGGCTGTCACGGGTGAGCCTTCACTTCTGAAAGCTTCAACAGCCATAACCATCTCAGCAGCATGCTCGGTAGCCCCCTCAGTGGTGGCTAGTGGGAGCCTGCTGAGTGCATTGGCGCAGTTTTCAGTGCCCGGTCTGTGCTGAATTGTGTAGTCATAAGCGGCTAACGTGAGTGCCCACCTCTGTATGCGGGACGATGCGTTTGCATTTATGGCCTTGTTGTCAGCCAAAAGGGATGGTAGGGGTTTGTGACCTGTCTCCATTTCAAATGTCCTGCCAAACAGGTACTGGTGCATTTTCTTTACCGCATATACACATGCGAATGCCTCCTTTTCTACCATCCCGTAACCCCTTTCTGCCTGGGACAGACTTCTGGAGGCATAAGCTACCGGCTGTAACTGACCCTTGGCATTGACATGCTGCAACACACACCCGACACCATAGGACGACGCATCGCACGTTAACACAAGTTTCTTACATGGGTCATATAGCGTTAACAGATTGTTGGAACATAACAAATTGCGTGCTCTATTAAAAGCCCTTTCCTGGCTGTGCCCCCAGACCCATTCGCGACCTTTGCACGTGTAGCGGCTCGAGCAGCGTGCTCAATTTGGGAAGAAAGTTACCAAAATAGTTCAGGAGCCCTAGGAATGAATGCAGCTCCGTCGTGTTACGGGGTCTGGGTGCTCTCTGGATCGTTTCCGTCTTGGACGCAGTAGGGCTGATCCCGTCTGCTGCTACCCTCATCCCCAGGAATTCTACCTCTGGAGCTAGGAAGACACACTTCGCCTTTTTCAGTCGTAGCCCTACCCGGTCCAGTCTGCGTTGTGGAGGTGTTCTTCAGTATTGTAACCTGTGATGAGGATGTCGTCCTGAAAAACCACTGTCCCTGGAATCGACTTGAGGAGGCTTTCCATATTTCATTGGAAGATCGCGGCGGCCGAGCGAATCCCGAACGGACATCTGTTGTACTCAAACAACCCCTTGTGTGTCGTGATGGTGGTCAGCTTCTTCGACTCACTCGCCAGCTCCTGGGTTATGTAAGCTGAGGTCAGATCCAATTTTGAAAAAGTTTGCCAACGGATAGCGTCGCAAAGAGGTCCTCCGCTCTTGGTAGCGGGTACTGGTCTTGGAGTGACACCCGATTGATGGTGGCCTTGTAGTCGCCACATATCCTGACCGTCCCATCCGCCTTGAGCACTGGCACAATCGGGCTCGCCCAGTCACCGAATTCGACTGGCGAGATGATGCCTTCCCTCAGCAGGCGGTCCAATTTGCCTTCTACCTTTTCCCGCATCACGTATGGCACCGCTCTGGCCTTGTGGTGTACTGGCCTGGCGTCCGGGTTTATGTGAATCACTATCTTGGCCCCCATGAAAGTGCCAATGCCGGGTTGAAATAATGAGTCAAATTTGTCCAGGATCTGTGAGCATGATACTCGCTCCACAGAAGAAATTGCATTGACATCGCCCCATTTCCAGTTCATGACAGCAAGCCAACTCCTCCCCAGTAGTGCGGGACCGTCTCCCGAGACAACCCAGAGTGGCAACCTGTTCTCCGAATCTTTGTGGGTCACGACTACCGTGGTGCTGCCTAGCACCAGAATTATCTCCTTTTTGTATGTCCGTAGCTGTGCATCAATCGGCGATAATTTTGGCCTCCTGGCCTTGGACGCCCACAACTTTTCGAACTGTTTGATAACCATAAGGGCTGGCTGGCCCCTGTGTCTAGCTCCATTGATACTGGGATGCCATTGAGGAGCACTTTCATCATTATCGGTGACGTCCTGGTGTATGAACTGTATATGTGCTCCACATGAACTCGCTGAACATCAGCTTCCATCGATTTCCCCCAGCGTTCAAATCTACAATTTCTGCAGGTATTTTGCTCATCTCTGCAAACTCCGGCTGAGTGTGTGCCTCCATGCCTCCAGCATGAGCTGTTGTTTGAAACAAAAGGTCCCTTGCCAGTCGATCATCCCTGACTGCCCCTGTTATTGCCCTTGAGTGCGCCATTAACAGGTGTTGATGGCCCCATTACTGGCCGCATTGTCCCTTGCAATGGCGTGAATCGCCTCTGGGTTCGACTACATGTTGGGGCATGCCCGATTGTCCTTGTCTGCCTGGAGAACTGTGTGCTGCTTTAACAATGTTGAATCTCTGTCCCAACCATTCCTTAACACAGTACCTCTCGTCTGTTCTGCTCGTGGCCATGCTCGCTTGGTTTAAATCCCAGTTTCTCGTCATCATTGATACGTCCTTACTGTACAGTATAAATGCACACGAGGCCCATGCTTGAGAGAAGGTCAGTCTGTGACCTGTCTTTTATTCAATAGCACTCAAGTGATGGAAGTGGGTGGAGCTTCCCCTTTTATATCTGAAAGTCTAGGTTAGGAGTGTCTCCCACAAGTTTACCACCTAGTGGTCATTGTCCTCACAGTGTACAAATCAGGTCAGATTATACATGGGTTACAATACTGGTTGAATATATGACACAGACCCTGATGAGTTCCTGGTAAAAGACAGGCAGCCCCTGGACAGCGGTCCTGACGCCCCCCAAGCTCACAAACAGGAGCTGCGTGTCGTAGTTGAGGCCGTGCTGCTGGCGGAAGAAATACGTCACCAGCGCACGCCACCTAGGAGGGGGCTCAACGTAAAGGTATCTCTGCAGGGTCTGAAGACGGAAAGTCGCTAGCTGGGCGCTGACGCACACCAACGACTGACCGCCCTCCCTAAGCGGGAGACGACTCAAGACCACGGCAGAGACCAGTGCTTCCTGTTGTTCCAGAAGAAGTCCACCAGCTTCTTCTGTATCTTGGCGACAAACGCAGGGGGAAGGGTCAAAGTGACCAGCCGGTACCACAGCATAGCGGCCACCAGCTGGTTTATGACTAGCGCTCGACCCCTGTAGGACAGCACTTGGAGCAGTCCTGTCCAGCGCCCTAGGTGAGCGGCGACCTTGGCCTCCAGCTCTTGCCAGTTCGCCAGCCAGGCTTCCTCGTCGGGCTAAGGTAGACTCCCAGATAGAGGAGATGGGTCGTGCTCCAGGCAAAAGGCCTGAGCTCCTCCGGCAGGGAGTCCACCCGCCACTGACCCACCAGGAGTCCGGAACATTTCTCCCAGTTGATCCTGGCGGAGGATGCGGCTGACAACAGCTCTACAACTCTTTTAGAGACAAAATAAAACATTTAAATCAAGTAACCCCCAATCTGGGGGGCCACTCCAAACATTTTCCAATGCCCTTTTTTGATTTTTTTTTTTTTGTTGGTATTTTTGTAGTTTTCTTGGGGGCATTAAAATCATATATTTTACAAGTGCCCCCTATAAAAGGGGAGGGGGACACTAAAAACCCAGCAATTAAAACAAATTAAATCTTAAAACATATAAAGTCAAATTAAAATTTGGTTGCCGGGGGTGACAATGCACTCCAGTCCCTCCGGCGCCCACCTCTCGCGGAAGGCCACGAGCGTACCGGTGGACACCGCGTGCTCCATCTCTAAGGACACCCTACCCGGATGTAGGCACGGAAGAGAGGCAGGCAGTCAGGCTGAACGACCCCCTCGACCACCCGCTGCCTGGACCGGCTGATGGCACCCTTGGCCGTGCCCAGGAGCAGTCCTACGATGAGGCCCTCGGACCTACCCGCTCCCCTCCGCACAGGGTGCCCAAAGATCAGGAGTGTGGGACTGAAGTGCAGCCAGAAATTGAGGAGCAGCCCCTTTAAATAATGAAACAGGGGCTGCAACCTCGCACACTCCATAAAAACATGGAACATGGACTCTTCCAGACCGCAGAAATTGCAGGCGGCCTGGGAGCCCATGAACCGACTTAAAAATTTATTGCACGGGACTGCTCCGTGCACCACTCTCCAGGCCAAGTCCCCGATAAATAATGGGCGGACTCCCGCGTAGAGTGCACTCCATCGGGGACCCCTGCTTCCTCCGGACGTGGCGTGTCCGGACGGCAGACGAGGATGGCAAGGTTGAGAGTGTTCAGGAGCAGCCCGTACAGGAAACCCCTCCGCGCAGAACTGAAAGGCACGGAGGGGATTTCCCCGAGGCGGCTCAAGTTGTGAGGCGCTGGCTCCCGAGGGAGGTTCCGGGGTTTGGCGCCAATGAGCAATTTCGTCCAGACGGGGGTCAGTTCGGACGGGATCTTCCCACATGCTTGAGCCTCCTCGACACACCTAACGGAGTCAGGGCCCGTAGCTGTTTTTAGCGACTCGATGGCATCGGCCGCGCGGCCGATTTAGGCGCCGCGCCAGCGTGTCTGGCGCCATCCAGCCTGCTCCTCCGCCATCGAGCAGGTCCCTGACCCTGGTTACCTCGCCAGCCACAGCCCTCTCGTCCGACTGCCACCTAAAACCTCGGTCGTGGAGGTACGGATTCCCGAGCAGCGGCTCCTGCAGGACAGCCGCCAATCCAGCCGGTGGAGAGCTGCGCTTGGTGGAGACTTTGTTCCAGACCCTGGTGAGTTCCTTGTAAAAGACAGGCAGCTCCTGGACGGCGGTCCTGATGCCCCCCAAGTTCACAAACAGGAGCTGCGTGTCGTAGTTGAGGCCGTGCTACTGGCGGAAGAAATACGTCGCCAGCGCACGCCACTTAGGAGGGGGCTCAACGTAAAGGTATCTCTGCAGGATCTGAAGACGGAAAGTCGCTAGCTGGGTGCTGACGCACACCAACGACTGACCGCCCTCCCTAAGCGGGAGACTCAAAACCGCGGCAGGGACCCAGTGCTTCCTGTTGTTCCAGAAGAAGTCCACCAGCTTCTTCTGTATCTTGGCGACAAACGCAGGGGGAGGGGCCAAAGTGACCAGCCGGTACCACAGCATAGCGGCCACCAGCTGGTTTATGACTAGCGCTCGACCCCTGTAGGACAGCACTTGGAGCAGTCCTGTCCAGCGTCCTAGGTGAGCGGCGACCTTGGCCTCCAGCTCTTGCCAGTTTGCCGGCCAGGCTTCCTCGTCGGGGCTAAGGTAGACTCCCAGATAGAGGAGATGGGTCGTGCTCCAGGCAAAAGGCCTGAGCTCCTCCGGCAGGGAGTCCACCCGCCACTGACCCACCAGGAGTCCGGAACATTTCTCCCAGTTGATCCTGGCGGAGGATGCGGCTGACAACAGCTCTACAAATCTGTGAGCATCCTCACAGGTGCGCTCATTACAATTCCTTCATTCCTCCCCTCGGAATTTTGTGCTGTAGATGCCCGAAGAACGTTATGTACAAATGTACAAATCTCTCCCCTCAACTATTTTTCTTTTACGATCTCAGGTGCTCAGCAAGGTGCTGTCTAAATGCCAAGTGCTCTCCGGGTCGTAGTTTATATATTTGTCATTACACAGAAAATCCACGCTGAGGTGGGTCAATGAAAGTCCATTCCATTCATTCCGCTGTTGCATTGCAAAGATGCCTTTAACAGCCTTCGACTATCAACCGTGTATCCAGCTGTAATAGACAGTTCCACCTGGTGGACTAAAGATGTAATACAACTACTGATGTAAATAATGAAGGATCATGCGGCAAGGTCACATGATGAAAGTGAGGAACCATCTTGTGTAGTGTGTTTGTTAGTTATGCCGTAAGAATATATCACACCAGCGACTACCTGCAATAATCCCCATGGTTTCACCAAGCGCAACTGGCTGGACTGAGCCATGGGTGATCTCTTGCCCTGTGCTCGCTGACCTGCAGTGGCTCCCGGTTCAGCAACGCCTCGATTTCAAAATTCTCAGCCTTATTTACAAATCCGTCCATGGCCTCGTCCCTCTCTATCTCTGTAATCTCCTCCAACAGCATCCCCCCTCCCCCCACCCCCACCCCGAGATGTCTGCGCTCCTCTAATTCTGCCCCCCTGAGCATCTCTGATTATAATCGCTCAACCATTGGTTGCCGTGCCTTCAGCTGCCTAAGCACCAAGCTCTGGAACTCTCTGCCTAAACCTCTCTGCCTCTCTACCTCTTTTTCATCCTTCAAGATGCTCCTCAAATCCTACCTTTTTGACCAAGCTTTTTGTCACCTTCCCTGATTTCTCCTTATGTGGCTCGGTGTCAAATTTTTAATCAGAAAATCCTCCAGTGTGGCGCCTTGCGACCTTTACTACGTGAATCATATAAATCATAGAAATTTACAGCACGGAAGGAGGCCATTTTGGCCCATCGTGTCTGCGCGGCCGACGAAGAGCTATCCAGCCTAATCCCAGTTTCCTGCTCTTGGTCTTCCCCTCCAAACCTCCTACCAATTCATTTAAATCTATGCCCCCTGGTTGTTGACCCCTCTGCTAAAGGAAATAGGTCCTTCCTACCCACTCTATCCAGGCCCCTTATAATTTTATACACCTCAATTAAGACTCCCCTCAGCCTCCTCTGTTCCAAAGAAAATAAACCCAGCCTCTTTCCTCACAGCTAAAATTCTCCAGTCCGGACAATATCCTCGTAAATCTCCTCTGTACCCAGACAGGGTAGACGCAGAGAGGATGTTTCCCCTCGTGGGGGAATCTAGAACTAGGGGGCAGAGTTTCAGAATAAGTGGTCGCCCATTTAAAATGGAAATTTTCTCTCAGCGGGGCATGAATCTTTGAAATCCTCTGGCCCAGAGAGCTGTGGAGGCTGGGTCATTGAATAGATTTAAGGTGGAGATAGACAGATTTTTGAGCAATGAGGGATTGAAGGGTTATGGGCAGCGGGCGGGGAAGTGGAGCTGAGGCCAGGATCAGATCAGCCACGATCATATTGAATGGCGGAGCAGGCTCAAGGGGCCGAATGGCTTCCTCCTGCTCCTATTTCTTATGTTGTTAAGAATGAATCATCAGGAAATGACAAGCGGGGAGGGCTTTAACCGACTGTCTGAGGATTTCAATAAAAAAGGCAGCATTAGCTGTGAGTAATTGAGATTACAAGCGAACTGTAGGAATTCAGTGATAAAGTATGAGCAGCAGTGAAGATCCAGAGAAAGATTATATACAGGAGGGGTGTTTCTCAATAGCAGAGGGACCTACCGACCTTTGGAATGTGCTGTCGGAAAGGAATGTGCAGAGTGAGAAAATGTTAAGGTGAGGAAAAGAGAGCGGTGTTAAGTTTCAAGATGAGATAACTTACATGGAATCACCGAAAGTTTTACAGCACAGAAAGAGGCCATTCAGCTCAACAGGTCCAGGCTGGTGTTTATGCTCCACTTGAGCATCCTGTTATGTATTTAACCCCTTATAACCTGCATCACACCTGACCACCAGAGGGCCTACCAGTTGGAGTCCCAAGGGATCCCAGCATCCCTTGGGAGCACAGTATATAAGCAGGCCACCCATGAGGTACCTGCACTCTGGAACCTTAATAAAGGAGCAAAGGTCACAATTGCTCATTGCACACAGTACTCAGTCTGACCATTTATTATAAGTGTAACACATCCTCCCAGTTTATTAACTTCACCTTCCCCCCGCTCCCCCACCCCCCCCACCCCCATATCAACATATCCTTCTATTCCTTTCCTACTCACGTACTTATCTAACTTCCCCTTAACTTGCTTTGTTCAGTGTTTAGGGAAAAAGATATGATAATTATCATCTCCGTATGTCTGCAGACAAAAGAGGGAGGCAAGTAAGTGCTGTGGTTACACAGGACTGCATCGGATATACAACACAGAAACAGGCCATTCAGCCCAACCAGCCCAGACCGCCGTTTATGCTCCACTTGAGTGGGCTATTAGAGTGGGTGGTATTGTTTTGACCTCCTGCTTTACACCCTGCCTGATGTCGCTCTCCGACGACGACAAAAATCAAGCAGGGTCTTTCACAGGGCGGCTGATCGTGGAACAAGCTCGAAGATCTAAATGGCCTCCACCTGTTCCCACATTCCTGGGAGTAGAAATTGCCCATTTTGTACCCCCTTGCCGAAGTCGAATGTTCCAGCAAGTGGAGCAACTCTCGACTTCGCCACACTGAGGCTGTCAGACAGGAGGAAGAGTGCGTCAGGCGGTGTACTTGGGATTCAAAAGGAATAACAATCCCAGAATAGAAGATATTGAAAAAAATGAGAACAGGTGAGAATGGAGGGAACAAAGCTGAAGACTCAATTTGTCCTGACCCAGCAAAGGGGAGAAAGAACAGGCCTCAAAAAGGTTTAACCTAAAGCACAAAAAATATAGGCCCTGAATTTCTGGCCTTGTCTTGATATCCCACCAGAGAAATGGTACAAACTGCAGAGAGGCTAAATCAGAGCAGCAGCAAATGGAGATAGCTGGAGGAAGCCTTAGATCCTCAAATTAGAGAATGCTGAGACAACAGGAGGTTCTGCCGGCCTGTGTTCATCTAGGACCCATTTCAGAACCTCCTCTGACCACCTTCCATCTTTTTCCTGCCTCAAATCCACAAGATGTCTCCCCTTTACCGTTCGAACCTGTTGACCAACTCGTTTCCCGCCACGTCTTCTCACGATAGCTCACTGTTCCTCACCCTAACCTTTCCTCAATCTGCACATTCCTTTCTGCCACGGCACATTCTGCATCAAGGCAATTTTCTTCCAAATATTGCTTTTTTCTTTTCAAGCCTGGATAATTCAGCAAACAGATATTCTTTTGGCCCTCCCTTCGCCTTACAGCAGACCAAAATGTTTCCACTTGTGGGGAAAAGGAAAACTACAGGCCATCAATACAAGGCAGTCACCAAGAAACCCAATAGGGAATTCAGAAGAAACTTGTTTTACTAACTGAGTCATCAAAGGAACTTTGAAATTTTGGAGACTAGGTAAGGAGACCAGTTACGAAGGAAGGATATACTTGCCATTGAGGGAATGCAACGAAGGTTCAACAGACTGATTCCTGGGATGGGGGGATTGTCCTATGAGGAGATATTGAGTAGTCTAGGCCTATAGTCTCTAGAGTTTAGAAGAATGAGAGGTGATTCATTGAAACAAACAAAACTCTTACAGGGCTCGACAGGATAGATGCAGGGAGAATGTTTCCTCTGACTGGGGGGTCTAGAACCAGGGGTCACAGTCTCAGAATAAGAGGTTGGCCATTTAAGATTGAGATGAGGAGAAACTTCTTTACTCAGAAGGTGGTGAATCTTTGGAATTCTGTACCCCCGAAGGTTGTCGAGGCTCAGTCGTTGAGTATATTCAAGACAGAGATCGATTGATTTTTGGATATTAAGGGAATCAAGGGATATGGAGATTGGGCGGGAAAGTGGAGTTCATCAACAATGATCTCATTGAATGGCAGTGCAGGCTTGTGGGGCCAAATGGCCTACTCCTGTTCCTAATTCTTATGTTCTTTCTGAAATAATTATTTTTAAACATGAATTTCATAAATCAATCCTGGAAAATCAACCATTCAGGTGGTTCTGCTGACGTCTGCACAAGTGTTTTGAGTAATGAGACTCTGTGTAATCACTGTAACAGTATTTGCTGAAGGCTCTCATTAACTCCATGATGTCGTCACGGTTACTCGGGGAGCACCGAGTTCTCCAATTGGCCAATGGATCCAGGGTCCGTTCTTCTTTATGTCTGCAAATCCCACAAACAACAGTTGCGTCTTATTCTCTGCTGGATTTATGTTTTGGCCTGACAAACGTTGCATGTCAAAAATACAAAAGGCTTTTATTTACATCTCGTCCAAATGTCATTGCATCTAAAACTAGTGGCTGTTCTGTCAACTTTTGTTCTATTTGGTCGTGGTCGGACCCCACGGTCAATAATGAGACAAATGCTCGGTTATTCTTCATTTTTTATTTATGCTATCTTTGTTCTTTATTCCCAAGCTCTGGAATTCCCTCCCATAGCCTCTCCGCCTCTCTCTCCTCCTTTTAAGAGCGTAAGAGCATAAGAATTAGAAGCAGGAGTAGGCCATTTGGCCCCTCGAGCCTGCTCCGCCATTCAATGAGATCATGGCTGATCATCGACCTCAACTCCACTTTCCCGCCCGATCCCTTGATTCCCTTAGACTCCAAAAATCTATTGATCTCAGCCTTGAATTTATTCAGAGACTCAGCATCCACAGCCCTCTGGGGCAGAGAATTCCAAACACTCACAACCTTCTGAGTGAAGAAATTCATCCTCATCTCTGTCTTAAATGGCCGACTCCTTATCCTGAGACTGTGCCCCCTAGTTCGAGACACACCAGCCAGGGAGAAACAACTTCCTTAAAACCTACCACTCGGGGCATTTTTGGTCACCTGTCCCAATGTCTTCTTGTGTGGTTCGATGTCAAATTTTGTTTGATAATCGCTCCTGTGCAACATTTTACTATGTTCAAGGCGCTATATAAATACAATGGCCTGGAATTCCCAGCTTCCCCGGGTCCGTACAGACTGTCTACGGACCCAGGAAAGACATCAGGAAAGCCGGTTTTCAACGCACAATGCGCATGCGCTGAAAAACGGCTTTTCTGATTTGTCAAGCTGGAGCTCGAAAAATCTTCGGTATCGCCACAGCCAGGATATCTGCAAGGGCAAGATTGCGGGATTTATGCATGCCTTGCCCCCACATTTCCTGAAAACTCTTGCACCTGATAAAAGCAGGCGCATAGCCTACTTTTACAGGTGTAAGAGTGTTAAAACACGGAAAAACAAACAATGAAATTGAAAAATCAAATTTTATTTTTAAAAACCCTGCCCACTAAGGTAAGTTTATTTTTAACCCTAATTGCAAAACTTTAAAAAGAATTCGGCAAATATTTTTTCTAAGGCATTTATTAGCTTTAATTTCAATTAATTTTAATTATGTGAGGTGTGCTTTTTATTTTTTTATTATGATGTTTAGTGTGTTTTATTTTCTCATTAATAGCAATGAGAACGCAGCAAGTGCCCATTGCTATTAATGAGAATGTTGAGGAATACCATATCTGATTGGTTGAGCAGTCACACGTGACTGCACCTTCTGTGTGGGAACCTGGAGGACGGGAACACGCTTTGCAATGCAGGAAGAAAAGGCCTCCCCACTGGAATCCCACGCTCCCAGGTAATTGCGTAGAAATTTTTCAGGTCGGAGGCATCCGCCCATGGGAAGCCTCCGACCCCAATTTCTGGGCCAATATGCTGCACTGTCGGAGGGGCAGTACTGAGGGAGTGCTGCACTGTCGGAGGGGCAGTACTGAGGGAGTGCTGCACTGTCGGAGGGGCAGTACTGAGGGAGCGCCGCACTGTTGGAGGGGCAGTTTTTTTAAATTTCAAAATATACTTTATTCATATAAAAATTTGCACAATACATTCGAAAGCAGTTCAGTACATTTGGATGCGGTCAGCAATTCCATACATTACATTTGGATGCTGACTGCAGTTCCGTTCAATACATTTCTTTACTTTACATTTCAAGGTACGATTCATACGATCCAGGATACATTGTGGTACGTTCATCAAGTTACATTACATGTGTCACCATACAGTACACAGTGAGGGTACAGTTACATTTGTTTCCAACGTGCATTAAGCAACAGAACTTGCATTATACATGGCACTACATAGGTGTTTGCAGATCATGGTGCTCTATGTATACAAAAGGTTTACCATTGCAGCCCGAGGGGAGTTTTATACTGATTCCATCCCCTGGATTTACCATGGCGGAAGGGCTTTAAACTGTGGCTTTTCCCCACCGTGCCTTTGCGGCGATTGCACCAATTTTTAGTGCGTCCCTCAGCACGTAGTCCTGGATCTTGGATTGCGCCAGTCTGCAACACGCAGACGTGGACATCTCCTTGCTCTGGAAGACCAGCAAGTTTCGGCAAGACCAAAGTGCGTCTTTCACCGAGATGATGGTCCTCCAGCAGCAGGTGATGTCTGTCTCGGTGTGTGTCCCTGGGAACAGCCCGTAGAGCACAGAGTCCTGTGTTGCGGAGCTGCTCGGGATGAACCTCGACAGCAACCACTGCATCTCTTTCCAGACCTGCCTTGCAAAGGCGCAATCTTGAAGGAGGTGGGTGACAGTCTCGTCCGCCCCGCAGCCGGCCTGGGGGCACCGTGCCGTGCTGCTGAGACGCCGGCTGTGCATGAACGCTCTGACGGGTAGGGCCCTCCTCACCGCCAACCAAGCTACGTCTTGGTGCTTGTGTGAAAGCTCTGGCATTGAGACGTTCTGCCAAACAAGTTCGACAGTCCGCTCAGGGAACCACCCGACAGGGTCCACCCTCTCCTTCTTTCGTAGGGCGTCCAGGACCTTACGTGCTGACCACTGTTTTATGGCTTTGTGGTCAAAGGGGTTTTTGTGAAAAACTTTTCCACGAAGGAGAGGTGGACAGGCATGGTCCAGCTGGTGGGGCCGTTTCGCGGCAGCGTGGCCAGGTCCATCCTTCGCAACACCGGGGACAGGTAGAACCTCAGCACGTAGTGACACTTGGTGTTTGCGTACCGGGAGTCGGTGCACAGCTTGATGCTGCTGCACACAAAGGTGGCCATCAGGATGAGGGCCACGTTCGGAACATCCTTTCCTCCACTGTCCAGAGATTTGTACATTGTGTATCTGCGGACACGGTCCATTTTGGACCTCCAGACAAAGTGGAAGACGGCCCGGGTGACTGCCGCGGCACAGGAGCGAGAGATGGGCCAGACCTGTGCCTCATGCAGCAACCCTGAGAGCACCTCACTCCTGATGACCAGGTTCTTTCCTGCCATGGAGAGGAAGCGCAGCTTCCACATCCCAGTTTTTGCTTCACTTTGGCGATACACTCTTCCCAGTTTTTGGTGCACACCCCATCCGCTCCGAACCATGTTCCCAACACCTTCAGGTAATCTGGCTTAACGGTGAAGGGAATAAAGGATCGGTCGGCCCAGTTGCCAAAGAACATGGCCTCGTTTTGGTTGCGATTGACCTTCGCTCCCGAGGCCGTTCAAACTGGTCGCAGATTGTGAGCAATCTGCGGACCGACTACGGATCCGAGCAAAAGATGGCCACGTCGTCCATGTACAGGGAGGTCTTGACCTGAGTGCCTCCGCTGCCTGGGATCGTCACCCCTCTAATGCCCGCATCCTTCCTGATGGACTCGGCAAAGGGCTCGATACAACACACAAACAAGACAGACGAGAGAGGACAGCCTTGCCTGACTCCAGATCTGATCGGAAAGCTTTCAGTTTCCCACCTGTTGATTAGAACTGCACTACTGATGTCTCTGTAGAGCAGTTGGATCCAATTGCGGATACCCTCCCCAAACCCCATTTTGGAGAGCACGTCCATCAGGTACGTGTGCGATATCCTGTCAAAGGCCTTCTACTGGTCTAAGCTGATAAAACAGGTGTCCATCCTCCTGTCCCGCACGTAGGCGATCGTATCCCTGAGTAGCGCGAGGCTATCAGAGATCTTCCTGCCGGGGACAGCGCAGGTCTGGTCCGGTTGAATCACCAGCTCAAGAGCAGACTTGACCCTGTTGGCGATGACCTTTGACAGGATCTTGTAGTCCACATTGAGCAGCGAAATGGGCCGCCAGTTTTTGATTTCCTCCCTCTCCCCCTTCCGCTTGTAGATGAGGGTGATGATGTCTTTCTTCATTGATTCTGACATACTGCCGGCCAGAAGCATACCCTCGTACACTTCCAGCAGGTCTGGGCCCATCTAGTCCCACAGAGCCGAATACAACTTGACCGGTAAGCCGTCGCTTCCGGGAGTTTTACTCGTCGCAAGGGACCGGACGGTCTTTGTCATCTCATCCAGAGTTAACGGGTGGTCCAGACTCTCCCACTCACTGTCGTCTAGGACCTCCGTGATAGACGAGAGGAACGATTGGGAGGCCGCGCGGTCTGTGGGCTTGATGTCATACAGCCTGGCATAGAAGGATTTGCTGATCCTCAGCATGTCAGGCTGCGAAAACGTCACAGAACCGTCTTCTTCCTCTAGGCTGGTGATCATAGAGCTCCCCCTGTGTACCTTTTGGAAGAAGAAGCGCGAACACGTCTTATCCTGCTCGACGGAGCGGACTCTGGAGCGGAAAATTATTTTGGAGGACTCGGAGGCAAAGAGCGAGGCTTGCTGGCCCTTCACCTCTTCGAGTTCCTCCACGACATCGACCCCCATCGACTGCAACAGGAATAGGTTTTGCATACTCTTCTGGAGTTGGGACAATTCCCTCTGTCTCCCTCTCGCCTTCTGAACACCTTTGAGGATGAAGAGCCTCTTGATGTTTGTCTTGATTGTTTCCCACCAGTGCATCGGGGAATCGCAGAAGGGTTTTACAGTTCTCCAACCTTTGTAATCCCTCTTGAGTTCCTCCATGTTTTCCGTAGTCAACAGTTTCACGTTCAGCTTCCATATCCCTCTGCCAACTTTCTGGTTTTCCTGTGTGTGACAGTCGGCCAGTAGGAGGCAGTGGTCAGAGAAGAACACTGGCGTGACATCGGTGGATCTGACCTTGAGCGTGTGGGACACAAACAGGAAGTCTATTCTGGAACGGACGGACCCGTCTGGTCTCGACCGGGTGTATCTGCGCGGTGCTCCGTCTGCAGGGTTGCTGAAGACGTCGCACAGCTTGGTGTCTTTTACCGCGTCCATCAGGAGTTTGGACGTGGCGTCCAGCTTGCTGTCAGCTCTGCTGGATCGTCCAGCTGCATCGATGATACAGTTGAAGTCACTGCCCAGAATGACCAGCCTGGACGTCGCCAGCAGCAGTGGGAGCTGCTGGAAGAGGGCCAGCCGCTCTGATCTGAGAGGCGAGGCATACACGTTAATTAGCCTTAGAGGGGAATTTTTGTACATTACATCTGCTACTAGGAGGCGGCTGCCCACCACCTCCTTAACTTCGATGATGGTGAAGTGGCCTCCCCGCAGCAGAATGCCCAGGCCGGAAGACTGGCAGTCGTTGCCTCCTGACCATATGGATGGTCCATGGGCCCACCATCGTGACCACTGCCGCTAACTGCTGAAGTGCGGCAGCCCGCACTCCTGCAAGAACAGCAGGTCTGCTTTGACCTTGGCGAGGTACCCCAAGGTGGAAACACATCGCGTAGTGGATTTTATGCTACGCACGTTAATAGATGCAATTTTTAAATCCATGTTTAAGTTACAGGTTACAGTTCAAATAAACTGTCCTTTACGTTGGAGACCTGCCCAGTGGCGGGTTCCTGCATACATAGATTTTCAATGTAAAAGTCTATTTCATCTGGGCTGGCATACTGGTTGTCCTCTGCCTTGGGAGTGTTTCGACCAGGGGACTGATGCAGTGTTGTCAGGAAGTCTGATATGTCCTCTACACTGTCCTCGCCTGGTGTTGATGGTTCCCTCTTTTCATCAGTCGCAGCGATCTCGAGCTGGTGTGCTTAGAGCGCTGTCTCGCTCCCGGTATTCCGGAGGTGGGGTGTGCTGGGCACTTCACTGCTCCCGTTGTCCCGGAGCTGGTCTGCGTCGGTCGCTTCTTTGCTCCCAGTGTTCCGGAGCTCGTGTGCGCTGAGCGCTTTGCTGCTCCCGGGTTCCTGGAGCGGGGCTGTGCTGGTCACTTCATTGCTCCCGGTCGCCTGTGGCTGTGGGTTGGCGTATTGCCTTTTGTTCTGGAGCCGGTAGTGAGGGGCTTTGTCTCGCCTTTCCTCATCAGACGAGCTGCTGTCGCTGCTGTCTGTCGTGGTTGTGAGCCGCCTCTTCCCTGTCGTTTCCGCAGGGACCCTTGCTCGCCTGTTCTCCTTATGCTTGCGGGCCTTTTTCTTGACAGTCTCCCATCCCGCTTCATCGTCTGCTGTCTCCTCGTTCCTGGAGTCAGTGCGCTGGGGGAGAGCTTCACTGCTGGCTGCTGGTGTCTCGCAGCTCACCTTAGCAAGCTTCTCTTCCTCACCGACTCATTCCGAGTCCACGAGGGTGGTTGCTTCTTTGCCCAGGGCGTTGGTCGGGAAGAGGGTGTGGCTCTCCTCTGGAGCGTTGTGTTCCTCAGCTTCCACCTCCTCTCGTGCAATGTTCTTTGCTGCCTGCGCATAGCTGAGATTGCGTTTGGGGCAGTTTTTGTAAAGGTGCCCAGCCAGACCACAAAGGTTGCAGCACTTGGTCTCCTTACAGTCCTTTGTCTGGTGACCTTGGTTCTTGTAGTTTCGGCAGATGACAGTCTTGCAGCTTGCCGCCATGTGGCCTGCCTTCCCGCAGGTGCGGCACACATTGGGTTGGCCAGCGTACACCATGTCGCCCCGACTTCCTCCGATGGCAAAGCTGGAGGGGGGGTGCAGGATGGTTCTGCTGGGGTCCACCTTCATGGTGACCTGGATCTGGCGCTTGCTGGTCCAAATCCCGTGCAAGTCTTTCAACTCCCTGCTGTTTCCTGCCCCATCGACATACCTGGCAAGGAAAGTCAGCGCATCAATGATCAGGATGTGGGGGGTTGTACATGTGCACTGTGATAGTGCATCTTCTCTGCGACGGGAGGGTGAACAGTGGCTCCCAAGTTAGCACTGAGCGCACCGGTTCACTCGCCTCCTTCAAACCCTTCAGGAACTTCAGGCAGAGGGTGAAGGTTCTGAAGGTCACATCGAAGTAACCTCTCTTCGGGAGGTCCTGCAAGGCGAAGACGTCGGCAACTTTCATGCCACATGTTCCCAGCAGGATTTTCTTCACGAAAGGTTCCCGGTTGATCATTGTCTGTCCTTCCACTTTCTTTACCGTCACTCGGATGGTGTTTCGAATTCCCTGGTTCGCCGCTCGGTTGGCTGCCATCCGGGTTGCAGATTCCTCCTTCCGCTGTGAGTTTTGGCCGAAGCCTTCAATCGCGCGTTGCCCCAGTCCGGGGCACGGGCGGGCCTCCGGGCCCGCCCCTTGACGGGCCCAAAGGCCTGTCGAATCGTCGGTCGACATGCAGATTTTGTCTCTTCTCTCCAATTGGCGCCTGGCTCAAGCCAAAGGCCAGAGCCAGCAAAACTGGAAAAACGAGTTTCTGCAGTCAGTCAATTTACATATGAATGCCCAATCAACAGATTTAAAAAATTTTTTTTTTTTATTTAAAATTCGTAGCCAATCTTTCCAATTCTTTGTCAAATCACAAACGCCAGAGGTCACCTTGCACACATCAAGGATCACTCTGCGCCAATGCTCTTAGCCAAAAGGCCTAGAGCCACTGCACCGTTCCTGGAAGTACTGCAATACCAGGTTCGTGCCATGGAGGTGGATGGGTCAGGCCCCCCACACACCTCCGTGGAGGTGGATGGGTCAAGCCACCCCACCCACCTCCTATTTCCAAAAAGCATAGGAGAACCACCTTCCTGATCCAGGGAGAACCACTTTGGGGTCATGGTTACTCCCCTGTCAGGTCAGTTACGCATGATCTTAGCCAAAAGGCCGAGAAGCGAGAATGCATGAAAAGAGCCAGCACACTCTTTCAGGCAAAGCCTCAGGCAACTGAAGGAGCGCCGCACTGTAGGCGGGGCAGTACTGAGGGAGCACTGTGCTGTCGGAGAGGCAGTACTGAGGGTGTGCTGCACTGTCGGAGCGGCAGTATTGAGGGAGCGCTGCACTGTCGGAGAGGCAGTGCTTAGGGAGTGCCGCACTGTCGGAGGGGCAGTACTGAGGGAGTGCTGCACTGTCGCAGGTGCCCATCTTTCTGATCATGTGTTGAACTGAGGCCCCGCCTACCTGTTGCCTAATAGTCCAAGGGTTTTTGTGAGGTTCTGGACAACCTTCCTCTGGAAAATAACATCATAATAAACGGATTCACTGGCCATTCATCTCACTCCAGTGTGTGGGATCTTGCTGCCAAAGTAACGACAGTGGATGTACTTCAGAGTCACTCATTGTACATGAAATGCTTTGAGGCATGATAAGCCAGTCGTTCTATTCTACTCTTCTTCAAGTAATGCTGTGTGATTTTTACATCTACCCTGAACTGGCACCGTGGCTGCAGTGTGTACCATCTACAAGATGCACTGCAGCAACTCGCCAAGGCTTCCTCGGAAGCACCTCCCAAACCCGCGACCTCCACCATCTAGAAGGACAAGGGCAGCAGGCAAATGGGAACACCACCAGCTCCCAAGTTCCCCTCCATGTCACACACACCATCCTGACTTGGAAATATATCAGCCGTTTCTTCATCGTTGCTGGGTTAAAATCCGGGAACTACCTCCCTAACAGCACTGTGGGAGCACCTTCACCACACGGACTGCAGCGGTTCAAGAAGATGGCTCACCACCACCTTCTCAAGGGAAGGGCAATAAATGCCAGTGATGCCCATATCCCAAGAATGATTTGCCTCAGTTTAACATCTCAACCAAAAGACGGCACCTCTGACAGTGCAGCACTCCCTCAGCACTGCACTGGGAATATCAGCCTAGAAGATGTGCTCAATTCTTGGAGTGGGGCTTGAACCCACAACCTTTGAGGCGGGTGTACTGCCCACTTGAGCCAAGCCGACATCAGAATAAGCTGCTTCAGAACTTATTTAAGAGCAACAAGTGAATGAAGTCGCTCTTTATGAACTGCTGTCTTTATTTCCTCTGACATAATGTTGCCTTTGGCCTTTTCTGAATTTGCCGACTCATGCTGAACACTGCATTTGTTATCCTATATACACAATGCTGAGAGAACAAAACTCAGATTGTTGTGGGAGTGCTTTCACCAGCTGTGCCCCTCGTGGATTAACCCTTTGCTGGGTTTGTCTCCACAAGGGTCGGGCATGGAGTAAAGGGGAACTGGCAAGTGACGTTAGCGTTGGCAATCTCCAGTCTAATGTACAGCAGTGTGTTAACAGAAAACTAGATAAGATAGCTATTGGAACAAATTAAGCACTAACAAAGATAGGTGGCAAACCAGTGTGAATAAGTATAAATTAATTGGGTGTTGTAGATGTGGCAGGTACACAGAGAAAGGGGTGGACAATCAGGAAACCTTTGAAACCTCACATTGCAGTGAAGTGAGAGTTGGACTGTGCATGGGTTTCATATACTCAGAATGAATGTTATAAGCAGTACTCAGAATGAATTATTATCAGTACAAAGGCCATGTATGTTTCTGTTATGTATGCAATAAAGGGTATGAACTGAGTACTGTTTAACTGAACAAGGTACAACTTGGCTCTGTTTTATTATGGACCAAAGTGCCTGACTCACAAAATGGCTGGCCTTTTATACCAGAGCAGCACCATGTGCGTGCTGGTCAGTGACCTCCAAGAATAACACCATCTGGTGGTCACAAATGGCATGTACATACATGACAATACCCTCCTCTGAGATCTTATCAGTCTTTCACAGGTTGAGACGGTCTGGTGCTTTACGCTCCCGGGTTGACCGTCTCAGTTCGATTCTGGCCTTGGGTGAATGTGCGGAGTCTGTTGTGGCTGGTGACTGGATGGCTGACATGTTGGGGGTGGCGGTGGCCATGTCAGGAATTGCAAGTCCATTTTTATTGAACAAGTCCGTAATGGAAATTCCGGGTTCACTGATGACCCTTGAGTCCACTGAAGGCTGCTGGTACTTTGGTTGGTCGTCGACGGTTTCTTCGTCCAACTACTCTGGCTCGTCTGTGTGCCTCAGTTTTGTTTGATCCATGTGATTCCCACAAGTTTTCCCATTCTTGAGCTTAATAACAAATACTCTGTTGCCCTCCTTGGCCATGACCATACCAGTGATCCATTTTGGATTCTGACCATAATTCAACACATATACAGGATCATTAACAGAAATCTCGCATGACACAGATGCGCGATCGTGGTACCCTTGTTGACTCTTGTCTTCTGTATTCAACATGATTACTTAAATCCGGGTGAGTGTGTGAGGTCTTGTTCTGTAACTCAGCAGTATGCAAGACAAGCGGGTCTGCAGTGACCCTTGGGTTACTCTCCTCATGCTTTGCTTGATAATTTATACTGCACGTTCTGCTTGCCCGTTGGACGTAGGCTTGAATGGTGCTGACCTTACATGTTTTATGCCGTTAAGTTTTACAAACTACTGAAACTCCTGACTGGTGAAGCACGACCCATTGTCGCTCACCACTATGTCAGGCAGACCATGTTTCGCGAACATGACATTGAGATTCTCTATGGTTGCTGTGGACGTACTGGATGACATGATTATGCATTCTATCCACTTCAAGTAAGCATCCACCACCAGTAAAAACATCTTGCCCAGGAAGGGACCTGCAAAATCTACATGGATCCTGGACCAAGGTTTGGATAGCCATGATCACAGACTCAGCGGCAATTCTGCTGGTGCTTTGCTGAGCTGCATGCAGGTGTTGCACTGATGCACGCATGCTTCCAGCTCAGAATCAATTCTTGGCCACCATACGTGGGACCTGGCAATGGCCTTCATCATCACTATACCGGGATGTATGCTGTGTAACTCACGCACAAACTTCTCGCTCCCTTTCTTAAGCATTACAACTTGATTGCCCCACAAGATGCAATCTGCTTGAATAGACAGTTCGTCCTTACGACGAATGTACGGTTTGTCCTCCTCGCACATTTGCTTAGGTATGGCAGACCAATCCCCTTTGAGGATGCAACCCTTTACCACTGATAATATCTGGTCCTGGCTGGTCCAGATCTTAACTTGTTGAGCCGTGATAGGGGTACTTTCACTCTCAAAAGCATCCATGATTAACATTAAACCTGCCGATTGTGGTGTTTCCACCTCCGGTGTGGGCAAAAGCAACTGGCTCAAAGCATCGGCACAATTCTTTGTGCCAGGTCTGTGCCGAATGACATAATCCTAGGCAGATAATGTCAGTGCCCACCTTTGGATGTGGGATGAAGCGTTGGTATTAATACCTTTGCTCTCTGAAAACAACAAAATGAACGGCTTGTGATCGGTCTCTAATTCAAACCTCAGACCGAACAGATATTGATGCATCTTTTTAACACCGTACACACATGCTAAAGCTTCTTTTTCTACCATACTGTAGGCTCTTTCTGCTTTAGACAAACTTTTGGATGCATAAGCGACAAGTTGAAATTTCCCCGACTCAATGGCTTGTAACACGCAACCAATTCCATATGACGATGAGTCATAGGCCAAAACTAAACGTTTACATGAGTCATAATGTATCAGCAGCTTGTTCGAGCAAAGCAGATTGGTGGCTTTCTCGAAAGCTCTGTCTTGCAATGCACCCCACACCCAGTTGTTGCCTTTTCTCAATAGCGTGTGAGTGGTTCAAGTAAGGTGCCCAATTTAGGTAGGAAGTTACCAAAGTAGTTGAGTAGACCCAGGAATGCAGCTCTGTCACGTTCTGCGGCTTGGGTGCATTCTTGATGGCTTAAGTTTTCACGTCAGTGGGTCTGATGTCATCAGCGGCGATTTTTCTCCCGAGGAATTTGACCTCCAGTACCATGAAGACGCACTTTGAGTGTTTAAATCTGAGTCCCACTCTGTCCAAACACAGTAGAACCTCTTCCAGATTGTTCAGATGTTCCTTGGAGTCATGACCGGTGATCAGGATTCATTTTGGAACACGAGAGTTCTGGGAACAGACTTCAGTAGACGTTCCATATTCCTCTGGAATATTGCTGCAGCCGAGCGAATTCCCAACGGGCACCTGTGGTAAATAACAGTCCTTTGTGCGTGTTAATGCACGTCAGTCTCTTCGACATCTTGACCAACTCCTGCGTCATATAGGCCGACGTCAAATCCAGTTTTGTGAACGACTTCCCTCCAGCTAGCGTCGCAAACAAGTCATCAGCCTTCGGTAACGGGTACTGATCTTGTTTTGAAACCATGTTGATCGTAGCCTTGTACCTTTCAGCACATGAACAATGGGGCTGGCCCATTCATTAAATTCGACCGGCGATATGATCCCTTCACGCTGGAGTCTGTCCTGTTCAATTTCGACCTTCTCCCTCATCATATGCCCGAGCTTTATGATGGATGGTTCTTGCATCTGAGTCCACGTGGATCTGCACCTTGGCTCCAGTGAAGTTACCGATACCAGTTTGAACAGCGAGGGGAACTTGCTCAATACTTAGGCACATGTATCTTCCTCCAACGACAACACCTTTATGTCGTTCCAGATTGCCTGGAACAATCCACAGTGGTAACTCATGAACCGCACTGTTACACGACACGTTAATTTGTGCACTGCCAATCACCTTTATCAGTTCTTTGGTGTACGTG
This sequence comes from Pristiophorus japonicus, assembly GCF_044704955.1. Classification (NCBI taxonomy): domain Eukaryota; kingdom Metazoa; phylum Chordata; class Chondrichthyes; family Pristiophoridae; genus Pristiophorus; species Pristiophorus japonicus. The sequence continues at coordinate 52,106,726 of NC_091998.1, forward strand.
TGCAGCTTGGCGTTAACAGGGCTCAGCCTGGGCCTCACAGTCTTAGTGTCCCACAGCTTATTAAATGCCCTCGCGTTCATGATTGATTGACTCGCCCCTGTGTCCAGTTCCACCGATACCAGTATCCCGTTAAACTTCACATTAATCAAAATTGGTTTACTCTTGGTTATGAAAGAGTACAGTCCATACACTTCCTCCTCTGGCATCTCGGATTGTGTATCTGGATCCGCGCTAGTCTGACTCTCATCCTTCACATGGTGTGTCTCAGCTCGCTTGCTCATCTGCGGACACTTGCGCTGGAGATGCCCCACTCTCAGACAGCCTTTGCAACTATATTGCTTAAATCGGCACTGCCATGTGCTGCTCTGCCGAACACCAAATCAATCGCATTTACAGTACTTGCTGAGGTTCGTTTCTTCACCGATATTTGCTTTAAACTCCTGTCCATTGTCATACACGATTGAGCGATCTGGATGGCCCTTTTTAAATCCAACTCCTCCACTGCCAGAAGTTTGCGCAGGATCACCTCATGATTGATAACAAAGAAGTCCCGCAGCACGTCTGTCAACACCGTCCTGAACTTGCACGGTCCCGCTAGATGTTTCAGGTCGGCAACGAATTCCGCCCTGCTCTGGCCCTCTGATCGAACGTGTGTATAAAACCTGTATCTCGAGATGATGATGCCATTGTCTGGCTTGAGGTGCTCCCATACCAATGTACACAACTCCTCGTTCGTTTTCTCTGTTGGATCACTAGGCATGAGTAGATAGAAACATAGAAATATAGAAAAATAGGTGCAGGAGTAGGCCATTCGGCCCTTCGAGCCTGCACCGCCATTAAATAAGATCATGGCTGATCATTCCTTCAGTACCCCTTTCCTGCTTTCTCTCCATACCCCTTGATCCCCTTAACCGTAAGAGTCATATCTAACTCCCTCTTGAATATATCCAGTGAACTGGCATCAACAACTCTTTGCGGCAGGGAATTCCACAGGTTAACAACTCTCTGAGATTCTTTATCAGACCGTAGATCTTTGAACTGCACACAGTGAGGAACACGACCCGGCGTCAATCTGCATCATCTGAACCCCCTTCATTTTGTTGGTCACGAGGTACTGGTTCAAACTGCTCACAAAGCCTGCCCAATCTTCTCCCTCCGCGAATCGCTCTTAAAATCCAATTGTGCTCATTTTGCAAACAAATGTTCTTGTATTCTTGTCGCCAAATGTTATATATGCAATAAAGGTTCAAACTGAGTACTGTTTAACTGAACAAGGTACAACCTTGTTTCTGCTTTATTACGGCCCACAGTGCCTGACTCACAAAATGGCTGGCCTTTTATACCAGAGCAGCACCATGTGCGTGCTGCTCAGTGGCCTCCAACAATGACGCCATCTGGTGGCTACAAACAGCATGTACATACATGACAGTTTCCAGATAAGAAATTCAAAGAAGGACGAATGCTCTTGAGGAACAGCTCTGTATTTGCCGCACATCTCGGGTTAGATGATCAATCTATCGGATTCCGCAGCTACATGAGATACTGAGCCTCTGTTACTGCCCTACGTAAACTAAAGATGATCCAAAACTCGGCGGCCCCATGTCCTAACTCGCACTAAGTCACCCATCACCCCCTGTGCTCGGCTACCCCGTGTCCTAACTCGCACTAAGTTACCCATCACCCTCTGTGCTCGCTGACCTACATTGGCTCCTGGATAAGCAATGCCTCGATTTCAAAATTCTCATCCTTTATTTTCAAATCCCCCCCATGGCCCTCACCCCTCCTTATCTCTGTCCCTCCTCCAGTCCCACAATCTCCCAAGATATCTGTGCTCCTCTAATTCTGCCCTCTTGAGCATCCCTGATTATAATCGCTCAACCATTGGTGGCTGTGCCTTCTGTTGCCTAGGTCCCTAGCTCTGGAACTCCCTCCCTAAACCTCTCCACCTCTCCACCTCTCTTTCCTCCTTGAAGATGCTCCTTAAAACCTCCCTCTTTTGGTCACCTGCACTAATTTCTAGTTATGCGGCTCGGTGTGAAATTTTTATCGCATAATACTCCTGTGAAGTGCCTTGGGTGGTTTCGCTACATTTAAGGCGCTATATAAATACAAGTTGTTGTCATTGTTGCTGATGCTGCAAACTGTGTCCACCAATGACCAGTGCCACCTTGGCGAAAGAAAATGTTTAAACAAAAAAGCAATTAGAGTAAAACCTAGGAAGGCTGGCACAACCTGAAATGTACCTCAAGTGCGTGTGCCTCCAGTTAGTGGCTTTGGACTTGAATCTCTTGGATATCAAGGCGGCTGAAACAGTCTCAAAGGCCACTGATGTGTCTCAGATCGATGGTGAGGAAACCTTCACACTCGGGACAACACCTGCTGGAAGTCATTACCTGGTGATTAACCATTATGACAACACACACTCGTACATAAGAATCTGGAGCGGGATTCGGCCATTTGGTCCCTTGAGCCTTCTCCGCCATTCAATGAGATCCTGGCTGATCTTCTACCTCAACTCCACTTTCCCGCACCATCCCCATATCCCTTGATTTCTTTAATATCCAAAAATCTATTGATCTCAGCCTTGAATGTACTCAAAGACTGAGCCTCCACAGCCCTCTGGGGTAGAGAATTCCAAAGATTCACCACCCTCTGAGTGAAGAACATTCTCCTCATCTCAGTCCTAAAATGGCCGACACCTTATTCTGAGACTATGACCCCTGGTTCTAGACTCCCCAGCCCGGGGGAAACATCCTCCCTGTATCTACCCTGTCAAGCCCTGTAATAATATTGTATGTTTCAATGAGATCACCTCTCGTTCTTCTAAACTCAATCGAATATAGGCCTAGTCTACTTAATCTCTCCTCATAGGACAATCCCCCCATCCCAGGAATCAGTCTGGTGAACCTTCATTGCACTCCCTCTATGGCAAATTACTCCTTGGGTAACAAGTCCAAAACTATACACAATACTCCAGGAGTGGTCTCACCAGGGCCCTACATAATTGCAATAAGTTGTCTTGTAATAAATGCCAAAATTTGCTTTCTTAATTGCTTGCTGTATCTGCTGTACCTGCATGTTAACTTTCAGTGATTCATGTACAAGGACATCCAGATCCCTCTGAATAACAACATTTCCCAATCTCTCACCATTTAAAAAATACTCTTGCTTTTCTATCTTTCCTACCAAAGTGGATAACTTCACATTTCTCCATATTATATTCCATTTGCCATGTTCTTTCCCACTCACTTAGCCTGTCTATATCCTCTTGACATCTCTTTGCATCCTCCTCACAGCTTCTGTTCCCACCTAGCTTTGTATCATCAGCAAACTTGGATAGATAATATTTGGTTCCCTCATCCAAATCATTGATATAGATTGTGAATAGCTGGGGCCTAAGAACCGATCCTTGCGGCACCCCACTAGTTACAGCCTGCCAACCCGAAAATTACCCGCTTATTCCCACTCTCTGTTTTCTGTCCGTTAACCAATCCTCAATCCATGCTAGTATATTACCCCCAATCCCATGAGCCCTAATTTTGTGCAATAATCTCTTGTGTGGCACCTTATCGAATGCCTTCTGAAAATCCAAATACACCACATCCACTGGTTCCCCCTTATCTATTCTGCTAGTTACAACCTCAAAAAACAGATTTGTCAAATATGATTTCCCTTTCATCAATCCGTGTTGACTCCTCCCAATCCTATTATTATTTTCTAAGTGCCATGTTACCAAATCCTCAGTGGGTAGCATACTCGCTTCTGAGTCAGAAGATTGTACGTTCAAGTCCCACTCCAGAGACTCGAGTACAAATTCCAGGCTGACACATCTGGTGCCAGTACTGAGCGAGCACTGCACATTGGGAGGTTATCGTCTTTTGGATGAGACTTTACACCGACGCTGCTCTCTCAGGTGGTTGTAAAAGATCCCATGGCCACTATTTTGAAGAAGAGCAGGGGAGTTCTCCCCGGTGTCCTGGGCCAATATTTATCTCACAATCAACATCACTAACAGATTATCTGCATCAGTAACACACTGCTGTTTATGGGAGCTTGCTGTGCACAAATTGGCTGTCGCGTTTCCCACATTACAAAAGTGACCACACTTCAAAAAGTACTTCATTGGCTGTAAAGCGTCCGGTGGTCGTGAAAGGCGCTACATAAATGCAAGTCTTTCTTTTTGTTCTTCCCACATTCTCTGGAAATGGCCGTCTTATATCGCGCGCCGAAATCGGGCTTTTGTGGAATACGTACGGACCCAGCAAGGCCGGAATTTTAGCCCCAATGTTTCTCATTTCAAGCAAAGTTTCTTAAAAAGAAAAAGTGTTCATTGCATTCTGAAACACTTGGATCAACTGAGAGATTTTTTTTCTCTTGTGTTGTTGAAAACAAGCTGCTTTTAATTTAAAAATAGGACACATATTGGCGTGAACTGGACTGTGCTAATAGGCTGGTGGACGATTGGTCCGTAGCAAAGGGCTCGGGGCTAAAATAGAAGAATAAAAATAGACGCACAACTAAGAGAGAAATGGGGAGAAATTTGCATCGTTTGCACCTTCTGTTAGCCCCCCCCCCCCCCGCGGGGTAAGCGGGAGACGCAAACCGGTATTGCCCCGGGCCGCTGCGCCGGCAATGATGGCGTCATCACCATGTGCAGTGAGCCGTTTCACCCGAAGGCGAAAATTCAGTATCGCCCAGGTGAGGCTGTGTTATGTCTCTCTGGCTCTCTCTCTCTCTCTCTCTCAATCTCTAGCACTCTCTTTCTCTCTCTCTCTCTCTGTCTCTCGCTCTCTCTCTCTCTCTCTCTCAATCTCTAGCACTCTCTTTCTCTCCCTCTGTCTCTCTCTCTTGGCACTCTCTCTCTCTATCTCTATCTCTTTCTCTCCCTCTATCTCTCGCTCTCTCTCTCTCTCTCTGGCTCTCTCTCTCAATCTCTAGCGCTCTATCTCTCTATCTATCTCTGGCTCTGTCTTTCACTCTCTATTGCTGTCCTTGAAGATATTCTCCCATTTTTGAGAATTGTGCTATTCTATGACCTACTTTTTGCAAAGCAAGCTCAGACTGATTAGGGATCGCCATCCAGTGGTGATGCGGAATAGTTTTTATTGGAGGATGGTTATTCCCTGACTTATGATCCCTTCTGTCTCTCTTGGGGTGGGGTGGAATTAGCAAAGGATTTTCATGCTTCGAAACACATTAAAATTTACAAGAGAAATCCTCTTCTTTGCAATTAGTGATTTCACTGGCATCTTGTGAAACAGTTTCTCTTGACTTAATTTGTTTCTCCATTTCTACTCCTTGCTGAATATTCGAATGTGCTGGTCTGATATCCGATGGGGATAGGTTAAAATATCTCCCTACGTACTAACAGTGTGTAACATCTACAAGATGCATGGCAGCAACTCGCCAAGGCTTCTTCGGCAGCACCTGTTCCTCAGTACTGGTTCAACCTCCCTTATCCAGACCTCCCTTATCCGGAACTACCCCTCGTCCAGAACCATTTCCAGCCACCGGGTGGCGCATGCGCAGAACTCCAACATGAACAAATTGAAGTCCTTCCTCGCTGCCGACTCCCGCAATCGCTGACCTGACCCTGCGATCCACCCCCCCGCCCTGCTCCCGCCACAATGATCTCTCTGCCGCATTCCCAGTCCCAAGCCAGCCAACCCTGATATCCCCTTGCTCAGTACCTGTACCATCCAATTTAACGTCACCACCTCGCGACCAGAAAAATCCCTTATCCAGAACAGGCCAGGTCCTGAGAGTTCCGGATAAGGGACGTTCAACCTGTACTCTCTATCTTTGGTGCTCGCTCTCTCCCTGCCTCTGTAACGTGCTCTCTGCCTCGTTCTCTCTTCCTTTCTTTCTCTGGTTCTCTAGCTCTCTCTATATCTCTCTATTACTCTGGCTCCATAGCTCTCTCTCTCTCGCTCTCTCTCTCTCTGGCTCTCTGTCTCACTCTCTCTGGCTCTCTCTCTCTCTCTCTCTCTCTCTCTCTCTCTATCTTTGGCTCTGTCTTTCACTCTCTATTGCTGTCCTTGAAGATATTTTCCCATTTTTGAGAATTATCACTAGTTGTGCTGTCGCAGTGACCTTTTTCCAAAGTAAGCTCAGACTGATTAGGGATTGCCATCCAGTGGTGATAGAAACATAGAAAATAGGTGCAGGAGTAGGCCATTCGGCCCTTCGAGCCTGCACTGCCATTCAATAAGATCATGGCTGATCATTCACCTCAGTACCTCTTTCCTGCTTTCTCTCCATACCCCTTGATCCCCTTAGCCGTAAGGGCCATATCTAACTCCCTCTTGAATATATCCAATGAACTGGCATCAACATCTCTCTGCGGCAGGGAATTCCACAGGTTAACAACTCTCTGAGTGAAGAAGTTTCTCCTCATCTCAGTCCTAAATAGTCTACCTCTTATCCTAAGACTATGTCCCCTGGTTCTGGACTTCCCCAACATCGGGAACATTCTTCCCGCATCTAACCTGTCCAGTCCCGTCAGAATCTTATACATTTCTATGAGATCCCCTCTCATCCTTCTAAACTCCAGTGAATAAAGGCCCAGTTGATCCAGTCTCTCCTGATATGTCAGTCCAGCCATCCCTGGAATCAGTCTGGTGAACCTTCGCTGCACTCCCTCAATAGCAAGAACGTCCTTCCTCAGATTAGGAGACTAAAACTGAATACAATATTCCAGGTGAGGCCTCACTAAGGCCCTATACAACTGCAGTAAGACCTCCCTGCTCCTATACTCAAATCCCCTAGCTATGAAGGCCAACATACCATTTGCCTGCTGAACCGCCTGCTGTACCTGCATGTCAACTTTCAATGACTGATGAACCATGACACCCAGGTCTCGTTGCACCTCCCCTTTTCCTAATCTGCCGCCATTCAGATAATATTCTGCCTTCGTGTTTTTGCCACCAAAATGGATAACCTCACATTTATCCACATTATACTGCATCTGCCATGCATTTGCCCACTCACCTAATCTGTCCAAGTCATCCTGCAGCCTCTTAGTATCCTCCTCACAGCTCACACTGCCACCCAGTTTAGTGTCATCTGCAAACTTGGAGATATTACACTCAATTCCTTCATCTAAATCGTTAATGTATATTGTAAAGAGCTGGCGTCCCAGCACTGAGCCCTGCGGCACTCCACTAGTCACTGCCTGCCATTCTGAAAAGGACCTATTTATCCCGACTCTCTGCTTCCTGTCTGCCAACCAGTTCTCTCTCCACATCAGTACATTACCCCCAATACCATGCGCTTTGATTTTGCACACCAATCTCTTGTGCGGGACCTTGTCAAAAGCCTTTTGAAAGTCCAAATACACCACATCCACTGGTTCTCCCTTGTCTACTCTGCGAGTTACATCCTCAAAAAATTCCAGAAGATTCATCAAGCATGATTTCCCTTTCATAAATCCATGCTGACTTGGACCAATCCTGTCACTGCTTTCCAAATGCGCTGCTATTTCATCCTTAATGATTGATTCCAACATTTTCCCCACTACTGATGTCAGGCTAACCGATCTATAATTACTGTTTTCTCTCTCCCACCTTTTTAACAAAGTGGTGTTACATTAGCAACCCTCCTGTCCATTGGAACTGATCCAGAGTCGATAGACTGTTGGAAAATGATCACCAATGCATCCACTATTTCTAGAGCCACTTCCTTAAGTACTCTGGGATGCAGACTATCAGGCCCCGGGTATTTATTGGGCTTCAATCCCATCAATTTCCCTAACGCAATTTCCCGCCTAATAAGGATATCCTTCAGTTCCTCCTTCTCAGTAGACCCACTGTCCCCTAGTACATTCGGAAGGTTATTTGTGTCTTCCTTCGTGAAGAAAGAACCAAAGTATTTGTTTAATTGGTCTGCCATTTCTTTGTTCCCCATTATAAATTCACCTGAATTCGACTGCAATAGACCTACGTTTGTCTTGCGGAATAGCTTCCACAAGAGGATGGTTATTCTCTGACTCATGATCCCTTCTGTCTCTCTTGGGGTGGGGTGGAATTAGCAAGGGATTTTCATGCTTCAAAACACATTAAAATTTACAAGAGAAATCCTCTTCTTTGCAATTAGTGATTTCACTGACACACACTGGCATCTTGTGAAACAGTTTCTCTTGACTTAATTTGTTTCTCCATTTCTATTCATTGCTGAATATTCAAATGTGCTGGTCTGATAGCCGGTGGGAATGGGTTAAAATATCTCCCTATGTCCTAACATAAGAACATAAGAAACAGGAGCAGGCTTAGCCATTTGGCCCCTCGAGCCTGCTCTGCCACTCAATAAGATCATGACTGATCTGATCTTGGCCTCAACTCTACTTCCCCACCCGCTCCACATAACCTTTGACTCCTTTATCTTTCAAAAATCTGTCTGTCTCCATCTTAAATACATTCAATGACCCAGCCTCCACAGCTCTCTGGAGTAGGGAATTCCAAAGATTCACGACCCTCTGAGAGAAGAAATTGCTCCTCATTTCCGTTTTAAATGGGCGACCCCTTATTCTGAAACTATGCCCCCGAGTTCTAGATTCCCCCACGAGCGGAAACATACTCTCTGCATCTACCCTGTCCAGCCCCCTCAGAATGTTATATATTTCAATAAGATCAACTCTCATTCTTCTGAACTCCAATGAGTACTGGCCCAACTTGCTCAACCTTTCTTCATATGACAACATTGTGTACCATCTATAAGATGCACTGCAGCAACTCGCCAAGGCTTCTTCGGCAGCACCTCCCAAACCCGCGACCTCTACCACCTAGAAGGACAAGGGCAACAGGAGCATGAGAACACCATCACCTCCACGTTCCTCTCCAAGTCACACACCGCCCTGACTACCCGCCGTTCCTTCATCGTCGTTGGGTCAAAATCCTGGAACTCCCTCCCTAACAGCACTGTGGGAGCACCTTCACCACAAGGACTGCAGCAGTTCAAGAAGGCGGCTCACCACTACCTTCTCGACGAGCAATTAAGGATGGGCAATAAATGCCAGCCTAGCCAGCGATGCCCACAAGTAATGAATGGATTAAATGTGCTCCAGGCAGGCATGTCATGGAGACGGTATTTCCTGCCGAACCTGTCTCTAAACATGACTCATGTTTAGGTAGGTATGGACCCGGTGATGTGGAACTGATCCAGCTCCCACGTTCGAGGCCCAATCACTGCTAAGTTGGCTGCTATCAGTTGGGCGGTGGCTGGCTTGCTATAATTGGTCTCATATTGCCCCGATCTAGGCTGCCTCATCCTGATCAGATCCCTGCTTCGTGACTCCGGGTATGGATCTCCTAGTGAGCTCAGTGTGGACCTCCTGTTGACGACATGTAGATCTCCAGTTGAGCGACATGTAGACCTCCGGTTGAGGGTCATGTGGACCTCCGGTTGAGGGTCATGTGGACCTCCGGTTGAGGGACATGTGGTCCTCCTGTTGAGGGTCATGTGGACCTCCGGTTGAGGGACATGTGGACCTCCTGTTGAGGGTCATGTGGACCTACGGTTGAGGGTCATGTGGACCTCCGGTTGAGGGTCATGTGGACCTCCTGTTCAGGACTGTGTGGCCCTCCTAGTGAGCACAGTGTAGACCTGTGGTTAAGGGACATGTGGACATTTTGGTGAGCTCAGTGCGAATTTTCTGGCCGAGGAACGTGTGCTGCTCAGGCGGTGCAGGTGGGGAGGCCCCTTGCATCCAATTGCCCCTCAACATTCACTCTGCGCAGGTTTGACCAAGAAGTGGATGAGGAGCCAGGCAACAACAACAACTTGTATTTATATAGCTTCTTTACATCCCAAGGTGCTTCACAGGAGTATTATCAGATATCAACTTCGCACAGAGCCACAAAAGTAGAAATTAGGGCAGGTGACTGGTCAAAGATGTAGGTTTTAAGGAACCTCTTGAAGGAGGAAAGAGAGGTAGAGAGGCGAAGAGGCTTAGGGATGGAGTTCCAGAGCTTGGGGCCTTGGCAACAGAATGCACTGCCACCAATGGTTGAGTGATTATAATTAGGGATGCTCAAGATGGCAGAACCAGAGGAGCGCAGACATCTCGGGGGTTGTGGGGCTGGAGGAGATTACAGAGATAGGGAGGGGCGAGGGCCATGGAGGGATTTGAAAACAAGGATGAGAATTTTGAAATTGAGGCGTTGCTTAACTGAAAGCCAATGAAGGTCAGCGAGCACAGGGGGTCATGGGTGAGCGGGACTTGGTGCGAGTTAGGACACTGGGCAGCCAAGTTTTGGATCACCTCTGGTTTACGTAGGGTAGAATGTGGGAGGCCAGCCAGGAGTGCGTTGGAATAGTCAAGTCTAGAGGGCAAAAAGGCATGGATGAGGGCTTCAGCAGCGGATGAGCTGAGGCAAGGGCGGAGACGGGCGATGTTTCGGCGGTAGAAATAGGCGGTCTTAGTTATGCTGCAGATATGTGGCTGGGGCTCGTTTCAGGGTCAAATATGACACCTAGCTTGCAAACAGTGAGGTTTGCAAGCAGTGACTGATTGTCAGACGAATAGGTCACAGCCTCTCTCACTGCCGGTCAGCAATGAAAGCCCTGATCATGAAGTCTGTTACAGTCATATTGCATTCAGCTGTTATTCCTTTGGCATTTAACCATGGCCTGGAGGGTGTTGCATAGAGCAGTCCCGTGCAATAAGTTTTTAAGTCAGTTCATGGGCTCCCAGGCCGCCTGCAATTTCTGCGGTCTGGAAGAGTCCGTGTTCCATGTTTTTATTGAATGTGTGAGGTTGCAGCCCCTCTATTTGAAGGGGCTGCTCCTCAAATTCTGGTTGCACTTCAGTCTCACACTCCTGATCTTTGGGCACCCTGGGAGGGGAGCAGGCAGGTCAGAAGGCCTTCTCGTAGGACTGCTCCTGGGCATGGCCAAGGGGGCCATCAGCAGGTCCAGGTAGAGGGCGGTCGAGGGGGTCGTTCAGCCCGACTGCCTGCCTCTCTTCCGCGGTTACATCCGAGCCAGGGTGTCCCTAGAGATGGAGCACGCGGTGTCCACCGGTACGCTCGTGGCCTTCAGCGAGAGGTGGGCGCCGGAGGGACTGAAGTGCATCATCACCCCCGGCAACCAAATTTTAATTTGATGTTTTTTATCTAAAGTTTAATTTGTTTATTGTGCCGGTTTTAGTGTTTTCGTGCCCTCAAAAAAAACCATGCATATTTAGCTCCCCTAAAAGCACAATTGGGATGCCTTTTACACTGCCGTGAAAGATGTGAGAGAGGGTGCAGAGGAGATTCACCAGAATGGTCCCAGGGTTGAGGGACTACCGTTGTGTGGAGACACTGGAGAAGCTGGGGTTGTTCTCCTTGGAGCAAAGAAGGTTAAGGGGAGATTTGGTGGCGGTGTTCAAAATCAGGAAGTGTTTTGATAGAGTAAATAAGGAGAAACTGTTTCCCATGGTAGAAGGGTCGGTGACAGGAGGACACAGATTTAAGGTGATTGGCAAAAGTAGCAGAGGCGAGAGGAGGATTTATTTTTATGCAGCGAGTTGTTATGATCTGGAACTGGCAGGACTGTCGTATGAGAAGAGATTGGGTCAACTAGCCCTGTATTCACTAGAGTTTAGAAGAATGAGAGGGAATCTCATTGAAACGTATAAAATTATGACGGGGTTGGACAGACTGGATGCGGGGAGGATGTTTCCCCTGGGCTGGGAAGTCTAGAACAAGGGGTCACAGTCTCAGGATACAGGGTAGGAAATTTAGGACCGAGATGAAGAGACATCTTTTCACTCGGAGGGTGGTGAACCTGTGGAATTCTCTACCACAGAAGGCTGTGGAGGCCAAGTCACTGCATATATTTAAGAGGAAGATAGATAGATTTCTAGACACAAAAGACATCAAGGGGTGTGGGAAAAAAGCAGGAATATGGTGTTGAGATAGAGGATCAGCCATGATCATATTGAATGGCGGTGCAGACTCGAAGGGCCGAATGGTCTACTACTGCTTCTATTTTCTATGTTTTTATGGAACACGCTGCCTGAAAGGATGGTGGAAGCAGATTCAATTGTCATTTTCAAAAGGGAATTGAAGGGGAAAAAAATCGACAGGGCTATGGGGAAAGAGCAGAGGAGTGGGACTAATTGGATAGTCAAAGAGCCGGCACAGGCACGATGGGCCGAATGGCCTCCTCCTGTGCTGTACCATTGTGATTCTAAGAGATTTGTAGGATCTTGAGGAGACATTGTTGGTGGTATTTCTCCAGCGACCTGAGGTGTCTACTGTACATTGTCCATGTCTCTGAGCCATACAGGAGCGCGTACATCCAGCAAATCCCCTGGGAGGACAGACGCACCAACGTTAGCGTCCTCGACCAGGTCAACATCCCCAGCATTGAAGCACTGACCACACTTGATCAGCTCCACTGGGCAATCCACATTGTTCGCATGCCAGACACGAGACTCCCAAAGCAAGCGCTCTACTCAGAACTCCTTCACGGCAAACGAGCCAAAGGTGGGAAGAGGAAACATTACAAGGACACCCTCAAAGCCTCCCTGATAAGTGCAACATCCCCACTGACACCTGGGAGTCCCTGGCCAAAGACCGCCCTAAGTGGAGGAAGCGCATCCTGGAGGGAGCTGAGCACCTCTAGTCTCATCATCGAGAGCGTGCAGAAACCAAGCGCAGGCAGCAGAAGGGGCGTGCAGCAAACCAGACTCCCCACCCACTCTTTCCTTCAACCACTGTCTGTCCCACCTGTGACAGGGACTGTGGTTCTCGTACTGGACTGTTCAGCCACCAAAGGACTTATTTTTAGAGTGGAAGCAAGTCTTCCTCAATTCCGAGGGACTGCCTATGCTGATGACCTAGGAGAGCAGCGCCACCCAGTTGTCAGGTTCAGACTGCTGACATGTGGAAAAGCTTTGTGAATCTGCAAAGTGCCCCAAGCCTCGTACCCAGATATTAAAAACGAACTAGGCAAAGGCGGGACTTAACATCATCATCATAGGTAGTCCCTCGAAATGAGGATGACTTGCTTCCACGCCAAAAAGGGATGAGTCCACATGTGTTTCAATGAAGGACCTGATATTCCAGATCCCGAACTACATCCCGAAGGGTGGAAGATGCCTGTGTGGATATCTGAACGGAATATATGGAATTAAGGACAGTAAAGTAAACGGGATATATGAAAATGTATAAGCCATGGAAGAATAGCTGGGAGAATGTCAGATTGCAAATAGTGCAACATCAGCATAGCTAACAATCTGTCTCAAGGTTTCAAGTCACTAATCCTGCCAATAATATATAATTGTAACATGAAATACATCTGCAGAATTGCAAGGTCTCAGTAAATAGTCACACCATTAGATTGAAACATTTGGAGGCAATACTTGAGCTTTCAAGAAGAACATCTCATTGACTAATGAGTGGCTGAGTTAGACTGTCAATCCATTTAGAAACATAGAAACATAGAAACATAGAAAATAGGTGCAGGAGTAGGCCATTCGGCCCTTCTAGCCTGCACCGCCATTCAATGAGTTCATGGCTGAACATTCAACTTCAGTACCCCATTCCTGCTTTCTCGCCATACCCCTTGATCCCCCTAGCAGTAAGGACCTCATCTAACTCCTTTTTGAATATATTTAGTGAATTGGCCTCAACAACTTTCTGTGGTAGAGAATTCCACAGGTTCACCACTCTCTGGGTGAAGAAGTTCCTCCGCATCTCGGTCCTAAATGGCTTACCCCTTATCCTTAGACTGTGACCCCTGGTTCTGGACTTCCCCAACA